>NC_090375.1:96870060-97178004 GCF_036365525.1 Heterodontus francisci
ATGAAAGGGAAAAATCGTTTTTGACAAACCTATTAAAGTTTCTTGCGAATGTAACAGCAGGGTAGATAAAGGGGAACCAGTGGATGTAATTTATTTGAAGTTTCAAAAGGCATTTGATAAGGTGCCACACTGAAGGTTGTTGCACAAGATAAGGGCTCGTGGGATTGGGCTTAATATATTAGTATGGATAGAGGATTGGTTAACGGACAGAAAACAGAGTAGGAATAAACTGGTCATTTTCGGGTTGGCAGGCTACAGCTAGTGGCGTGCTGCAAAGATCAGCGCTGGGATCTCAGCTATTTACAATCTATATTAATTATTTAGATGGAGAAACAGAGTGTAATGTATTCAAGTTTGCTGATGATACAAAGCTAGGTGGGAAAGTAAGTTGTGAGGAGAACACTAAGGGCTGAATTTTTGGCCCCCACTGGAGGCATGTTGCTGTTGAGACGGCAATGTTCACCAGGGTGGGGGATGGCAGGTCAGCAATTCTGTCCACCTCCCGATTAAGGCCAATTAAAGTTGCTAAAGAGCTCATTAAGAGCTTGTTCAAGGGAAAGATTGAAATTTTCATGCGGTCGCATGGGTTGCATGTCCTCTGCATTTTATGGGATCGTCACCACTCCACCAATCCCCTGGCATCGTGGGTTCAGAAGAGAAGGGGGCAAGGCTGCCAGCCACAGTAGGGTGGCCACCTGTCCACGAGGAAGGCTGCAGCTGGCAATGGGAGCACAACTTGATGATTTTGGGCCGAATGGTGATGCGAGACAACACCCTCCACAAGAAGGGCAGAACTCTGAGCAGCAGGAGGGCACAGGAGAGGAAAAAGAGGCTGGAAGGCAATGGATCCAATGCCCTCACCGCCGAAGATGGAGCCTCCTGGAGATGACCAAGACCCAGTGACGCAGGAGACTGCAAGGCTCCAGGCAGATAATTGCAGACATCTGTGACCTCGTCGCCAAAGGCCTCGTACTCGCACCACTGGTTACCTTGACCTACCAGTAACTGTCAAAGCTCCTGTGGCCTTGAACTACTTCTGGTTCCTTCCAAGGATCAATTGCGGACTTTAGTGGCATATCGCAAACGGCAGCATACTACTGCTTCTCACAGGGCACTGATGCCCTCTTTACCAGAGCTGGACAGTATATTCATTTCCCAATAGGTGGGGCCATGCAGGTACAGCGATCAGTGGGTTTCAGTGCCATTGCTGGATTCCCCCAGGTGCAGGACATCATCGATTGCACAAATATGGCCTTCAAGGCACCCAGCAACCACCCAATCAGATTCATCAACAGGAAGGGCTTCCACCCCTTCAAAGTTCAACTGGTTTGCAATCACAACAAGAGCTTCCTCCATAATAAAAAGAGAAAATGCTGGAAACACAAATGCAGGTCTGGCAGCACCTGTGGTGAGGGAAATAAAGTTAGATTTCAGGTCTGTGACCTTTCATCAGAACTGAAAAAAGTTAGACATGTAATAGGATTAGAGCAAGTGGTGGAGGGTGGGAAGAAGAACAAAAGGAAGGTTTGTGTTGAATATCGTTAGCATTTCAGATGCCAGGTTGAGCTTCATTTACAGAGATCTTGGAGTTGGTGTAAATCTAAATGGTAACTCATTTATTATACAACTCATTCATTTATTATATTTGCATGGACTATATACACTTTCCATAAGCCTGTCTAGCTTCAGCTACTCATGATACATTCTCCTCTCAAGCCTATTACACGTGATCTCTTATGTCATCATCACAGTGGGAGACATTACTCTCACTGTCCCAAACACTAAACCTTTCAGACCCATCCACTGCGGTCTGTGATACCAGACAGATTAAATGACAAAAGGTTTCATGGTGCAAAACCAAAGGGAGTGGTAATAGTACAAGTAAAGAAACAAAAAATATGTAACAAAAACAAAGTGCTGGAAATACTCAGCAGGTCAGGCCACATCTGGGGAGAGAGAAGCAGAGTTAATGTTTCAGGTCTGTGACCTTTCATCATTAATTTTATTAAACAAAAATATGTGTCTAGATGAGGTGTGAATGACAGGATGGAAGCTGTCTGAACAAAAAGTGAAGGGATTAACAAAGAAATAACAGGACAAAAGAAGCATCAAAAGAAATGAAACAAAAAGGGGGCAGAGGATATGATCTAAAATTGTTTAACACAATGTTGAGTCCAGAAAGCTGTAAAGTGCCCAATCGAAAGATGAGGTGCTGTTCCTTGAGCTTGCATTAAGCTTCATTGGAACACTGTAGCAGGCCAAGAACAGAAAGGTCAGAGTAGGACCAAGGTAGAGAATTGAAATGATAGGTGACAGGAAGGTGAGGGTCACATTTGCAAATTGAATGGAGATATTCTGCCAAGAGGTCAACCAGTCTGCGTTTGGTCTCCCCAGTGTAGAGAAGACCACATTCTGAGCAGCGAATACAGTATATTAAATTGAGGAAAGAACAAGTAAATTGCTGTTTTACCTGGAAGGAGTGTTTGGGGTTTGGGTCCTTGGACAGTGAGAAGGGAGGAGGTAAAAGGGCAGATGTTGCATCTCCTGTGCTTGCGTGGAAAGGTGCCATGAGAAAGGGAGATGGTATAGGGGGTGACTAAGCTGTGCACAAGGGTGTCATGGAGGGAACTGCTGAAAGGGGGAGGAGAAGATATGTTTGGTGGTGGCATCACACAGAGGTGGAAATGGTGGAGGATGATCTGTTAAATACGGAGGCTGGTGGGGTGGACGGTGAGGTCAAGGGAACCCTATCATGGTTCTGGGAGGGAGGGGAAGGGATGACAGCAGGGGTATATGGAATAGAACAAATACAGTCGAGGGCCCTGTCAACCACGGTGGGGAGGAAATCCACAGTTGAGGAAAAAGGAAGATATATCGGAAGCGCTAGTATGAAAGATTGCATTGTTCGAACAAATGGAGAAAATGGGAGAATGGAATAAAGTCCTTACAGGAAGCAGAGTGTGAGGAGGTGTAGTCAAGGTAGCTGTGGGAGTCAGTGAGCTTATAGTGAATATTGGTTAATAGCCTATTCCCAGAAATGGAGACACAGAATCATAGAAAGTCTAAGGCACAGAAAGAGGCCACTTGGCCCAGCGTGTCTGTGCCAGCTGAAAAACAATCCACCTATTCTAATCCCACCTTCCAGCATTTGGTCCGTAGCCCTGCAGATTATGGCACTTGAGGTGCATATCCAGGCTCCTTTTGAATGAGTTGAGGGTTTTTTTTTACCTCAACTACCTTTTTCAGGCAGTGAGTTCCAGACCCCCACCACCTATGGGTGAAAAAGTTTTTCCTCATCTCCCCTCTAATTTTTCTACGAATCACTTTAAATCTATGCCCCCTCATCACTGACCTCTCTGCTAAGGTAAATAGACCCTTCACCTCCACTCTATCCAGGCCCCTCAAAATTTGGTACATTTCAATCAGATCTCTCCTCAGCATTTTCTGTTCCAAGGAGAACAACCCCAGCCTATCCAATCTTTCCTCATAGCTGCATTTTTCCAGTCCTGGCAACATCCTCGTAAATCTCTGATGAAGGGTCACTGACCTGCAACGTTAACTCTGCTTCTATCTCCACAAATGCTGCCAGACCTGCTGAGTATTTCCAGCATTTCTTGTTTTTATTTCAGATTTCCAGCATCTGCAGTATTTTGCTTTTATCCTCGTAAATCTCCTTTGTACCCCCTCTCATGTAATTACATCCTTTCTGTAATGAGGTGACCAGAACTGCACATAGTACTTAAGTTGTGGCCTAACCAATGAGTTATACAGTTCCAGCATAACCTCCCTGCTCTTGTAGTCTATACCTCAGCTAATAATGGAAAGGATTCCATTTGCCACCTTAACCACCTTATCAACCTGTCCTGCTACCTTCAGGAATCTGTGGACATTCACTCCAAGGTCCCTCCCTTCCTCTACACTTCGCAGTATTTTCTCATTAATCATGTATTCCTTTGCCTTGTTCGACCTCCCCAAATGCATCACCTCACACTTCTCCAAGCTGAATTCTATTTGCCACTTTTTTGCCCATCTGACCAGACCATCAATATCTTCCTGCAGCCTACAGCTATCCTCCTCGCTATCTACCACACAGCCAATCTTTGTGTCGTCTACAACTTCTTGATCATGCCCCCTACATTTACATCCAAATCGTTAATATATACCACAAAAATCAGGGTACCCAGTACTGAGCCCTGCGGAACGCCACTAGAAACTGCCCTCCATTCGCTAAAACAGCCGTCAACAATTACCCTTTGTTTTCTGCCACTGAGCCAATTTTGTATCCA
This sequence comes from Heterodontus francisci, assembly GCF_036365525.1. Taxonomy (NCBI): domain Eukaryota; kingdom Metazoa; phylum Chordata; class Chondrichthyes; order Heterodontiformes; family Heterodontidae; genus Heterodontus; species Heterodontus francisci. The sequence continues at coordinate 96,874,347 of NC_090375.1, forward strand.
TCTTGCTGCATTTCCCTGGATCCCATGGGATTTTATTTTTTTAACCAGTCTGTCATGTGGGACCTTGTCAAAAGCCTTGCTAAAATCCATGTGGACCACATAAACTGCACTACCCTCATCTATCTTTTTTTCATGTTTGTACTTGCTGCTGTTCAATTTTCAGTCTGTTAACACCCTATCTGTACTAATGCTTTGTCTTTCAACACACCATTAACATATTGTTTGCCTTTGCTCCATGACCTTCTGGTCAGCTATTCTGTGACCTTGTCCTATCTACACCTTCTGCTTTGTTATCTCTTGCCCCACCCCCGCTTTACTTGCTTATAACCTTTGACATTTCTAATATTTGCCAGTTCTGAAGAAGGGTCACTGACCTGAAACATTAACTCTGCTTCTCTCTCCACAGATGCTGCAAGACGAGCTGAGTATTTCCAGCATTTCTTGTTTTTATTATTACCCTCACCTATCTTCCTTGTTACTTCAAAAAATTCGATCAAGTTGGTCAAAGAAGATCCATGGTCAAATCCATGCTGACTATCCTTGATTAACCTGTGCCTTTCTAAGTGAAAGTTTATCCTGCCTCTCAGAATAGATTCCAATAATTTGCCCACTACTGAGGTTAGAGTGACTGGCCTGTAATTATTTGGTCTATCCCTCGCTCCCTTTTTAAATAGAGGTACAACGTTAATAGTTCTCCAATCCTCCGGCACCATACCTGAATCCAGTGAGGACTGGAAAATGATGGTCAGACCTTCTGCTATTTCCTCTCTTGTTTCTGTTAACAGCCTGGGATACATTTCATTCAGCCCTGGTGACTTATCAACTTTCAAGGATGCTAATCCCATTAATACTTCCTCTCTCCCTATTGTTTATCACATCCAATGCTTCACAATCCTTCTGCTTACCTACAATATTTGCATCGTCCCCCTCTTTTGTGAAGACAGGCACAAAGTATTCATTGAGAACCATACCCACATCTTCTGCTCCTACCTTTTTGGTCTTTTATGGGCCCTACTCTCTCCTTAGTTATCCTCTTACTCTAAATGTATTGATAAAACATCTTTGGTTCACCTTGATTTTCCTTGCCAATATTCTTTCTTGCCCTCTCTTTGCTTTCCTAATTTCCTTTTTGATTTCACCCCTCCACTTTCTATACTTCTCTTGGCTTTCTGTAGTATTGAGATCTCTGTTGGACTTAGCTTTCCTTTTGTGCCTTAGGTTGCCCTGTAAGCTCCTTGACATCCATGAGGCTCCAGAGTTGGAAGTCTCGCACTTTCTCTTTGTGGGAACAAAATTACTCTGAACCCCTGGAATCTCCCCTTTGAATGCCTCCCACTGCTCTGACACTGACTTACCTTCATGTAGCTGCTTCCAGTCCATTTTATGCTAAGTCACTCCTCAGTTTAGTGAAATTGGCCTTGCCCCAGTTGAGAACTCTAACTCCTGTTCTATCTCTGTCCTTTTCCATAATTATGTTAAAACTGACTGAATTATGATCACTACCACCAAAATGCTTTCCCACTGCCACCCCTTCCACCTGCTCATCTTCATTTCCTAAAACTAAGTCTAACACTGCACCCTCTCTTGTTGGACTTGCTACATGCTGGCCAAAAAGGTTCTCCTGAATGCACCTCAAGAATTCTGCTCCCTCAGTTCCTCTCACACTAAAACTATCCCAGTTAATATTGGGGTAGTTACAATCCCCTACTATTATTGCCCTATTGTTCTTGCACGTCTCAGCGATTTGCCAACTTATCTGCTCTTCTAACTCCCTCTGACTGTTTGGACTGAAAAGGTAACCTATAATACATTCCCAGCAGTGTGATTGCCCCTTTTTTGTTTCTTAGCTCAATCCATATGGCCTCATTTGATGAACCTTCCAACATATCATCCCTCCTCACAGCTGTAAAAGTTTCCTTGACCAAAATTGCCACTCCCCCTCATTTCTTATCCCCCCGCCTCCCTATCACGTCTGAAAGCCCTGTAACCAAGAACATTGAGCTTCCATTCATGTCCCTTCTTAAGTCATGTTTCTTAATAGCTATGATATCATACTGCCATGTGTCTATCCGTACCCTCAGCTCATCAAGAAGTCGAGGAAGGGAATAAAAGAGTCAGAGATGGACCATGTGAATGTGAGAAGGGTGGAAATTAGAAGCAAAGTCGATTAAATTTTCCAGTTCGGCACAAGAGTAGGACATTGCACCAATACAGTCATCAATGTACCGGAAAAAGAGTTGTGGGAGGGAGCCCCAATAGGACTGGAACAAGAAATGTTCCACAGATCCCACAAAAATGCAGGCATAGCTTGGACCCATGTGAGTACCCATAGTAACACTGTTTATTAGGAGGAAGTGAGTTGAGTTGAAGAAGTTGTTCAATCTGAGAACAAGTGCAGTCAGGTGGAGGAGGGTGGTGGTAGATGGGGACTGGTTGGGCCTCTGTTCAAGGAAGAAGTGGAGAGCCCTCAGGCCATCCTGGTGGGAGATGAAGATGTTGAGAGATTGGATGTCCATCATGAAGAGGAGATGGTTAGAGCCAGGAAACTGGAAACTGTTCAAGTGACAGAGGGCATCAGGAGATTAAGTGGGGAGAGACTGGAAAAGGGGAGAACATATAGAGTCAATATAGGAAGAAATCAGTTCAGTGAGGCAGGAGCAGGCTGAAAACGATAGGTCTACCAGGGCAGTCCAATTTGTGGATTTTGGAAAGGAGGTAGAATTGGGCTGTTTGGGATTGGGAAATTATGAGGATGGAGGGAAGATCTCCAGGGGCGATGAGGTCAGTGACAGTCCAGATACAATGGCTTGATGTTTGTTCATGTATTTCTTCCCTCCTCCAAAGGGAACTGAACATCTACCTCTGGCATAATAATATAATAAAAGCAAAATACTGCAGATGCTGGAAATCTGAAATAAAAATAAGTAATGCTGGAAATATTCAGCAGGTCTGGCAGCATCTGTGGAGAGAGAAACAGAGTTGACGTTTCAGGTCAGTGACCTTCATCAGAAATGGCAAATATTAGAAATATAATAGGTTTTAAGCAAGTAAAGTGGGGTTGGGGCAAGAGATAACCAAAGAGGTGTTGATAGGACAAGGACACAGAGAATAACTGACCAGAAGGTCATAGAGCAAAGGCAAACGGTATGTTAATGGTGTGGTGAAAGACAAAACCTTAGTACAGAGAGGGTGTTAATTGACAGTAAATGAACAGCCTGGCCCCAAGCACAAACATGAAGAAAACAGTGGATAGGCACAGTAGAAACAATGTAAACAAACTAAAATACAATAAACAAAGAAAAAAGAAAAAAGAAAAAAGAACTAAAAATAAAAATAAAAAGGGGGGCCTGTCCTGCTCTGAAATTATTGAACTCAATGTTCAGTCCGGCAGGCTGTAATGTGCCTAATCGGTAAATGAGATGCTGTTCCTTGAGCTTGCTTTGATGCTCACTGGAACACTGCAGCAATCCCAAGACAGATATGTGGGCATGAGAGGAGAAGGGGGAGGGGGGGGGGAGGTTGGTGGGGAGTGTTGAAATGGCCAGCAACCGGAAGACTCTGGCACCTTCTCCTGCCCACCAGTGTAGTGATAATCACCCTGTGCCTCGCTATCTACACTTGTGAGGATCCACTGAGGTGCTAGTAGCCAATGTGCTCGGAAGGTGTGAGGTGCTTCTTCACCAGCTTCTTGCTCCTCTGGGCCCCTTGTCAGAGGTGGAGAGGGTGCTCTGGGTTGGATGTCTGTACCTGTGAGAGACGCATGAAGCACTCATTAGAGTTAGCCTAGGAACGTAGAACCCTCTGTGCTGCTGAGTCTGCCCAATGCAGTTCAGTGCATGACACCCTATCGGAAGTAGTGGAGTGTGCACCCCCGGTAATGACCACATTGTCCTCTGTGATCACGACGTCTGTCAAATCACCAGAGCCAATTTCCTCCTTGTCTGCTATCCTGAATATGTCCATGGCTTTGTCCTCCATTGAGGTATCTTGGCAGCAAAATAACACCCCTCCTCCTGTCTGGGCCCTTTCCTGGGCATTATTGCCCATTTCACCTGCAAGGGCAAAGGAGAGCGAGATAAGGCACCTGATGTTCTCTATTGCGAATGGCAGCTGCTCCTATTCATTAGAAGGTGCATGTGTCCGTAGTGACAGGTCCTCAGCAGCACTATGGCTCTGAGCCTTGCTGAGGAGTCAGTAAGTGCCCTGGGCACACATTCATCTTATGTTCAGGAACAGCATGCTCCCTGAGACATCTCAGCTGGTGTGTCTGCTGGAGGGTGAATGCCCAGCGGCCTGACCTGAGAGTTAGGGGTTGCTCTCACCTTGTCAGAGCGTATGAGGTCATTGAACCTCTTCAGACACTGGATCCAGAATCCTTCTAACCATGCTCCAGCTGCTCACTGAGGCTGCCACCTCTAGCCATGCCTCCTTGGTCACTCCTCTCCCTCACAGCCTCAGGAATGCCATCCAGGTCTGCATCTGAAAACCTCAGACCTGCCAGCCCCAGTTGCCAGGCTTACAAGTTTCCTGAGACATCTGGTTCAATTCCGGTGCTGTCCAAGGCTCTGACAATCTCTGTAGCTTTCCTCCTTCAGTCAAATGGTAGCCTTCGAAATGGCTGCAACGGTGAGTTTAAATCAGGCCCGCACTTCCTCTGACCTGCCTCCATCACAGCCCTGCAGCCTCCAATTGGACAGCAAACCTGTCTCCATATCAATCAAGGGTCACCCCCAGGAAAATAGTGAGGCAAACCAGGGGTGGGTTTGGGAACCAGAAATAGTCCCGCCTTCCGTCTCCCAACCCCAGTGCAAAAATTCAGCCCAAAGAGTGTGCAAGGAGAAACAGACATGTTGGGAGGATTTTAACTCACTCAAAACCCATTGGTTCACACAGAGTTAAAATCAGGATAAAAGCAAAATACTGCGGATGCTAGAAATCTGAAACACAAACAAGAAATGCTGGAAATACTCAGCAGGTTTGGCAGCATCTGTGGAGAGAGAAGCAGAGTTAATGCTTCAGGTCAGTGACCCTTCAGTTCTGTTCCAGCATTTCTTGTTTGTGTTAAAATCAGGACTTGCAGTGAATGGTAAGAATGTGACAAATAGAGTATTATGTGAGGAAATTTGAGATTATTCGATTTGGTAGGAAGAATAGAAAAACAGAACATTTTTTTAAATGGCGAGGAACTATTAAACATTGGTGTTCAGAGGGATTTGGGTGTCCTTATACACCAAACACAAATTTAACATGCATGTACAGCAAGCAATTAGGAAGGCAAATGGTAAGTTGGCCTTTATTGCAAAGGGGTTGGAGTACAAGAGTAAGGAAGTCATGTGGCAATTGTTTAGGGCTTTGGTGAGGTCACACCTGGAGTACTATGCACAGTTTTTGTTTTTGTACCTAAGGAAGGATATACTTGTCTTTAGAGTGGGTGCAACAAAGGCTCGCTAGATTGATTCCTGGAATGAGAAGTTTGTCCGATGAGGCGAGATGGAAAAGAATGGGCCTATACTCTCTGGAATTCAGAAGAATGAGAGGTGATTTCATTCAAACATATAAGATTCTGTGAGGGCTTGACAGGGTAGATGCTGAGAGGCTATTTCCCCTGGCTAGAGAGATTAGACCTAGGGGACATAGTCTCAGGATAAGGGGTCAGCTGTTTAGAACTGATATTAGGAGAAATGTCTTTACTCAGAAGGTTATGAATCTTTGGAATTCTCTATCCCAGATGGCTGGTTATATTTAAGGCTTAGATTGATTGATTTTTGGACTCTAAGGGAATCAAGGAATATGGGAATCGGGTGCGAAAGTAAAGTGGAGGCTGACGATTAGCCACGATCTTTTTGAATGGTGCAGCAGGCTTGAAGGGCTGTATGGCCTCCTCCTTCGATTTCTTGTGTTCAATGATAGATCTGCATATCGTCTGTACTCAGCAGAGAACAGATAAGACACTCGGGGTGCTAAATTACCAGCAGAGGTCTTACAATTTTCCCCGGGAGGTAGACAAAATTCTAAATGTATTCTTCATGCAGTACCATAATGGTGTAACCTTGCCATAGATTTGGATGAGGACGAACAGTTAGCCTCAGAAGGATAATGTTGTGGTAACTATTCCTGTGAGTACATAAAATTATTTATTTGGGACTGTTTTTCCATTACATGAGCTATTATGTATTTGAGCTAATGGATTAATTGATGTAACATCTGCTAATCATCTACAAATGCCAGCCCAGAGTATATGATTAATATTGTACATATCAGTAATTCTACACAGCCATCTAACTTCATTTGGCCTTGGAAACCTCTTGTTATAAATTGCACAATTCTCATTGTATAATTAATAATAGTTTTCTTCTGGGAAGATCCATTGCAGTTCCACTCACTGACCTCCCACTATTTGCAAATTATGATTTAAAATACAGGAGCAATGTAGATTAAGACAGAGTAATTTACTATGCAGATTCATCAACTGCAGCCTCACTGTTGTCTTTCATCCTTTGAGGAGAAGATGACCATGTCCATTATCTGGGGTGTTTGGTAGGGTTCCGGTGGGTATGTAGGTGACTGCTAAGGCCGATCTGTGCCTGGAAGGTTCTACTGTAAATGGGGCAGGATACCATCAACAATTGAGTTTAGGACAAGCTGCTGGCTCGGGATTTCCTCTCCTTGCTTTTTTTCTCTGCCTCTGATATGTGCTTGCTTTCGAAGGAGGTCGCAACCATTTTTATTTGGTTGCGCCAGGGGCAGTGGTCCTGTGCAAGCTTCATTCAGGACTCTGGCTCGATATAAAAACTCCTAGATGAAGCCTTCAGATGTAGCACTTCCTTTGACTACCATGAGAGGCACACCTCTGACTCACGCTGTCCATAGAAGATTCATTTTAAGTGTTAGGTATTCTGGCTACATGACCAGCCCAATTCAGTTGCGACTGTCTCAATCTGGTGTGGATGGTTGGCATGCCAGCTCAGGTGAGCACTTCCTTGTCTGTCATCTAATCTTCAGAAGCTTCCGAAGGCAGCTCTAGTGAAAGTGGTTGAACTGCTTGGCATGGTGCTGGTACACAGTCCAAAACTCACATGAGTAAAGCAGAGTGGGCAGGACTATTGCTTTATAGGCTTTCAGTTTGGTAGCAGACTTACTTCTCTTAATTCCCAGATTGATGTTTGAAGTCTGCTGAAGGCTACACTTGCTTTAGCAATTCTTGCATGTGTCTCGTCATCGATATGGACAGTTTGAAAGAGTGTGCTGCTGAGATAAGTGAACTTATCCCCTGCTGACAGGTCTGATCATTGACTGAAACCTTGGACCAAAGATAGGGCTTTCCTGGAGCAGGCTGGTACATTACTTAAGTTTTCTTTGTGCTAATCATAAGGCCGAAGTTGTTGCATGCATTGGAGAACAAGTCCATGCTACATTGCATGCTCATCTCTGAACTGGCAACTAGTGCACAGTCATCAGCAAACAGGAAATCACCAAGTATATCCTTGGAGACTTTGGATTTTGCCCAGTCATCTCAGATTGAGCAGTTTCTCGTCCGTGCAATATCTGATTCCAATGCCAGGATCATCATCATGGAATACATTGAAGAGCATGGCAGAAAAAAGCATGCTGAAGAGGGTTGGTGCTATCTGCAACCCTGCGGAACTCCATGAGTGACTGAGAATGGTCAGAAGACTCACCATCATCCAGAACACACATAAGCATGCCGAATCATTTGTGTTGAATTTCTCAGGGAAGCAGAATTTCTCCATTACCTTCCAAAGGCCTTCATGACTGACTATGTCAATGACCTTGGTCATGTCAACAGACATTGTGTAGAGGTCCATGTTCTGTTCTTGGCATTTCTCCTGGAACTCTCTAACTGCAAACATCATATTAGTGGCTCCTCGACCTGTTCTGAAACTGCACTGACTCTTTGGCAACAGATCCTAGTTGAGATGTTCGTTAAGCAGTTTAGAAGGATTGTGGTGAAGATTTTGATGGCGATGGAGAGGAGTGAAACTCCTCTGTGATTGTTGCAAGATTGGCAAGTTCCCTTCCGCTTGTACAGGTGGGCAATAGAGGCTTCTTTGTATTCTTAAGAGATGGTTCCTTGCTCCCACACAGACTGAGGAAGTTCAGTGAGCTTCTTGACCAGGTATTGACCTCCAGCCTTCTAAACCTCAGCTGAGATAGCATCAACACCTGGAGCTTTGCCACTAGACAGGAGTTTCATAGCTTTTGTCATTTCTAACAGCATGGGAGGGTCAGCAAGAACACAGTTGATGGCAAACTGTGGAGGCCTGTTGATTGCTTCTATATTGATAGATGAAGGCCGATTGAGGATATAGTTAAAATGCTCTGCATATCTTTCTAGAATTTGGGCTTTTTGTTTGAGCAGTGTCGACCCATTGACAACAAGGATTGGTAATGAACCAGTAAACTGGGGCCCGTAGACAAATTTCAGGGCATCGTAGAATGTCTTCTGATGATCCCTTCTCATGCCTGGTGATCTGCACTAACTCTTGTGTTGAAGTTACCAAGAATTATCAGGTTGTCTGACTTTGGCACAATCAAGGAGCGAAGATCATCATAAAATTTATCCTTGACTTCATCAGGGTTGGTTATGGTAGGGGTGTACACAGTGATGAGTGTTTTTTGCCTGTGGCCATACACAAGGAGTTTCAGCACCATCAGACGATCATTAGCACTCTTGGCAAGGCAAGCAAACGTACTGATGAGATGGTTCAGGATAGCAAAGCCTACACCAGCTTTTCCACGGCTAAAGAATTTGTAACCTGTGCCAATTTCCTTGAGCTGACCCTTCTCAGGCAGACAAGTCTCACTGAGGGCAGTGATCTGGATGTTGTACCTAGCCAACTCTCTACTGACAAGAACAGTTCTTCTCTCAAGTCTGCCGGCTGTGGCATTGTCCATGATGGTGCACATGTTCCATGTGTCAATGGTGACCACTGTCACCCCTACTTACTTTTTTGAGATTGACTTATGACCATGTTGATGGAATACCCGCTAGCTGTGGTCTGCTGGCCAGGGTAGGTGAAGCAGACAATATTTGGGGCACCTTTTCTAGCCCCTTCCTCATTCTAGGGTGGTGAGCATTGTGGTGCTGCAAAGGGCTGCTCAGTCATTCAGGTGGCTACCGAGTTCTAGTGAAAACCACTCTATTGCCTGAGCTGTCTGTCTGCAGGTTCACAAATACAGCTCCCAGCGAATCCACACCTGCTGCTACGTCACTCGCCCATCGCCATAGGACTTGTAACAGATGGATAATGGATGACAGATAAAGAATGATGATGAACATGATTTGTGAGCGAATTGGATTTTATTAGGGGAGAGTTGCACATCTTCAGCCTTACTCTCTTGACCTGACCTATCTTGGTCCAGTGGCAAGATGAGTCTAGATGGCTGGAGATGGATGCAGCGGGTGACCGGTATGTCTTCTGTGTCTTGTCAAGCTCTATGTGTTCCACAACATGATGCTGAAATTACTTCAAGGCGGTTGGACTTTAAACTGGCCTCATGCGCCCAATTCGCCGGAATCAGTCTTCACAGGCCAGAGTAGACAAACTAATTTGCTGAGGGTAAGAGACCCGATGGCTACCCTCTTCTATTTTGGCCTGCCTGTTGAAGCGATTTACTGGGGTGTGACTGCTGTTGCATGCTAACAGCTGCTTGGAACCACAGGTGAGAGCTGGGTGAAGGTGCGGACCAGTACAGGACGAGCCACTCCAAGGAGTGTGGCGAGCCCACCTGTGACAGTTGCTACACTTCCCTAACACCCCTTACAGCTTTGCCTAACTAAAGTTGTGTGGAACATAAAACAACAACGTAGACCAGTTGGGCTGCGTGGCCTATTTCTGTGCTGTGGATTCTATTTAGGTCTATGTAAGTACAGGCTTAGTGTTACCATTTTGCTTTTGTATTCTATGGCTCTAGATGCCAAACAAAGGTTTGTCTTTGTATGACCCCATCTATTTGCACTACCACTTTAATAAACTGTATATCTGCATAACAATGATCCTTAGCTCCTCCATGCCTTTCAAAATCTTAACAATTAAGGTGCACTTGTTCTCCTTGTTCTTCCAAATTGCATTACTTCACACTTTTCTATATTGAATTGAATCACTGAATTGCTACAGCAGAGAAGGAGGCCATTTGGCCTGTCGTATTTGCGTTGGCTTTCCGAAGGAGCAATTCACCTAGTGCCACTCCCCGGCCTTCTCCCCATAGCCCTGCACATTCTTCCTTTTCAGATAATCCAATTCCCTCTTTAATGCCTCAATTGAACCTGCCTCCACTACATTCTCAGCCACTCACTGCATGAAAAAGCTTTTCCTTATGTCTCCGTTGCTTCTTTTGCCAATTACCCTAAATCTGTGCCCTCTTGTTCTCGATCCTTCCACCAATGGGAATAGTTTTCCCCTAAATCCTCTGTCCCGATCGCACATGATTTGGAATATCACTATCAAATCTCCTCTCAAACTTGACTTCTCCAAGGAAAATAGTCCCAACTTCTCCAATCTATCCACGTAACTGAAGTTCCTCATCCCTGGAACGTTTCTCTAATGCCTTCATATCTTTCCTAATGTGTGGCGCCCAGACTGCACACAATTCTCCAGTTGAGCCGAACCAGTGCTTTATATAAATTTAACATAAAATTGCATCTGCTATGCATCTGCCTATTCTTCTACCATGCCATGCCCTAAATTAGAAGGCACAGTCAGTAGATGGGAGTGGGAAGTTACAGAAACATAGATTAAGTGAGGGGACAGAATATCATTTTGCGGTACAGTATATGAATAACTTAAGGTAGGACATGGGGCAAGTGTATAGTGCTTGGGAGAAAAAAGGTGATGTTAGACACATGGGCCGGGATTTTATCCAGGCGATGGGAGTCTCCACCTCTGGCAAAAGTGCCGGTGAGAACCTCGCGTTGCCCAGTCTGTGGGAGACCTGCCGAATCAAGTGCCAGTTAGGCACTTAACTGGACAGCAGCAGGCCTTCCCCAGGATCAAGGACCCCAGCAATGGAGGTCTCGCCCTCAGAGCTGCCAACCAATCAGAGGATTTTTAACTAAGTAGCGTCACTGCAGAGGTGGTGACTGCTGCCGGCGGTGCACCCACCCGAGGCCTAGGTAGGTGAGGGTGGGAGGAATATCGTCGGGGGGAGGGGGGGTGGTGCGGTCATTAGCAAGGGCAGGGGGTGGCTTTCAGAGGGTCCCCCCTTTCCCAATGTCGGGTCCCTCATTCAGGCACCAAGTGCCTTTTAACGAGGGACTCGCACCCCGACCCTGGAGCCTACAAGCAACCCATATGGTTTTTCTTGCCGTACTCCCCATGCTGCAACAGGCCCACCGGCCACTGGGCTAATTGCGGTGGTGGCGGGATGAGGCCCTTAATTGGACATTAATTAATTAATTGTCCATTCACAGGCCTTCCCGCTCTGGACTTATTTTCGGCAGACAAGGGAAGTTGGCAGGGCCCCCCCACCACCATCCCACCCAATTACAGCTCTCCCCACCTCCAATCCCACTGCGGGGGAAAGCATAGAATCCCTCCCCCCGCAGGGTGCGGGGTTTGCAGGGAGGGGGGTCAGGGGTGCTAAATTGGGCTCTGTAGAACCCATTGTTTTGGTATTATGCATCCTCCAATGCACAAACATGGTGTCCGCGATGCGCATGCAGATTTCCAATGGGAATTGCACTGGGCATTATCTTGGTAAAGGAATTTAAAGGGGTTTGCACGTTCAGATTGAGGGATGAGGAAGAAGTGGGATGAGAGAAAGAGGATTAGGTATGTAGATACCCTCATAATCAATAGCTTCAGCCTGGCCATTGGCCATGGTCTCAGCAACGCCCCTTCCCATGATGGCCAGCACTGTCTGCTCCATGAGTGTTAAAACATGCAGCCTCGCTTGCTCACCTCTAGTTCTTTCATGCTGCCTCCTATTGTGTACCACTTTCTCCTGCAAGAAAGAGGGAAGTACATCAGAGATTGTCATGCAAAATGTTTCGTGGCTGTCATGGTTAAATAGCTGCCAATGTGTGCAAGTTGAGTTGTGTGAGTGTGAGGTATGCAACAGTTCCTAAGTGTGGGAGGGTGAGGTAAAATGTATGAATGGTAGGGTTAAGTAATGATTGATGGAGATTGCTGGTGATGGGGGTGTAGATAATTGAGCTGTGGATGAGGCTAGTGGTGCAATTGGTAGGATCTGCTTTTTGAAGATGAACTCACTCACCTTGACAACTTGTGTGAAATCATGAAACTTCTTCCTGCATTACATCCATGTTCTTGGAGCTACACTCTTGGCATTGACCTCTGCTACTGCTTGTTCCCACTGCCTTCTGAGCATATGATTGGAGGACCTCCTGCCTTCTGTCTGGATACAGAATTTCTCTCCTCCTTTCTGCCTCACTCACCAAGGCCTTTAATGCATTATTGGAAAAACTTGGTGCACGCTTTCTCATATGGTTAGTTATTCTTCTTTTACTGCATGGATTGATGTCATAAAGAACTCGCACCACTTGCAGTCAAAATTCACTTCCCCCGTTAAGAGATACAAGCTGCCTTGAACTAGCCCCTGCTGATGTGTGCATCCAACGAACAGCGTGGATAGTGTTGGCTGCATGCAGCAATTATGTAAAGCAGCAGGCAGCACAAATTTACCATGCTGCCTGCAATACAATGAACAGCTGTGGGTTAATTATCCAACACAATCCCCCCCCCGCACCCCCCCCCCCCCAAGCCATTTTCAAATCTTACAAATTTAAACCCCATGGTTCCCAAAGCTCTCCACCACTGGAATTTTCTTCATGTCATGTCTAGATCTGTTGTAACCTCATTGATAGAGATCAAATGGTATAATTAATCAACTGCTCATTTATTGTTGTAGCTTGCCACTAACAAGACTGTAGAAGGTTAACTCGATGGATTTTGATCTTTCTTTGTCTAGCAATTCCTATGTTCCTAAAACTATGTCAGGTGGAGTTCAATGCAAGTAGTGTGACTGTGAAAGATGAATCGGAATATATTCTTAATGGCGAGAAGCCTGATTCGGGTGGTGGCACTAAATATCGGCCGCTCATTGTACATGGTGCCTAATATTTAATTCCATTGATTGCACTGGTACTGAATATCAGGAGCTGTGTATAATGGGCAGCCAATCTGATACTGCCCATTTAGCGCCACCTTCCAACATGAATTTCTATCCCACAGAACTGTGGAGGAGGATAGGGGTTTATTCACACAAATCAGTAAAAGCTGAAACATAGGTACAAAAAATAAATCAAAACGTGAAAGGAATGTTGACCTTTATCTCAAGGGAATTGGAACACAAAGTGGAGGAAGTTATTCTTCAGTTTTACAGTCTTGGACAAACACCATCTGGAAGACTGCATTCAGTTTTAAGCACCACACCTCAGGAAGGATAATATATACATTTGTGGGTGGGTACTGCATGGATTCACCAACATGACACTGGGGCTTAAAGAATTAAATTATGAGGACTGGTTGCATAAACCTGGCTACTATTCCCTTGGATGTTGAAGGGTGGCCTCAGTCGAGCTGTTTAAAATGTTTTGATAGAGGAGATACAGAGAAGTGACTTCCTCTGGTGAGGGAATCTAGACAAGAGGACAAAATCTTGTAATTGGAGCTAGTTTGCAAAGGAGTGATATCAAGTAAACCCTTTTCACAAAAAAAGCACAGTGGAAATCTGGAATTCTCTCCCTCTAAATGCTGTGGATGCTGGGTCATTTGAAATGTTCAAAACTGAGATTGACAGATTTTTATTAGGTAAGGGTATCAAGGGATATGGATCAAAGGTGGGTAAATGAAGTTTTGGTACAGATCAAACATGGTCTAATTGAATTGTCCTGTTCCTGTGTCCCTGTAGTCTTCCATAATCCTCAATGGTTTGCCATGTCTCTCAATTTGACATAATCAGAAAGGTTTGATATTGCTTCTTCATTCCTCTGCCCAGATAACTTAATAGTGTGTTAATTAAGTGTGAATCCAACAAAGAAGCCACTCTGTACTGTTCCAGGCTGAGAAACTTCCTTTAACACATCTTTATTTTCTGCCCTCCAACCATCTCTCTATCTATGTGACCACATTCATTCCCTTTACTTCCATGCATCATTATCTTTGCCATAAATCTCTTATGTCATATCTTATTAACTGCTTCCTGAAATCCATATAAACCATATATACTGCACTTCCTTTGACTGCTTTTTCTGTTACCTCTTCAAACAGTACTACAAGCTTAGTGATTCCCAACCTGCACTAACTGGTCCTGATTTAACTTGTGTTTCTCTAAGAGTTTAATAATTTAATACTTTAAACCCATATTATAATTTTATTCCACTTTGTCACAGGGTTTACCTTTGAACTATGCTGCTGGACAATTGAAAGAGAGGACCATAGTTTGATCAGGGGAAATAGGCTTTACAAATGTTTGCCATTTCTGAAAGGCTTTGCTCATTCCAGAGCTGGATTAAAGAACTTGTCATCAATGATACTGGTTAAGTGGCTGTTACCTACTCAAGAAATGTTCAAAAATCATTATTATAGGTTTCTTTTGATTGACCAATTTTCTGTCATTCCTACTAATGAATCATGTTGCCCAAAATCACCAATAGGAAAATCAGATGCCTTTGCCAATTGATTGCTGATCATTAAAATCGACAAAAAAGATTTTTTTTGAAAAAGTGCTCCATTAGTGAAGAACATTTAATTGAATTCATAATATGAACCTAGCATTTTCCATAATCTAATTGATAACTAACTCCATATTTCTCAGATTTATAGATCTTGGTGATTTGCAGATTTATATAACATTCATTTTCCTTTGTCTGTAGGAATCACGTCAGCAAATGGATCGTTAATTTTCCACTGAATAACTTAAAGTAATGAAACTATGGTATTTATTTACCCCTCCCCAACCACCACCACCTAAAGTAGAAGCAGAAGCATTGGATAATTTCTAAAGACTGTGCTGTATAAAAAATGATTATTACTTATATTACCTAGTTTTGCAAGATACCCAAATATTTTACTTCCCTTTACAGGGGAGGGGCAATACCTAACAAAATTACACATTGCTGTTACTTGAGGTTAAGTTTATAAATTGACTTCCAAGGTTGTCAAAAAAGGCCACGGTGAGTAGTCCAGAGTGATCAAGGATCCTTCCCACGCGAACACAAAAATCAAACAGCATACTGGGGTTTGCCTTTAGTTGACAGAGACTCTAAACCAAATACAAAAAGGAATAATGATACAGCACAGAAGAAAATAAAAAAACAGAAAATGCTGGAAATACTCATTGACTCGACCTGAAACCTGAACTCTGTTTCTCTCTCCACAGATGCTGCCTGACCTGCTGAGGATTTCCAGTATTTTCTATTGTTATTTCAGATTTCCAGTGTCCACAGTATTTTGCTTTTGCTACAGCACAGAATGAGGCAATTTGGCTCATCCTGCCTGTGCTGGTTCTTTGAAAGTCCCATTCACCTGCTCTTTCCCTGGAGCCCTGCAAACTTTTTTCTTCCAGTATTTGCTCTCTTTGGAAAGTTATTTATTTAAGCTGCTTCCACCACCCTTTCAGGCAGTGCATTCCAGATCATCATAACTTGCTGTGTAAATTTATTTTTCCTCATGTCACCTCTGGTTCTTTTGTCAATTACCTTAAATCTGTGTCTTCCAGTTACCGACCTTTTGCCACTGGAAACAATTTCTTCTTATTTACTTTAAAATCATGAAGGGTTTTAATAAGCAACTACATTAAATATCCCCTTAACCTTCTCTGCTCTGTTTCTCTAGTCTCTCCAGATAACTGAAGTCTTTCATTCCTCGTTCCATTGTAGTAAATCTCCTCTGCATCCTCTCTAAGGCCTATACATCCTTCCCAAAGTGCGGTGCATAGAATTGATCACAATACTGAAACTGGGGCCAAAGCAAAGATTTAACATAAAGCCAAGGATTCCTATGTGGTGGATTTCAAGGAGTCCTCGACGTAGGGATCTGTGCCAGCGGGGCCTGAACATGACTCCGGATGAGATCCACGATGGACCTCGACGCTGGCAGGGCCCGCCCAATCCTCCCAGCGGCGTTGAGGCTCCATGGTGGCATCCCTTCTTCCTGGCGACAGGACCACAATTTGAATAGTCAAACCAATTAAAATAATTAATTTAAATATACTCCTAGCTCCTCTTGCTCGCCCGCCGCGATCCTCGGCCTAGTGGCCGGCACTCCTGTGCTTTCGGATCCATCTGTAGGAACGAGGCACAACACTGGTGGGGAGGGGAGAGGAGGTAAGTTTCAGTGCGGGGGGTGCACAGGGAATGAGGTGTAAGGGATGGTGGGAAGGGTGATAGTTTAAAGTTTGTGTAGTTTGGTGGGCAGGAGATCAGATGGTAAAGGTAAATGTTTTGTGGGGGGAAGGGAAAATAATGTAATTGTTATTGGGTGGGAGAGGGGCAAAATAAATGTATTCATTTAATTTTATGCCATGTATCTTTAAATATTTAAAAAAAGCCCGTAGGGCAGACTGCCCTTTAAAAATGGCATCAGCGCCTGCGCACAGGCAGCTGGGGATGGACAGCCGCCCCCTCCATGTGATCAGGATGGGACCCACCTCAGCTATATAAATGAGCCACCGTAAACTGAGATCGCAGCGGCTCTTTGGCATGTGTCCCATATAGGCGTGCTGCCATTTTTGAAGCTCACCGCCGATCTCGGCGGCCAGCTTATAAAATCCAGCCCTATGTCTTTTAAACAGCCTTCTCAACCTGTGTAGCCACCAACAAAGATACCCCTCCAGGAGTCTCTGTTCCTGAACACCCTTTAAGATTATACCATTTAATTTATATTGCCTCTCCTCATTCTTTTTTATCAAAATGAATCACTTTATATTTCTTATATTCATCTTATATTCATCAGCCATGTGTCTGCCCACTTCACCAATTTTTTTTAATTCAGTCATGGGATGTGGGCGTTGCTGGCCAGGCCAGCATTTTATTGCCCATCCCTAATTGCCCTTGAGAAGGTTGTGGTAAGCTGCCTTCTTGAACCACTGCAGTCCATTTGGGGTAGGTACACCCACAGTGCTGTTAGGAAGGGAGTTCCAGGATTTTGGCCCAGCGACAGTGAAGGAACGGCGATATAGTTCCAAGTCAGGATGGTGTGTGACTTGGAGGGGAACTTGCATGTGGTGGTGTTCCCATGCATTTGCTGTCCTTGTCCTTCTAGTTGATAGAGGTCGTGGGTTTGGAAGGTGCTGTCTAAGGAGCCTTGGTGCATTGCTGCAGTGCATCTTGTAGATGGTACACACTGCTGCCTCTGTGCATCGGTGGTGGAGGGAGTGAATGTTTGTAGATGGAGTGGCAATAAAGCGGGCTGCTTTGTCCTGGATGGTGTCAAGCTTGTTGAGTGTTGTTGGAGCTGCACCCATCCAGGCAAGTGGAGAGTATTCCATCACACTCCTGACTTGTGCCTTGTGGATGGTGGACAGGCTTTGGGGAGTCAGGAGGTGAGTTACTCACCTCAGGATTCCTAGCCTCTGATCTGCTCTTGTAGCCACGGCATTTATATGTCTACTCCAGTTCAGTTTCTGGTCAATGCTTGCCCCAAGGATGTTGATAGTAGGGATTCAATAATGGTAATTGAATGTCAAGGGGAGATGATTAGATTCTCTCTTGTTGGAGATGGTCATTGCCTGGCACTTGTGTGGCGCGAATATTACTTGCTATGTAATTTGTCTATTTTCTCCTGTAGCCTGCTACTATCCTACTCCGTTTACTACATTTTGGAATGTTATCATCTGCAAACTTTGAAACTTGCCTTGTGTACCCAAGAGCTGGTCATTAATATATCAAAAAGTGCAGTGCTCCCAACATAAATCTTTAGAGGGTTGGGGGGTCACCACTCCATACCTACTTTATGTCTGGGAAACAACTATTCAAGGCAACTCTCTATTTTCTGCCCCTTAGCCAATTTTGTATTCACGCAGGCACTGCCCCTTTAATCCCATGAGCTTCAATTTTGCTAAGAAGTCTATTATGTGGTGCATCATCAAATGCCTTTTCAAAGTCCATATACACATCAACTGTAGTATCCTCCTCAACCCTCTCTGTTACTTTAAGAACAGTTAGCTGAGCACACTTTATCTTCAACAAATCCACACTTGCTTTCATTCATTAGGGGGAGGCGGTGACTTATTGGTATAGTCACTGGACTAGTAACCCAGAGACCCAGGGTATTGCTCTGGGGACATGGGTTCGAATCCCACCACTGCAGAAGATGGAATTTGAATTCAATTGATAGAAATCTGCAATTAAAAAAAAAAGCTAGTCCAATGATGACCATGAAACCATTGTCGATTGCTGTAAAAACCCATCTGGTTCACAATGCTCTTTAGAGAAGGAAATCTGCTGTCCTTAGCTGGTATGGCCTACATGTGACTCAAGACTCACAGCAATGTGGTTGACTCTTACGTGCCCTTTGAAATGGCCTAGCAAGCTATTCAGTTGTATCTAACTCCTACGAGGTCAATAAGGAATGAAACCGGACGAACCACCCGGCATCGTCCGAGGCACCAGAAATGACAACATCAACCCTGAAAAGTTCTCATTACCATATGGGGGCTTGTGCCAAATTTGGGCGAGCTGCCCCACAGACTAGTCAAGCAACAGCCTGACAGAGTCATACTCACTGAATCATACCTTACAAACAATATCCCAGACACTGCCATCACCATCCCTGGGTATGTCCTGTTTGCAGAGGTGGTGGCACAGTGGTATACAGTCTGGAGGGATTTGCCCTGGGAGTCCTCTACATGGACACCGGACCCCATGAAGTCTCATGGCATCAGGTCAAACAGGGGCAAGGAAACCTTCTGCTGATTACCACCTACAGCCCCAACCTCAGCTGATGAGTCAGTACTCCTCCATGTTGAACAGCAATTGGAGGAAGCACGAGGGTGGCAACGGCACAGAATGTACTCTGGGTGGGGGACTTCATTGCCCATCACCAAGAGTGACTCGTTGCACCCTACTGACCGAGCTGGCCGAATCCTAAAGGAAATAGTTGTTGGAATGGGTCTGCAGCAGGTGGTGAGAGAACCAACAAGCGGGAAACGTATACTTGGTCTAGTCTTCACCAATCTACCTGCCACAGATGCATCTGTCCATGACAGTATTGGTAGGTGTGACCACTGCACAGTCCTTGTGGAGACGACGTCCCATTTTCACATTGAGGATACCCACCATCATGTTGTTTGGCACTACCGCCGTGTGAAATGGGATAGATTTTGAACAGATCTAGCAATGCAAATCTGGGCATCCATGAGGCGCAGTGGGCCATCAGCAGCAGAATTGTACTCAACCACAATCTGTAACCTCATGGCCTGGCATATCCCCCACTCTATAATTACCATCAAGCCAGGAGACCAACCCTGGTTCAATGAAGAATGCAGGAGGGCATGTCAGGAGCAGCACTAGGCATACCTCAAAATAAGGTGTCAATCTGGAGATGCAACAACCCAGGACTACTTGTGTGCCAAACAGCGTAAGCAGCATGCAAATGACAGAGCGAAGAGGTCCCATAACCAATGGATCAGATCTAAGCTCTGCAGTCCTGCCACATCCAGTCATGAAAGGTGATGGAAAATTAAACAACTAACTGGAGGAGGTGGCTCCACAAATATCCCCATCCTCAATGATGGGGGAGCCCAGCACATCAGTGCAAAAGATAAGGCAGAAGCGTTTGCAACAATCTTCAGTCAGAAGGGCCGAGAGGATGATCCATCTCAGACTCCTCCTGAGGTCCCCAGCATCACAGATGCCAGTCTTCAGCCAATTCTTGGGCTGATAAGTGGCAAGTAACATTTGCACCACACAAGTGCCAGGCAATGACCATCTCCAACAAAAGAGAATCTAACCATCTCCCCTTGACAATCAATGGCATTACAATCGCTGAATCCCCCACCATCAACATCCTGGGGGTTACCATTGACCAGAAACTGAACTGGAGTAACCATATAAATACCGTGGCTGCAAGAGCAGGTCAGAGGCTAGGAATCCTGTGGCGAGTAACTCACCTCCTGACTCCCCAAAGCTGGTCGACCATATACAAGCACAAGTCAGGAGTGTGATGGAATACTCTTCACTTGCCTGGATGGGTGTAGCTCCAACAACACTCAAGAAGCTCAACACCATCCAGGACAAAGCAGCCCGCTTGATTGGCACCCAATCCATAAGCATTCACTCCCTCCACCACCGACGTACAGTGGCAGCAGTTTGTACCATCTACAAGATGCACTGCAGCAACATACCAAGGCTCCTTAGACAGCACCTTCCAAACCCACAACCTCTACCATCTAGAAAGACAAGGGCAGCAGATGCATGGGAACACCACCACCTGCAAGTTCCCCTCCAAGCCACACACTATCCTGACTTGGAACTATATCACCATTCCTTCACTGTCGCCGGGTCAAAATCCTGGAACTCCCTTCCTAACAGCACTGTGGGTGCACCTACCCCACATGGACTGCAGCGATTCAAGAAGACAGCTCACCACCATCTTCTCAAAGGCAATTAGTGATGGGAAATAAATGCTAGCCTAGCCAGCGACGCCTACATCCCAGCAACGAATAAAAAAAAATTCACCCATTTTTCAAGTGTCAATTAATTTTGTCCTGGATTAGTGTCTCTAAAAGTTTCCCCAACACTGTTGGTAGGCTGACTGGCCTATAGTTTTCTGATTTATCTCTCTTTCCTCTTTTGCACAGGGATGTAACATTTCTATTCCTCCAGTCCTCTGACAGTGTTCTCATATCCTAAGAGGATTGGAAGGTTGTGGCCAGAGCCTCCACAATTTCCATGTTTCCTCCCTCAGGAACGTAGGATCGGATGACATTTCTACTTTGTGCATGGCTAACCTTTTAAATGCTTCCTCTTTATCTATTTTCATTCTATCCAATTTTTCTACTACCTCTTACCTGGGTCATCTTTGTTTAATGCACCATTGCAGAGCAAATGGAGCTGGAGAATGCAATTAAAATTGTAGCCTTAGGGTCTGAATCAATTAGACTAACAGCAGAGAAATACTTCCCGACAATCAATAAAGCTTCAAGGCTCTCCAATATTGGTTGCATTTTTAGCTTCGTATTTCTTTGTTCAATTTTGAAGAATTATTTATTGCTAACAGGCTCATTACTGCGGTCATCAGTGTAGAATCAACCAATATTTTTAAGGACAAGCAACATTGCTAATTGTTATTTTTTTTTATTACAGTTACAAATACTATCCACTCCTGACTAAAAAAGTCAGATCGCATTTACTTTATGGATAACAAACTGGAGTATGTTGGAAGCCTGCATGAAGTGAATGACAAAACTGTTCATGCAGGATTCAGAGTGAAAAGTGGACCAGCATCACAATTAACAGAGCATAGAATTTCAGAGATGTTTCAATGACCATATAGATGGGAGAATTCAGTACTTGAAGCACAGAGATCCGAGAACTGACACTTCAGTCAACAGCATTTGGGCTGCAAATCCATCTATTTCTTATTTCCATCAATGGGTTATGAATCTATAACTTATTTAATTTTTGATTTTTTGTTGTTGTTCCTTTCTACTCGTAGAGCTGAATCATCAAGAACTTTGTAGCATGCTGCTGTTATAAAGCTGGTACTCTAAAAAGCAATTGCCGACTAAGGAACATTAAAATATTGTAATGATCAATGGACACTTTTTTAATTTAGATTTTTTTTACTGCTCACGCTAACAAACTTATTTACAATTAGTTCCATGAAATAAATTACAAAACTCAGAGTTACATTCCTGTGGGGCTGTTGAAGAAATTAGATACAAAAGGACAAGAAAATGTTTGAGAATACACAATATTAATTTTGCTCAAAGGCTTGGAACAAGTTGAGCTGTTTAAGCCAAACAATTCATCTTGTTCACTATTTTATTTAAAATATTTTTTTCTAGCCATTAAGTGTTCCCATTACTAATTTTGTGTGATATATTCTTCCTTATAAACTTTTATAATTTAAAATAACAATTGCACAGCCGAAATGATACATCAAGCACTATCATTTTCATAGCAACAGTTTGTCCATAGTAGCATTAATATCTTAGTAATAAACTAAACTTTTCATTCTGGTCCAGTATTCTGGAACTGAACTGGGAGTTATTTTGGTGAAAGGAAAAGAGGTGCGAAATAAATGCTGTGCTAATAAGAAATGACTGTTTGAAAGTCTGGTTTTAGCATGCAATTTTCAGACTTATTACTGATTTCAGACTGATTACTGATTACAATAATTTGAATTTGCCCAGATGTGTTAAAGCAGACACCTGCGCTCAAGTGCTGATTCAAACCAATTTCCATGGAGCAGTATATGTGGGCCTCACTCACCCACTCCCAAGGAAGGTGTGGAGTGTGTTGGCTGACACACAGCAGCAAGTTGCACGATGGCTCAGGAACTGAGTGACAGGGTGCACAATTTCTCAGTTGCAGCACTGGAGGTGGAGGAGGTCCGCTGGAGAGGGGATGTCCTCTACCCGCAGGAGGGAAAGGAGTCCACCTCACCCGACTGCCTCTCTCCTCTGCAGCATCTAGTGCTGCTCTGCCTGGCCTCATCTCCTTCTCCCATTCCTCCTGCAGACCCTAGCAAGATGCTGATGACCAAATGCTCCCTCTCTCCTGGTGAGTCCTGTAAAGTGACCAATAGAATAACACAGCACTTCCTCTTTTTAGATGAAATCCTTAGAGAATTTCTGGAATAAATATTGATAGTGTTGGTGAATTCTTAACAACCTGTCCCAGAAAGTCTCCCCAGGTGTTTCAAAATTCCTCTGTAAATCCTCAGCAGCAAGTAAACAATAAGAGGTGAATATGCCTTTAAGTAGTGTTCAAAATCCCCAGCTAGACTTGTTTACTCCCAATCAGCATGTCATTATTAGGACAGGGCATTCGGTCCAGCACTATCTATCAAAATGCTGTGCGGCCTCTTTAATGAGCACTAGTAGGTAATTTAAGTGAAAAACAGCTACTTAACGAGCCAGCCATTCACAGTGCAAGCTTCAAATCCTTTACCAAAATGGCATGATACACTGTGCAGTCTAAACTGGCATTTCAGCTCAAGACTCAATTTTGGCTACCTCAGAATGTCTTTAGCATTGAAAGGAGCTGATGTAAATCATCCCCTTTATCTTCAGTAAATGTTAGCAGCAATGTGGACATTAATAAAATAGACTTAACATTAATAACATGAAATAACCCATCCATAAATTTTCCTGGATATCATAGGCAAGCCAGTCTGGATTGTAGACAACACTCTAACAGGAACAAAATGTCCCTTTTCTCAACTTTTTGATAAAAATGAGCATCTATCATTCAATGCATTGAAGTAGGTTTGTCAGGTGGATTTCCTGGGGAAGCCCGAGAATGCCCCCTGCAAGGGACAGGTTGGGTTACCAAGTAAAATATGGTCAAGAACATTGTGTATTTGGCTTGTCATGATGACAGAGAACAAATTTAAATTGGCAAATTAACCATATTTTACATATGTGTCATTGTACTTTGACTTCATTTGCAACATAGTAACTATAGATCATAGAGCTGATTTCTTGTGGTGTTGCTTGTGGGTAATCTGGGTTTGAAGCACAATTGTGAAGATTAGTTGGTAGCCTGACCTGTCCCTTTATCAGATATATCCTGTGGGAACTAAATAGGTGCATCCTGAAGCCTAGTGGAGGCTAATTGATCTTGCCGTCTAACATTTCTCTCAACAGACAGCTGTTTGACTTCTCTCCTTGGCAGCAGGTGAGGTTCTCTCCAAATAGGAAAAACAACAGTAAATGACTGGATTTCTTTCTCTTTTTGCATATTTTTAAAAATAGATTTTTCATTTTTTTTCTGGTTAAAATGGGTGTGACAGCTGACTTGTGATAAATGAACTGGAACTAAAGATCCAGAAATTCCAGGAAAGGCCTTTTTTGGCAAATTTTGGGCAGGGTGGAATATGTTCCTGACCCTATCCCAAAATTTCAGAGTCAGGGATGCTTATGTTGTCCTGGTGGATACAAGCACTATTTCTGGTACTGAATACAGCAGTGCCAGAAAAAAATAACAATAAATGGTGTTACTTTCTTTGCAGGCCACTTTTCCAGTAGCAATTTGATTGCTCTGTGATGATTGCTTTTGGGAAACTGGCCTTTTTAAGTTTAAATCCCTTCCAAGCTCTTGGCAATTCTGAATGCCACATCTACCAGGATGCAAATGGTGGGAGATAATATAACAGTACAAAATCAAGCACGTAAAAACCTTATTATACATAATTAATTTATTAACCATGTCATTAATATATTAAGTCGAAGAGACTTAGTAGTTGGCAGGAAAAAAGACAGAGGCGCAAGGGGAGAGCCAACTGTGCAACAGCCCCAACAAACAAATTTCTCTGCAGCACCTGTGGAAGAGCCTGTCACTCCAGAATTGGCCTTTATAGCCACTCCAGGCGCTGCTTCACAAACCACTGACCACCTCCAGGCGCGTATCCATTGTCTCTCGAGATAAGGAGGCCCAAAAGAAAGAGAATTTATTAACCATGTCATTAATATATTAATGAATATTTATACAATTTTTAAAGCAATCATGTATTTTAAAGCAATAGTGCTGAGTTTAAATAATTTAAAACATCGCCAGATACTCTTACCTTGAAAGCTTCTTTTTGACAATAGAACAAGATTAAATGATAATGGTTCCTCATTCCAGTTGGACATTCTAGAATACTGTTTAATTTATATTCTTAAATTATTCCTGAATGCTTAGGTAAATCAGATATTTTCATTACATATTTACAGGACTCACAGTCAGAATTCAATTGGATTCTTTGAAGAAATCCTTAGTAATATTTTTGTAACCTTCAGGGTGTTGTACTGGTAAATGTGAATTGAGCATACAATGTGAAGGCAAATAAGTAAAAGAATGTGATGTGCATTTTTCTCATTCAGAATTTGAATGAAAAGCTACTTAATTTATTAATAGAAAATTTTCATTACATTGAGAGCAATTATTTGCTGTGAAATTGTAATGAGTCCAGATTGCAAAATGCATATTTGAAAGATTTTTTCCTGAATAAAATAAAAACCATCCTACTTTACTCCTGATAATGCTGATTCTATTCTCATCATATTTCCCATGCAGGCAATTATTTCCAGATGTTAACCTTCACAGTTACGCACATAAACAGGCTGGTGCAAATACCAGTCAATGATTAATTGAATCTTCATTTATGCCATTTCACCACGACAGATAAATGATGAGCAATATTTTTGATTAAAAGAATATCTAAACCTTTCCATCATTGCACAACACATTGCACTCTTTAAAAAGAGAATATCTTAATCAATTTTTTTCTAAAAATGTTCTTTATTCACATCTTTATGTCAGTATTTGAAAGAAAAAGAGAACTGTTTCAGGCATAACTTTCAGCAGAACTATTCTGATGAAAGGTTCCTTCTGAAATTGCAACTGATTGATATTTATTTTTTTCAGGTATGCAGCATTTGCAGTTGTTCCTTTTATCCAAACATTTGATTATTGTTTTGCTGCTGCTTCTGCACCTCAAGGCCCCACAGAAATATCTAATTATTTACCTTTAAACTTCGCTTCAACTGGACTGCCATATGATACAGGGTGTAGTGTGCACAGTGCACATTACACCAAGGTGTGCCCTAAAATGTCACTGGGATCCTATTGATGTCACAGGACTCCGATTTAAGTAACTAAATTAGGTATGCATTTGCTTCAGAACAAAATGACAATGACCATGTCAATGGCCAGAATATTGTGATAAGTTCTACCGCAGATCCTTCTGGGGGCCATCGTCCCCCTTTCCATCAGATGGGAGGCCTCAAAATTTCCCCCTTTGTTTCTTGTCCATTAAACCTAATTCTATCCATGCTTTTATATTCCCTTTTGTACCATACCTTTGAATTTTTCTAATGTGTCTGTAAAACATTATATTGAATGTCTTCTGAAAATCAGTATATGTTACATCTACCACATTCCTTTCATCTATCTAATCAGTCACCTTCTCAAAACATTCTATTAATTTTATCTCAAATTGGCATTAACAGGGCAGTAACAGGTTCAGATGGTGGTGTTAGGCTTACTGCCCCATTAATGTTGATAATTGGCCCAGGCAGTAAGTCCCTTTAAATATATAAATCAGGTTCCTCTGACGTAAATCAGACCCTGGTTGCCATTTTAGGATTGAACTGCTCAGAGTGTATGCTATGTACCCTTTGAGGTATACAAAATTATGAGGGGCATAGGTAAGATAGATAGGAAGAAACTTTTTCCCTAAGCGGAGGTGTCAATAACCAGGGGACATAGATTGAAGGTAAGGGGCAGGAGGTTTAAAGGGGATTTGAGGAAAAAGTTTTTCATCCAGAGAGTGGTTGGAATCTGGAACATTGCCTGAAGGGGTGGTTGAGGCAGGAACACTCGCAATATTTAAGAATTATCTAGATGAGCACTTGAAATGCTGTAGCATACAAGGCTACAGGCCAAGTGCTGGAAAATGGGATTAGAATAGATGCTTGATGGCCAGCACAGACATGATGGGCCGAAGGGCCTGTTTCAGTGCTGTATAACTCTATGACTCTATATCTGAGACTCAGATGAAATTGACCCTCATTTCAATAATATAGGTGTGCAGCCTGTGCCTGTCTTGCATCCAGAGACAGCTTGTCTGAAGACAGAAATGAATTTTGGAGCTGTTCCCTTGCCAGCAGCATCCCCCAAATAAGTCTGTGAAGGAGGAGAAGAAGAAAGTGAGGGGGAGATCACTCTTCAGGCATGTTATGAATGTAAGTCTAAAAGGACACTTACTTTTTGTTGGCAGCTGCTTCTTTGGCTGCAACCATTCAGCACCAAAACCTTAGTGGAACAGGCCTGAAGACTGCTCTGCTCATGTTGCTGAGTGGCTTTAAACAGGTGTTAGTATATTCATGGGATCAAAGCCTGGCACGTCTGAAAATAGGCCAATATGTGAAATTCGTCCATTTTGCCAACATTTTCCGCCTGCAATGTGGGTACAACAAAGGCCAATTTCTAAACTCTGACACTGATTTTCATTTGTGTTGCAGATTTGACAGCAGGCAATGGGGGTGGGGGCGGGGGTGGGGGCGAGGGTGGGGGAGGTGTTGGGTGTGGGGGATCATTTCAATTTGCCCAATAATGTTGGTGGGAGGCTTTCATTAAAATGGGCTTCGTTTAAATATTGAATAATAAAGCCTGGCTGCCAGGCCTAATTTTGTTGCTTGCAGTCAGTTCCAAGGGTAGGGAATCCAGTGGGTTTGGCACATCTTAAAGCTAGCATGCAGTCCTTAAATGGGAGGTGGAGTTTTCAGTGGTGTGGTGTCAACAGCATATTACTGAGGTAACTTGCAGATTGATGACATCCTGATTTTCAGATACTGACATTGGAGATTCTAATGAAAGAAGCGAGGACCAAGAAGAGCGTTCTGATGAAAGGTCACAGAGCTGAAACATTAACTCTGTTTAACTCTCTATATAGATACTGCCAATGTGCTGAGTGTTGCCAACATTTTCTGTTTTTACTTAGGACCAAGAAGAAGATCCTTTTCCCTTCAGATGTGTGACAGATACCACACCAAATTATCCAACAGCAGTGGAGAATTAGACTGGGCATGTTTATACCAGTAACATAGTTCATAGAATGTGGCTGCAGTGGAGGAAGAAATGTAATAACCTTACTAGGATAATCAAGGTAAAAGTCTTCTTCACACCTCAACTACTCACTATCCTGCCCTGAAATAACAGATTTAGGCCCAACCATAGCAATCCACTTCACAAGTCTCACTTCCAAGAGACATAGCTACACCTCCTTGTGCTTACACATTTGATACCTGCTACTACCCTCACACTAATTTCTTGCTCTTGCCCGCACCTGCTACTTCTGCCTCTCATTTTGCCACTCTTCTTGCAGCAGAAACTGGCAGATAGTCAAAGGGAGACTTTAAGAGCAGGAGGAGCTCCCACCAGATGAACGTTTATTCGAATGAACATCATTGGCAAGAGGAGGGTTCAGAGCATTGGGGATAATGAAGCTGGAAGCCATGCAATAGGGTGTTTGGGCATTCATTTTTTGTTTACTTTCCAGTGTCAGCTGTGGCTCAATTGGTAGCCTGCCTACCTCTCAATTAGAAGGTTATGGGGTCAAATCCCACTCCAGGATTTAAGTATGAAAATCGAGACTGACACTACTGTAAGAGTGTGCTGCACCATGATAGCTGCTGACTTTCCAAGACTACCCTCTCAGGTGCATGTAAAAAATCCCATGATGCTATTTTGAAGAAGAGCAGGGAGTTATCCCTGGTCTTTTGGCTAATGTTTATCCCTCAATTACAAAAAACAGATTATCTGGTCATTATCGCATTGCTGTTTGTGGGAGCTTGCTGTGCACAAATTGGCTGCTGTGTTTCCTACATCACAACAGTGGTTACACTTCAAAACTATTTCATTGGCTGGAAACTACTTTAGGATGTGCTGTGGTTATGAAAGGTGCTATATAAATGCAAGAGCTTTTTTTTCCCACTTAACTCCACTAACTCTCTGGCTCAAATGCAGCATGGCAACCTGCAGCTGCTACTCATCTGCTTACATAGAAACATAGAAAATAGGAGCAGGAGTTGCCTATTTGGCCCTTCAAGCCTGCTCTGCCATTCATTATGATCATGGCTGATCATCCAACTCAGTAACCTGTTCCCGCTTTCCCCCCATATTCTTTGATCCCTTTCGCCCCATGAGCTATATATAACTCCTTCTTGAAAACAGACAATGTTTTGGCCTCAACTGCTTTCTGTGGTAGCAAATTCCACAGACTCACCATTCTCTGGGTGAAGAAATTTCTCCTCATCTCAGTCCTAAAAGGTTTACCCCGTATCCTTCGACTATGACCCCTGGTCCCGGACTCCCCCACCATCGGGAACATCCTTCCTGCATCTACCCTGTCAAGTCCTGTTAGAATTTTATAGGTTTCTATCAGATCCCCCCTCACTCTTCTGAACTCCAGCGAATATCATGCTAACCGATTCAATCACTCCTCATACATCAGTCCCGCCATCCCAGGAATCAGTCTGGTAAACCTTCGCTGCACTCCATCTATAGCAAAAACATCCTTCCTCAGATAAGGAGACCAGAACTGCACAAAATATTCCAGGTGTGGCCTCACCAAAGCCCTGTATAATTGCAGCAAGACATCCCTGTTCCTGTATTCGAATCCTCTCGCTATGAAGGCCAACATACTATTTGCCTTTTTTACCGCCTGTTGCACCTGCATGCTTATCTTCAGCGTTTGGTGTACGAGAACACCCAGATCTCGTTGCATATTCCCCTCTCTCAGATAATAATCTGCCTTCCTGGTTTTGCTACCAAAGTGAATAACCTCACATTTATCCACATTATACTGCATCTGCCATGCATTTGCCCACTCACTCAACTTGTCCAAATCACCCTGAAGCCTCTTTGCATCCTCCTCACAACTCACCCTCCCACCCAGTTTTGCGTCATCTGCAAATTTGGAGATATTACATTTAGTTCCCTCATCTAAATCATTAATAAATATTGTGAATAGCTGGGGTCCTGGCACCGATCCCTGCGGTACCCTACTAGTCACTGCCTGCCATTTGAAAAAAGACCTGTTTATTCCTACTCTTTGTTTCCTGTCTGCCAACCAATTTGCTATCCATTGCAATACACTACCCCAATCCCATGCGCTTTAATTTTACACACTAATCTCTTATGTGGGACTTTGTCGAAAGCCTTCTGAAAGTCCAAATAAACCACGTTCACCGGCTCCCCCTCATCAACTCTACTAGTTACCTCCTCGAAGAATTCTAGTAGATTTGTCAAGCATGATTTCCCTTTCGTAAACCCATGCTGACTCTGTCCGATTTTACCACTGTTCTCCAAGTGCTCTGCTATAAAATCTTTGATAATGGACTCTAGAATTTTTCCCACAACCAACATCAGGCTGACTGGTCTATAATTCCCTGCTTTCTCTCTACCTCCCTTTTTAAATAGTGGGGTTACACTTGCTGTTACATCTTAACCTCTGTCCCATTGCCCTCATTCTAGGTCCTTCAGAGGATTTAAGACCTGCAGCCGCACAAATTTATGGAGACAAAGAGTGGAAGGGATGGAGGATTGGTACAATATAAGTGCCTTATTGCATTCACATGAATTATATTAGCATGATGCATTGCTCATGATCACACACCAATTACCAATGGAATGGAAGATACTGTCATTCATGAAAGCAGCATCTGAAGAAGCCTGCAGAATGACATGGGTGTCGTTAATGAGACTCGTGGCCTGGGGGAAGCCTACAATCTCTGTGAGCTCAAAGTCCTATTCAGCTGTTTCTAGTTAGCCACAGGGACCATAGTGAAAGTGTTTTTTTAAGTAAACATGGTACCAGTCACCTAAAACTGACAAATGTTTCTGATAGCCCTTGTTACAGACAGTAAGGATCTGGAGGCAAATACACTCAGGGCTGCAGTAGCTATGCTATTTGTGAAGTGGGTCGCAGATCTTGTTGCAGAAGGTAATGCAATACTCCAGCAGCCTCCCTGGAGAAGCACAGCCTCCTTACACACTGCTACTCAGGCAACTGTGGGTATGTTGTCCTGCCCTACAGACTCTGATGGGAGGATAAGCATTTTTCTGAGGCCATATTCTTCCAGCTACCCCCTCAACTCCATATGCTCCTTCTACCTGTTAAAGCTGATTCTCCTCCTCTGGCCAGCATAGAATTGGGAGAAGGATACCTATTTTGAAAATGGTGCATTGCCAAGTACTCCTTTAAATTCTCAGAATGTTGTCTTGCCACAACAAAGAAACTATGAAATAACTTCGAGAATGGGCATCACAGTGGTGCAGTGGTTAGTACCACAGCCTCACAGCTCCAGCGACCTGGGTTCAGTTCTGGGTACTGCCTGTGCGGAGTTTGCAAGTTCTCCCTGTGTCTACGTGGGTTTCCACCGGGTGCTCCGGTTTCCTCCCACAGCCAAAGACTTGCAGGTTGATAGGTAAATTGGCCAATGTAAATTGCTCCTAGTGTAGGTAGGTGGTAGGGGAATGGTGGGGATGTGGTAGAGAATATGGGGTTAATGTAGGATTAGTATAAATGGGTGGTTGTTGGTCAGCACAGAATCGGTGGGCCGAAGGGCCTGTTTCAGTGCTGTATCTATAAATAAGTAAATAAATGTTCCAAAGCACTTCACAGACAGTAAAGTATTTTTAAAGTGCAATCAGTGTTCCAACGTAGAGAAGCATTGCAGCCAATTTCTGCACAGCAAGGTCCCACATACATGCAACATTAAAATTGAGTTATTTGTCAAAAAGCACTTTGAACTACATGCAAAATGTTTCCCAAACCTTTACAGCATTTTAAATAAGAGCAGGTGAGCACTGGAAATGGCTGCCTCCAGACTTACAGGGATTTGGGCTGGAGTGAAATCCTCCATAAGTTTTTCAGCATGAGACCTGGGCCATTTTAACTCCTGGCCCTTAATTAAATAATCCAGGACAGTCTCTCACTTGAAATAGACCGGATTTTCATCAGAGTCAGCTGGTAGTTGTGGAAATCAGGTTGGGAGCCTTAGAACGCTGGTGATCCAAGGGAACGATCCTTGGCATAACGTTAGCATTGGCCTAGGGTTTTG
Source organism: Heterodontus francisci (assembly GCF_036365525.1). Classification (NCBI taxonomy): domain Eukaryota; kingdom Metazoa; phylum Chordata; class Chondrichthyes; order Heterodontiformes; family Heterodontidae; genus Heterodontus; species Heterodontus francisci. Next base: position 96,906,108 of record NC_090375.1, read on the forward strand.
ACAGCTGATGCCAGTGCTGAGAGGGCTGTGAAAGACTGAGGTTGAAGAAGGCCAAGGATTTCTTGTTGGGTCTGGAAGGTGGGGGAGCACTGTTGCTCCTCCTGGCCCACAATGATTTCACAGATAAGTAATTTTTCAAACTTAGGCTAGCCTCTTCTGGCCAGTTTTCATGTCCCTCTGTGGATCAGCTGTAGGTGCTTACCTTGTGTGGGCCTCCCAAAAACATCATCAGTCCGTGACTTTTAAATTTGCATTAAAGCCTCCCTTGCCTGCAACAGGAGCCTTCGCTGATTTCATCATTGGTGAAGGTAGACTATTGCTAGGTGGGAATGGCAGTGCCCCAGGCTGATAAGTTGACTCCATTCTCACTGGGAGCAGGGGATTTAAATCACAGCAATTCTCTGTGGATTTTGGGTGCACAATAATGGAGATAAAATTTGTAGTGTTTGATAGATCTGGATTTCATTGTATTAGTCGTCCACTTATTTGTGTTCACTGTGCTTAATTGCTTAAGCCTAGGGGTGGAGATGAAGAGTTGAAACTGAAACTAAAAAGAGGCAGAGCTAAAATGTTCTACTAAATAGAGACTGTTCTGAAGTCTTTGCACTGAGATCTTGTAGATCTGATATATATTAAAGTGCTGTATATAAACCAGTTGGTAATTTGTTGTAAGTGTGATATCTGCGTTGGTCTGAGATAAATCAGATATACATAATATATCCAGCAACTCGGTGCAAACATAACAAAATTTGGGGCTGGATTTAGATATGATTGGTTTTCACCTTGTTGGGTGACATGTTAAAGCTTGCTGTAGACTGGTCTAGAAATATCCCCGTACAAAATCCGAAATGCAGATAAACAAAACAGGGATGGTTAGAAACACCACCCCTTCACACAGTACAATTTGTAGGGTATGTTTGAATGGGTGGATACCAGACAGATCCAGGTTCTACCAAAGAAATACGTCACTGACACTTGCCGCCACCCACTCCATGTTTTTTTTTGGGATGTGGACGTCGCAGGCCAGGCCAGCATTTATTGCCCACCCCTAATTGCCCTTGAACTGAGTGGCTTGCTAGGCCATTTCAAGGGCATGTAAGAGTCAACCACATTGCTGTGGATCTGGAGTCACATGTAGGCCAGACCAGGTAAGGACAGCAGATTTCCTTCCCTAAAGGACATTAGTGAACCAGATGGGTTTTTACAACAATCGACAATGGCTTCACAGCTATCATTAAACTAGCTTTAAATTCCAGATTTATTAATTGAATTCAAATTCCACCTTCTGCTGTGGTGAGATTCGAACCCATGTCTCCAGAGCAATACCTGGGGCTCTGGGTTACTAGTCTAGTGACAATACCACTATGCCACCGCCTCCCCCATGAATAGCATAGTCAGAATAGCACTCTAGTTCATCTACAGAGGGAAGAATTTGAAGGCTGTTATTTTCAACAAGGTACCCATTATTTAAATATTGGATGGCTGAAAATGAAATTGAGTTAAAATTTCCCTTCTTGAGGATTTCACTGCTCCTGCCAGGGGAGAGTAAGGCACAACTTTCTTTGTAAAACTCTCTTCTATCAGTCGACCCAAAGTACAATAATAATAGTTCACTTGTAAATCTCAGACTTGAAATTGGAAATGGATTCTCTATAGTTTTGTTTTCATACAGTTAAATGATAAAAGTTGTATTTCATTTCATTTGTAGCTATCTAGACCTGATTGCAATGTGAAGAAACATAGCTTGTCTTGGGGCCGATAGTGAAAAGTCAGAAGACAGATCTATGTAAAGCCAAAAATAAGATATGTTTAACCTCAAATTGATACAAATGATTTTCCCAACAGCCTTTAAATAACCAAAGGCACAAATGTGAGCAATTTACCAAGTGTTCATAATTGAAAAGAAATTTATTGCTGTAATATGTGTAGTCAGCGGATCTGAACATTTTACACGTTTTTACCTTAGCCAAGATGTTATTTGAGAATGATTGATACAGACAAGACTTTCAACCCCAAATTAAATGAGATACAATAGGCAGAATTTTCCCGCAGGCTTCAGAACCCCGATGTCAGGACGAAGAGGGAGTCCTTAACCCACATTTGCCAGGAGCGAGACCAGTGGAGCAATCCTCCCAGAGGTGGCCTCCTAATTTGCTGCCTTAGTGCTTGCCGTCCTATGAAGAATAGTGGGCGGGCTTTTGCTACTGCTGGCCCAATCAGAAGGCCGACTGCTCTGTAGACTTGGCAGACCTACCAGAAGAGGTGGGCGCTGCAGAAGCAGGTTGAAGAGCTCAAGGGCACCTAAAAATGGTATAAAATTAATTAATAACTCAGAGGAAAGAAGGCAAAAGCCACTTGGATCAGAGAGGAAACCCTCCAGTTGGATCTTTGGTGCTGCGGGGGCTGCCTTTCATGTTTGCGGCCCTGTCAATGGGCATGAAGCCTCCAGTCCAATAGACCCTGGACTGCCGCAGGGAGACCACCTCCACTAAGCTGGTGGCTTACGCATGTGGCAGGGTGAGGGGCTGCTCTGCTGCTGGCAAAATGCTGGCAAAGCTGCAAAATTACCTCTAATTGTGGACTTATCCATTTAAATTGTCTGCCCACCTCCGTGGTGCCACTCCAGGTCTCCACTACCCTAGAAAACATCGCTGATGGCGAGAATGCATTGTGGAGCTGTCCTGACATGGCTCCCTGCTATTTTCCCAGCCACCCCCCCAACCCATCTCCATGCTCGGTACCATGGGGCCAGAACAATTCAACCCAATATCTGTGATGTTAGGTACTTGCAGCAATGTCTTTATATTTACATCTAACCTTTCACTTCTGAATATTACTATGAGACTGAACTTCCACCTTAGAATTTTTTCTGGCACATGAACATTGAGAAATAACTGCTGAATGGATTCACACGTTGATCCATTAGGGAGCATAAAGTAAATCCTAGAAGAGCAAAATACTGCAGATGCTGGAAATCTGAAATAAAAATAGAAAATGGTGGAAATACTCAGCAGGTCCGGCAGCATTTGTGGAGAGAGAAACTGAGTTAACTTTTCAGGTCTGTGACTGTCTCTTAGTTTTGGTGAATGATCACAGATCTGAAACATTAACTCTGTTTCTCTCTCCACAGATGCTGCCAGACTTGCTGAGTATTTCCACCATTTTCTGTTTTTATTATAAAGTAGATACTGTTTTCTTATTTTTGTGCCAAGATTTGAAAATGAGTTTCCAAAGATGATGGCTTTTTGAAGACTTCACCAATACTCGAACAATACTTTATTCTGGAAATTGTCTGAGGACTTCACCTAAAAAGAATGAGTGCTGTGCTACTCAGTCGTATTGGATACCTTTTAGAAGTGACCCAGGAGAAGGGGAGTGGTTGGCCATCAGCATCTTGCTTAGGGTCTGGATGAAGAATGAGAGGAGGACATGAGGCCAGTCAGAGCAGCACAAACTGGTGCAGGAGAGAGGGACAGGAGGATGAGGTGCACTCCTCTCCCCCCTGCGGGTCTTTGGCTTGGAGGGGAACTTGCAGGTGGTGGTGAACCCATGTGCCTGCTGCCTGTACTGTTTGATTCATATGGGTTTGATTGTATTAGTCTGTCCACTGATCTGTGTCCACTATGCTTGATTGCTTAAGCCTATGGGTAGAGCTGAAGAATTTGAAACTGAAATAAAAAAAAGACAGAGACTGTTCTGAGAAGACATGAACTGAGATCTATTAAGAGCTGAGATACTTTAGAGTGCTGTAAATAAACCAGTTGGTGATTTAATGCAAGTGTGATATCTGCATTGCTTTGAGATAAATCAGATATACATAATATATCCAGCAACCTGGCGTAAACATAACAAAAATGTGGCATGAGGATGATTCAACAAAATCTAATGTTACCAGCTCCAGTACCATTTCTTTCAAAGCTGGGGAATCCTCCCTTGTGCTGGGAACAATGGATTTCAAGGTTCAAGACCTACTTGCTCGCTATGGGGATGGACAGCTCAGATATAGCAGCGAACCATAAGAAAACAATACTTGTACATTGTCTAGGAGCAGAAAGACAGTGATTATTCAAGCAGCTCACAGAACATATGTTTACGTTTGATAAGTGCTCTCGAAAAATACTTTGGGCCAAAGAAAAGTGTGATATAGCGATACGCATTCCAGCAGAGATCCCAGGGACATGATGAACCCATTAAACAATACATGACAGCATTACAGCAATTGGCAGCTACATGTAAATTTGGCACACTAACCAACAAGCTAATTCATGACTAATTAATTGAAAAGACTTCAATTCAACGAATTAGGGAACGTCTCCTCATGGAGGATGATGACTTAGCCTTGGAAAAATCCATAACTTTGGCAGTCCAGATTGAATCTGCCAAGCTATATTCAAAGAGTTTATGCACACATGCACCATTAGGCTCAAGGATGCAGACACAGCTTGCCCAACCAGCTTCAGTGCAAGGTTTAAGGACAAGAAGACCTCAGCAACCTCATCAAAATGTGCCCCATTATGGTCAGTTACCTTCAAAACTGTACCCAAATTATGGAAATGCTCATTGAGTCACAATGCCATGTCCAGGTTGAGGGAAAAAGTGTAACTTATGTTTAAAGTGGAACCATTTTGCAAAGATGTGCAGATCGTCAAAGATAAAGACTTAATCGGTTCGACATGTGGGGGAGTCTCTTCCTGACTGTAAGGTACAACATGTATTTACCATCACAAAATGTAAAACACCAGGTCACTTTAAGGAGTGTTCAATTGAGATCGCAGGTATCTCAGTGTCACTTGTTATCGATGTTGGTGCAAAAGTGTCTATTTTGAGTGACAAACTCTACCATCGGTATTTTTCGCAATTCTCTCTCACTCCTGCAACAGACTTTCTTCAAACTTATGACGACACTATCATTCCAGTTTCGGGGCGATCACAGTTCCAGTACACTACAAAAATGTCACCCTAGACAGGTTCACTTTCTATGCAACTAAAGGCCGAAGCTTTATGGAAGTAAACCTTTTAGATGGGCTCGGATTCAAACTTGCTGACCCCACTGGAGCACACATTAATGGGATTGATGATGCAGATTATACACACCAGTATCCTTCCTTATATACTGGATTTGGGGAGATCAAAGGGTACTGTCATGTTCTTCGCATTGACACATCAATTCAAACAATTTCACAAAATTTGAGATAGTTGCCGTTTGCAATCCATGCTGAAGTGTCACAGGAGCTGAAATGACTAGAAGCAGATGGTATCATTGAGCAAATCGACTCATCGCCTTGGATCTCAAATCTAGTCATTGCATGACGAGAAAATGTCGAACTTAGTCTATGCATTGACCTTAAGGCAGTCAACAAAGCTATCATACCAGACAAGTATCCACTTCCTACAATTCAAGAACTATCAGCATAATTTCATGACTCCACAGTCTTCACAAAGCTTGATATGTGACAGTTATCTTCAGATACCTGTACAAGGACAAAGCCAATATCTTACAGCTTTTGTTACTTATGAAGATGTGTTTCAGTACCACAGAATGACATATGGAATAAGTTCAGCACCTAGTGCATTCCAGAAGATCGTTTCTTCAGTCTTGTTGAGGGAACGCTTAACTTTCTTGATGATGTCGTTGTCCACAGAAGGGACAAAGCTGAACATGATCAATGATTATCGGCAGTGCTCACTTGACTTGCAAAACACAATTTGACACTCAAGAAGGACAACTGCACATTTGCAGCACCCAGGATTGACTTTCTAGGTTATAGACAGCAGCTGGAGTAAAGCCTGCATACTCTCTGACTGAAAAGACACCAGCTGAACTTATGATAAGTCATAACTTTCACACGCCACTGACCAATCATAAGCCATCACTATCAGTTAATGAAAATGTCAGAGCGAAAGCTGATGAAATCGCAAAGTGACAAGGTGAAGCAAAAGCATACTTTGACAAAGGTACAGTCGCAAAGGAACCACGATTTAAAGTTGGAGATTGGGTTCAATTCAAACGGTCAAATTGTGACCACAAACATGCAGTATCAGGCCCAAAGTAGATTAAACTTTTGCTGGGTACCAATGCTTATCAGTTGGATGACAACTCCAAGTAGAATGCAAGATGTTTGATAGGGAGAAGACCAGGATATTTTGAGGATAGTGGTTATGAAAATACATTTCCTTTTCCTATGATTGATATTGATCATCTGCCCCATCAATCTGATCAAGCAGATCCACAACCTCAAATTCATAAACCTAATTGCAGACCTAAGAGACTTTTCTATCTCAAAGACTATTTCTGTACTTAGTTTTCAACTTGTCTGTTTTCTCTAAGAAATAACGATGTATATATGTTTGTTGTTCAGAATACTTTAATTCAAAAAATAATGTCTTTAGTTAAAATGGGGGGGGAAACGTAGTTTTGAATTGCCAACCAATCAGCACCCTTTTCTCATGGCAGTATAAATTGTTGCTCACTTTGAAGCTTGGCATTCTTGCGTCTGTCCTGATGAATGCAAGACGAAAAGCTTCGCCAGCATGTCTGTTTTATTCAGCAATACTCAAGTTCTGTACGACCACGGGACTATACATATCACTTCCTTGAATTTCATGATTTAATGGGCTGGATTTTATTTCGGTGATGGGGGTCCTGGCGACGGGCCAGAAGCTGGCCAGGCAATTAATTGCCTCCCTTGGGGTGCCGTCCCCTTTAAGAGGAAAGATCCCACCCTAAGAGTTGCTGGCCAATCAGAGGGCCGGCAGCTCAGCAGTCCAGTAGCGGTGGCTACTATTGGTACTGCAGGAAGCCTGGAGCAGCGAAGATGGAGGAAGTCTTGCGACCGAGGTAAGTTGGGTCGTGGTTGCTGGGTCCAGTCAGGCAGGCCCAGCTGAGGGGGTGAGGGGGTGGTTGATGAGGGCGGGATGGGGGTGTTCTTGCTGCACTAGCGGCCATCATCACCAGGGAGGCCCTACCTAGGCCATGGATGGCCCCTAGAGAAAGGGCCACCCCCAACCCCCACCCGAGCCCGCAAGGAGGCCACTAGGCGTCACCTGGCAGGGTCTCCACATGGCGGTGAGCTTTACCGACATTGGCTAACTGGGTTACTTAAGTGGCTTAATTGGCCTCCCAGCGGACTTCCCGTCCACCCTGGTGCCCACCTGGAATAAAATGGCATAGGAGCAGGACAATGTCGGGCATGCTGCCTGATGCCATTCCATGCCATTTTGTCTGCACCCCACCTCCAGGGCCAGATAAAGTCCAGCCCAATATATCTGATGTGCTTTTGCAACAACTGCCAGATATAGGATGATGGTTAAATATGTAGGGAAAATTCATTTGAAATGAAAGACTGCTATTAAATCAGCTTCAGCATGTCTAAAGAAGAAGGACTCTTAAAAGAACACATTGTGAAACACACAGCAGAGGATGGGTCACCATAACAACAAGAACAAGTCCAGGCTGGATGGAGGTCATTTTGAACACCTGCATATATAATGTTGTGGCCTCCTCTATCTTTGCTGCTCCAGGCTTCCTTCAGTACCAACAGTGGCCACCGCTCCTGGACTGCTGAGCTGCCGGCCCTCTGATTGGCCAGCAACGCTTGGGGTGGGATCTTGTCTCTTAAAGGGGACGCCACCCCGAAGGCTGGCAATTAATTGCCTGCTCACCTTCTGGCCCGTCGCCAGGACCCCCATCACTGAAATAAAACCCAGCCCATTAAATCATGAAATTCAAGGAAGTGATATGTATAGTCCCTTGATAGTACAGAACTTGAGTATTGCTGAAAAAAACAGACATGTTGTCTAAGATTTTCATCTTACACTCATCAGGACAGACACAAGAATGCCGAGTTTCAAAGTGAGCAACAGTTTATACTGCCATGAGAAAAGGGTGCTGATTGGTTGGCAATTCAAAACTACATTTTCCCCCCTTTTAACTAAAGACATTCTGTCAATCAATCATGAGTTGTATTTATAGGAACCAATTGTTGACAAGCCACCACCCCAGAGGGTTTAGTGTTAAAAAGGGCTTTATAAAGCTAGGCAGTTCCAGAGTAAAAAGTGATACAACTCCACAACAACAGCTCCAACCTCACCTTTTACTTCATGGCGGTGCCACCTCACCTGGAATCTTCTTGACTACTCGCTACCTCACAGCATTATGCCTCTGCAAGCTTACAGATTGCCTGTGAAGCAGATGACCTGGCTACAAGAGAAAACCATGCTACACTCCAACAGGCCCCCGAAAAAATTGGCACCAGGCGTCGTATCAGTTTCAAAATGCTGTAGCCGGTGATGGCAATAATCACCGGCGGGGTGGGGGAGCAGTGAACTGGGAGGAGGGCGGGACAGAAATCACACTCTCCTCCCAATTGAGACTATTTAAAAGATCATTAAGAGCTTGTCAAGGTTTGAACTTGAAATTGTTAAAGGGTCACACGGGTTACCCATGCCATCAGAAACAGATCAGCTGAAGGGAGGTGGGTAAGGAGTGAGGAGCCAGTCATGGCTGCCCCAGGGCACCACTCTGGTCCCTTAAGGGGGTCAGTGGGCAAAGGGGGACTCTGCACTTGGTAAGGGGGTGTTCTTGTCATTGCGAAGATGGCAGAAAGAATGGGCTCTCAGCGTCTGAGGTCAGCACCCCACTGACATCATGGGGGCAGAAGAGCAACGGATCAAGGCTGCCAAGGCTGCCAAGTGCCCAGAAGGAAGGCTTCAGCTGGCAATAGGGGCACGACTCTCAGATTTTGAGTCCAGTGGCAATGAGGGGCAATACCTTCATTAACCAGAAGGAGTTTCACTCCCTCAACGTGCAACTCGTCTGCGACCACCGTCAACGGATCCCGCAGGTATGTGCACAGTACCCTGGGAGCAGCCACAACTCTTACATTCTCCGGCATTCCCAGATCCCACAGGTTTTCACACCCACCGCGCAGCTTCAAGGATGGATACTTGCCAACAAGGGATACCCACTGAAGAGATAGCTGCTGACACCTGTGAGGAACCCTAGGTCAGAGGCTGAGAAAGACTACAATGTGAGCCACATGGCGACCTGTGCCACCATCGAGCAGACCATCGGTCTCCTCAAGATGAGATTCAGGTGCCTGGATCATTCTGGTGGAGCACTTCAATATGCTCCAGCAAGGGTCTCGCAGATAGCGGTGGTTGTTTGCGTTTTATACAACCTGCCGCTCTAGAGGGGGAAGGCCTTGGCTGATGAGGACTTAGTGGAGTGCAAGGAGTCCTCAGACGAGGAGGAAGATGAGGAAGCTGATGACCAGCTGCAGCATCCTGAAAAACATGAGGGGCCACATGGAGAGAGCAATGACATAGGCGTAAAGGAGGCTCAGGAGGCTCTTATACTTACTCGTTTCGGCTGACCCCTACCACTGCAGCCAACCAACCAAATAAAGAACCACATTCCCCCAACACTAATACCACTCACGTCTGCTCTTAGCCCAGACCCCCTTGGCCACTGGTGCTTCTGCAATGTGCAAATGATGAACACACAGGCCATGGTTGCACCCAGCCAGCCTTTGGATCAACACATGCCAATCTTGCACTGCCAGAGGACCACCAACAATGGATAGAAACTTTTAGAAACCAAATCCAACATTTATTACATAAATCATCACACAAAAGCAGAGAATCTGTAACTATCCATTCACCCGTGAGGCCCAAATGTATCTGGTGTTTTTTCTTAATTATTTTACGAATACTCCTATGTGGTGCTCCCTCTTCACTGCCAGCTGTGGTAGAGACAGGCTGCTGACCTTGTTGCCCTGTGGTCTGGGATGACCTTGACAGCTATCCTCTGGTTGTCTGAGGCTTGGTGGGCCCCAGCATGCTGAGGAGCTCCTGCACAGGTGCACAGTGCAGAATCCTGCACTGATTGAGCCTGGATGCACATACCCTCTGGAATCTACACCAAATCTTCTCGCACCTCACACTAGACTTCTAGCAACTGCCACCTCACGGATGACTCCAGAGGCATGTCATCAGCCTAGAGCTCAGCATGGGTCTGGCCTCTCACACTCCTCCTAGTGTCATTGGCCTCAGCTGTCACAGCCTCTGACAGCTGGTCAGGTGCATGTGTGATGCTCTCACCAGGTTGTGCCCCTGAATCTACTCATGAATGCATGCCTACTGAGGTGAAAGTATCTGTGCTGTGGAGAGTGCGGAAGATTGATATGATGCTGCACCTCTGAAGTCCCCTCTACCTCCTCAGAGGTGGATGACTGTCCCCCGGAAACAACTCTCTGTTCTTGTGGTTGACCTGCAAAAGAGAATAGAATGATCAATGCTTTGTGCCCCTCCAGACAGAAGCACATAGAGTGGCCTTCATCTCACATTCATGTCTATACATTGGAGGACACATGAACACCATCCCTCATACTCGCCTAAGGCTTCCCTCGTACATGGTGATGAAGCGACTCACCCTTTTGCGAATGCACTCTGGACTCACATCTGCGATGGAGCAGCTGCCATGACACTCTGCCAGTTCCAGAGCCTCTTCCCCTCCTCTTCCATGGGTGTCTGGATGGCGATGACTGGGACTCTGCCACCAGTCCAGGCCCTCTCCCTGGTGTTCTGGGCCCTCTTCTCCAGTGGGAACATGGAAGAAAAATGTTAGTGGCCACACTAGAACAAACACTAATCAACTTGTATGTTTGCTGCTGTGTCTGTGGCCTATGGCACGCATTTGGCATCAGGTCACTCTGGAGCCACCCTGCGAGGGTCGGAAGCGCCAGGCTTGCTCCCCTTAACAGAGCTGCAGCATTTCTTTCCAAGCAAATGCTGCAGCCTCAACTCATTGCCACCGAAGTGGTGGGCTGTCCCTCCACACTATCTACATAGTCACACTTAGCCATTTGCTGCCCCTCAAAGGGAACCGAGATGGGTATTCATCCTTGTGGAGTGGAGAAGGTCATTGACACGTTTGCAGCACTGCAGCCAGGTTCTTCAGACGACCCCACAGCTGCTGACCTCTTCTATGTCCTCTGTCCAAGCTTGCGTCATTAGGTGGAGAGGTCTCCAACTCCTGTCCCTTGCGAAGAGGACCTCCCGCCTTGCCCAAGTAATCTAGAGGGTAACATGCAGAGAGTCGTCACTGAACTGTGGGGCTACCCAGGGTCTTCTGCCATGCCTAAAAGCACCTTTCTCCTGCAGCTTTCTTCTGAAGGTGCTGGAAGGGTCACTGGCAAATGGATGCTGGAGGAGTCACTGACAGCTGGATGCTGGAGTGGTCACTGTAGCTGGATGCTGGAGGGGTCACTGTAACTGGATGCTGGAGGGGTCACTGGGAGCTGAATGCTGGAGGGGTCACTGGCAGCTGGATGCTGGAGTGGTCACTGGGAGCTGGATGCTGGAGGGGTCACTGTAGCTGGATGCTGGAGGGGTCAATGGCAGCTGGATGCTGGAGGGGTCACTGGTAGATGGATGCTGGAGGGGTCATTGGTAGATGGATGCTTGAGGGGTCACTGTAGCTGGATGCTGGAGGGGTCACTGGTAGATGGATGCTGGAGGGGTCACTGTAGCTGGATGCCGGAGGGGTTACTGGGAGCTGGATGCTTGAAGGGTCACTAGTAGCTGGATGCTGGAGGGGTCACTGGTAGATGGATGCTGGAGGGGTCACTGGTAGATGGATGCTGGAGGGGTCACTGGCAGCTGGTTGCTGGAGGGGTCACTGGTAGATAAATGCTGGAGGGGTCACTGGATGCTGGAGGGGTCACTGGTAGCTGGATGCTTGATGGGTCACTAGTAGCTGGATGCTGGAGGGGTCACTGGTAGATGGATGCTGGAGGGGTCACTGGTAGATGGATGCTGGAGGGGTCACTGGCAGCTGGATGCTGGAGGGGTCACTGGTAGCTGGATGCTGGAGGGGTCACTGGTAGCTGGATGCTGGAGGGGTCACTGGTAGCTGGATGCTTGAGGGGTCACTGGTAGCTGGATGCTGGAGGGGTCACTGGTAGATGGATGCTGGAGGGGTCACTGGTAGATGGATGCTGGAGGGGTCACTGGTAGATGGATGCTGGAGGGGTCACTGGTAGATGGATGCTGGAGGGGTCATTGGGAGCTGGATGCTGGAGGGGTCACTGGCAGCTGGGTGCTGGAGGGGTCACTGGTAGATAAATGCTGGAGGGGTCACTGGATGCTGGAGGGGTCACTGGTAGCTGGATGCTTGAGGGGTCACTAGTAGCTGGATGCTGGAGGGGTCACTGGTAGATGGATGCTGGAGGGGTCACTGGTAGATGGATGCTGGAGGGGTCACTGGTAGATGGATGCTGGAGGAGTCACTGGCAGCTGGATGCTGGAGGGGTCACTGGTAGCTGGATGCTGGAGGGGTCACTGGTAGCTGGATGCTGGAGGGGTCACTGGTAGCTGGATGCTTGAGGGGTCACTAGTAGCTGGATGCTGGAGGGGTCACTGGTAGATGGATGCTGGAGGGATCACTGGTAGATGGATGCTGGAGGGGTCACTGTTAGATGGATGCTGGAGGGGTCACTGGTAGATGGATGCTGGAGGGGTCATTGGGAGCTGGATGCTGGAGGGGTCACTGGCAGCTGGGTGCTGGAGGGGTCACTGGTAGATGGATGCTGGAGGGGTCACTGGTAGCTGGATGCTGGAGGGGTCACTGGGAGCTGGATGCTGGAGGAGTCACTGTAGCTGGATGCTGGAGGGGTCACTGTAGCTGGATGTTGGAGGGGTCACTGGGAGCTGGATGTTAGAGGGGTCACTGTAGCTGGATGCTGGAGGGGTCACTGGGAGCTGGATGCTGGAGGGGTCACTGGTAGATGGATGCTGGAGGGGTACTGGGAGCTGGATGCTGGAGGGGTCACTGGTAGATGCATGCTGGAGGAGTCACTGGGAGCTGGATGCTGGAGGGGTCGCTGCTAGATGCATGCTGGAAGGGTCACTGGGAGCTGGATGCTGAAGGGGTCACTGGGAGCTGGATGCTGGAGGGGTCATTGTAGCTGGATGCTGGAGGGGTCACTGGGAGCTGGATGTTGGAGGGGTCACTGGCAGCTGGATGTTGGAGGGGTCACTGGCAGCTGGATGTTGGAGGGGTCATTGGGAGCTGGATGTTGGAGGGGTCACTGGTAGTTGGGTGCTGGAGGGGTCACTGGGAGCTGGATGTTGGAGGGGTCACTGGTAGCTGGATGTTGGAGGGGTCACTGGTAGCTGGATGCTGGAGGGATCACTGGTAGCTGGATGTTGGAGGAGTCACTGCAGCTGGATGCTGGAGGGGCCACTGGCAGCTGGATGCTGGAGGGGTCATTGGTTGCTGGATGCTGGCAGGCCTGCATCTTTGGATTATGGTTGCTGGGAGGAATGCTGCATCAACAGATATCCTCATCAGGGCTTGGGTGCTAGTGGCCTTTTAAACATGGCGCCAGCACTTCCTTCCGCATTTGATGATGCATGGCCACCGCCTGAAAGCCCACCTCTGGCTGGTGAGTGGCCAGCCATCCTGCCTGCCAGCTGTTAATTGGCCGACTGGTATGAGATTCCAATGGGAACAGGAGTCAGAGTGCAAGGGCCACTCAGCCCTTGCTTCCAGTTCCACCTTCCCTTTTCAGCTGGGTCCCATGACATCCCAGTCAATGGCTTCAGTCTTCCCAATACTGGAAGGAAATTTCTGCTCAACCAATATTGGATGTTGGACAAGCAGTGTGACAAATTAGAGACAATGGAGGGGTCCAGAGAGGTGTTGGAGAGATAGAGCTGCATGTCATCATGTGGAACCAGATGTTTTATTTTCAGATGATATCACTGAGGAGATGAGAAATAGAAAATCAAGGATAGATTCTTAGGCTTAATAGGCCCCTTAATTAGCTCAAATGGCTACCCATTGCTTGTGGACAAGTCGCTGTGACACCCCTGAACCGGCTCCTGTAAAATGGCCTGGAAGCAAAACCATGCAGGCAAACCGGCACGCCAGCCGGGGGGAGATTTTGGGCCTGTCTGCCACTGGCCCTGCCTCTGGATCCAATTAAAAGTTCAGCCCAAAGTATTCATTAAGAATCATGCCAACGTCCTCTGCCTCCACACACAGGTTACCTTTTAGGTCTCTAATAGGCCATAATCTTTCCTTAGTAATCCTCTTGTTCTTTATGCAATTATAAACATCCTTGGGTTCTTGTAAGTTTGTCTCCATGTTAAAGTCTCATGTGTTGATTGATGTTACATTCAGGACAGAATGGGAACAGTTCCTGCGAGAGATATATTCAACAGAAGAAAAAAATAATTCTAAGCAGCTTAAGCATAAAATATGATTTTAAGGGCATTACATATACATTGCAGATATAACAGAGGCAAACTATCAGGACTCTGAGACTTTGAAGAGTTAGGAAATTGTTTGAGCTATATTATTATTACGGAAAGTGGTTTGGCATGGAATGACATTCTGTGACAAATTCCTCCATGAACCTCTACAGTTGCCATGTGATTTTCTGCCTGAACCATGCTCATGCTTCCACCAACAGACACATAATAACGTTTTGGTCTCTAATAAGCCCCACTTCATTCCTTAGTTATCCTCTTACCCCTTATAGGCAGAATCTTACCGCCTCAGAAAACATTCTTTCACTGGGAACAAATGTGGGTCCCATCCCCGATGTTGTGTGAGGCCTACCTGCCTGCACAATCTCCCAGGAGATGGCCAATTTAGAGGCTGCCTCTGGTAGCCGCATCTAATTAGGATCAGAGGCTCCGCAACTTTGGAAGGCCGGACGCCCACTGGGAGAAGTGGGCACTGTTCAGGCAGAAAGGAAAGTCCAAGGGCCCCTCAGAATGGAGGTGACAAAGTAGCATTCATAAAATTCAAGCATGATGAGGTCCAAAGCTGGTAGGCCCCTTGGAGCTGTGGGGAAACCCCTCCGTAGGAATCAGTAGGGCTGTGGGTGTGCATTTCCTGCCCACGGTCCCATCATTTGGGCATGGAGCCCCCAGCTCTGATTGCATGCATTCTGCCGCAGGAAGGCCGCCTCCACAGAGCTTCTGGTCTCAACACTCAGAGGGAGGTTGCTCCGAAGCAAGGAAATCTAAGCAGAGCCCTCCCCCTCCCCCACATTCGCCTCCTAACTGGTAATTATTTCCTACCCAGCACTGCCAGGTGGGTAGTCACTGTTGTTGATGACCCGCCTCCCGCAAGATCACCCAGAGCTGGGAACACGTCGGTCCACCAACCTGACACCCTCATTTCCATTTAGCTCCCAGTCCCACCTTCAGGCCTGCCTCCACAGGACCAGTAAGATTCTGCCCAGAACATTTTTAAAACATCTTTGGGTTTTCCTTGATTTTACTTGCCAATATTTTTACATGCCATCAATTGTCTTTGCTAATTTCCTTTTCAATTTCACCACTGCAGTTTTATACTCTTCCAGGCTTTTTGCAATATTTTGTTCGCAGTATCTGACATAAGCTTCCCTTTTTACCCTATCCTACCATGTGTGCTCCTAGACATCCAAGGAGCTCTTGATTTATTTGTGGAAATATATATGTTCTGGAGCCTCACTATCTCCTCCTTGAATGCTACCCACTGCTCTGACACTGATTTACCTTCAAGTCGCTATTTCCAGTCCACTTTAGCTCAATCATATCTTAGCTGAGTAAAATTGTCTTTTCCCCAGTTGAGAACTTTTGGTCC
The DNA here is from genome assembly GCF_036365525.1 of Heterodontus francisci. NCBI lineage: Eukaryota > Metazoa > Chordata > Chondrichthyes > Heterodontiformes > Heterodontidae > Heterodontus > Heterodontus francisci. Next base: position 96,921,751 of record NC_090375.1, read on the forward strand.
TTGGCTATCTTTGTTGTTTTCCACAACTACCCTAAATCTAACTGAATCACTACCACCAAAATGTGTTCACACTGATCCTCCTTCCACCTGCCCAGATTCATTCCTTATAAGTAAGCCCAGAACTGTCCCTTCTCTTGTTTGGCTTTCTACGTACTGGTAAAAAGTTCTCCTGAATGCATTTTAAGAATTCTGAACCCATTATGCCTTTTACACTGATTATATCCCAGTTAATATTAGGGTAGATGAAATCCCCTCCTATTACTACCTTTTCATTTTTGTACTGTTTTATTATCTGTAAAGTGCTGAGAACTAATTAGTTAGGAACTAATTTTTATGTGTAAGTATTCCAGGGGGCCACATTCACAGCTGCACTAGAGAGTCATGTGATGTGTAACAGGACACTGGCTTAGGGCAGTCCTATACTGGAGAGCATGGAAGCTGAATGGAATTAACAAAGAGTTCCAGTCTTTCCAAGTCTAAAGTGCAATTATTTCTAATTTACGGGAACTAGGAGACATAATATGGTGGCAGCAAGTGTCTGTGAGTAATCCTAAAACATTTTAAATGAATTTAATGCTGAACTAGATTGGGAAAAATTAACCCAAATTAGGGCCAGAGAGAGAGAAAGAAAAACTGAGTGAATCATGTGAAAACGAAAAACAAAATGTTGGCTGGTTCAGCAATGAATGCACAGCCACTGTCCACAGTTAATTGGGAAGCTGATGATGTCATAGAGGCATCTGAGAAGTTGAAACAAAAGTGCAGATTGACATTCAGTAGTTTCCAAAGAGGCACCAGTGTAGAGGAGATGGTCAGCTATATCCTTCTGAGGGCATGAGATAAAGGATTACATTTATTTAACAGCTGGGTGCTGAGTGAAGAGGACAGCAGAAACCCAGACAAAATCTTTGAAAGATTCAGCAACCATCTCCAGCCAAAATCAAATCATTGGATGTACCGATATGAATTTCAAGGCCTCAGACAGGAACTAGGTGAGCCTATTGACAATTTTGTAACAAGATTGAAAAATGTAGCCAGAAAATTTAAATTTAAGGACACTGATAAAAGGCTGATAGATCAGCAAATTCTAAAGGATAAGCTCACAATATCACAGACTGAAAACACTGCCAGAGCACATGAAGCCACGAGCAGACAGATGAAGGCACTCACTACCCAAACAGCTAGCTGTCAGTTAAGCCAAGAGAAAGGCAGCAGGGTTGAAACAGTGAAACAACAATGAAAGAACGTACACCAGATAGATAGGAAGATGTGCAGGAGCTGTGGACAATCACATGAATTCACAGCCAGAAGGAAATGTCCCGCATATGAATCAATCTGCAGAGCTTGCCGAAAGACCAATCACTGGGAAAAGATGTGCAGAACAAGGCAAGAAGGTGGTAGACAAGTCACCAGGGCCAAAATAACAGGGCAAACGAGTAGGGAAAGAAACCAAAACATCCATACCCTGGAAGATGATGATATATTTGAGAACATGATAGACATGGAAACCATACAACTGCATGAAATGTCTGGATGCAACAGTTCACAGAGAAGAGAAATTCACACAACCATTCAGATCAGGAAGAGGGTGACAAATAAGCCCACAATGATAAATCTGAAGGTGAAGATTGACACTGGAACACAAAGTAACATCATCCCGCTCAGACTATACCTGAAGATATTTCCTGAAAATTCAGAAGAAAATGGTTATCCAAGGAAAGGTGCTCTGAAACTGAACAGCATCATGCTAACAGCATATGGGGGAACTGAGATTCGACAGCTAGGAACAACACAAATCAGAGGGATCCACAAAGTAAAAGATGTTAACTGTATATTCTACATCACAGAAACAGATGATCCAGTTATCCTGGGGTTGAGCAGTTGTGAAGAGCTGCAGATTATCTCAGTAAACCATGAGGTGAAGGAGACGACACTGAGGGTTGAAGATAGCACACCCGTTGAAAAGTACCCTCCTATCAGAAGCAAGGAAGATCTGGTACAAATGTACTCAGAGTGTTTTGATGAGATGGTTGGATGCTTTGAAGATTTTGAGTATCACATCATTATTGACCCAGCGATGAAACCAGTGATTCATCCCCCACGTAAAATACCAGTAGAACTAAAAGGAAAGCTTGAAAGAGAGCTACAAGAATTGGAAGAAAAGAAGGTGATCACCGGAGTCACAGAGCCTACAGATTGGGTAAATTCCATCGTGGTGAGAGAGAAGCCAAATGCACAGCGAAGAATTTGCCTAGATCCCAAAGATCTTAACCAAGCAATAAAGAGGGATCACTACCTTATTCCAACACTGGAAGAAATCACACAAGCTCTGGCAGGGGCAAAAGTTTTCAGCAAGCTTGATGCCAGAAATGGTTACTGGAATGTGAAGCTAGACACAGAATCTTCACTGTTGAAAATATTCAACACAGCCTCTGGACGGTACAAATTCCTGCATCTACCTTTTGGTCTTAAAGTGAGCCAGGATGTGTTCCAGCAGAAAGTAGATGAGACATACAGTGGATGCAAAGGAGCAGTTGGCATAGCAGATGATATCCAGAAAAATGGTGTAGATGGAAAAGATCATGACTACCATCTATATGAAGCCATGGAGAGAACCAGGAAAACAGGGAACAAGCTAAATGCAGACAAATGCATTGTGAAATTGACAGAATGCCAGTTCTTCAGAACGGTGTACATACCTGACAGAATCACAGCTATCTCTGGGGTGGAAGCCCCAAGAGATAAGAAAGAGTTGAGAAGTTTCCTTTGCTTGATCCAATAAATGACCTTCATACCGCACATGTCGGAATACACAACAAACCTGCGGGATCTGATGAAAGAAGATGTAGAGTACCAGTGGTCAGAGTCACATGACAGAAGTTTCAACAAACTCAAAATGGTGGGATACAAGGAGACAAGTCTGCCATACTACAACAGAAAGAAACCTGTCACTCTGCAAGTAGATGCTTCCACAAAAGGACTGGGAACAGCCCTGGTACAAGAGTGAAAGCCAATAACATTCACATTCAAAGCCCTAACCTCAGCTGAGACCAGATATGCCAACACAGAAAGACAACTTTTGGCAGTCGTGAATGGATGTGAGAAGTTCCATACATATCTCTATGGGAGAAAGTTCACTGTGGAGAGTGATCATCGTCCACTGGAGCAGATCTACAAGAACAATCTATGTAAAGCACCAGCAAGACTGCAGAGGTTACTCTTGAGGCTTCAGCGTTACAATTACTCTGAAATACGAGCCAGGAAGAGAAATGGTGTTGGCAGATACCATACCTCAGTTGTCGCCACAGGAGAAACGGGAGATAGAAGATCTAAGTATAAAGATCCATCACCTAGTGAATGTAACAGCACCAAAACTGAGTCAAATTAGAGATTACACCAGCAAAGACAACGAGTTACAGATGCTTTCCCAGCAAGTGATCTAGGGATGGCCTGATAAGATACAGCAAACAGAGCCAACAATACATAGAAACAGAAAATAGGAGCAGGAGTAGGCCATTCGGCCCTTCGGGTCCACTCCATCATTCAAAAAAGATCATGGCTGATCATCTAATTCAGTACCCTGTTCTCACTTTCTCCCCATGTCCCTTGATCCCTTTGGCATTAAGAAATATATCTATCTCTTTCTTGAATATATTTAATGACTTGACCTCCACTGTCTTCTGTGGTAGAGAATTCCACAGGTTCACCATTCTCTGAGGGAAGAAATTGCTCCTCATCTCGGTTCTAAATGGCATACCCCGTATCCTGAGACTGTGACCCCTGGTTCTGGACTCCCCAGCCATCGAGAACATCCTCCCTGCATCTAGCCTGTCTAGTCCTGCTAGAAGTTTATAGGTTTCTATGAAATCCCCTCTCATTCTTCTGAACTCTATTGAATATGGGCCTAGTCGACCCAATCTCTCCTCATACGTCAATCCTGCCATCCCAGGAATCAGCCTAGTAAATCTTCTTTGCACTCCCTCCATGGCAAGAACATCCTTCCTCAGATAAGGAGAACGGAACTGCACACAATACTCCAGATGTGGTCTCACCAAAGCCCTGTATAACTGCAGTAAGACATCCTTGCTCCTGTACTCAAATCCTCTTGCAATGAAGGCCAACATACCATTTACCTTCCTAACTGCTTGCTGCACCTGAATGCTTGCTTTCAGCGACTGGTGTACAAGGACACCCAGGTCTCGTTGCACCTCCCCCTTTCCCAATCTATCACCATTCAGTTAATAATCTGCCTTTCTGTTTTTACAGCCAAAGTGGATAACCTCACATTTATCCACATTAAACTGCATTTGCCATGCATTTGCCCACTCACCTAACTTGTCCAAATTACATTGGAGCCTCTTTGCATCCTCCTCACAGCGCATATTCCCCCCCAGCTGTGTGCCGTCTGCAAACTTGGAAATGTTACATTTAGTTCCCTCACCCAAGTCATTAATATATATTGTGAAGCTAGGGCCCAAGCACTGATCCCTGCGGTACCCCACTAGTCACTGCCTGCCACCTGGAAAAAGACCAGTTTATTCCTACTCTCTGTTTCCTGTCTGTCAACCAATTCTCAATCTTTGCCAGTGTATTACCCCCAATCCCATGTGCTTTAATTTTGCACACTTACCTCTTATGTGGGACCTTATCAAAAGCCTTCTGAAAATCCAAATACACCACATCCACTGGTTCTCCCTTGTCTATTCTACTAGTTACATACGGCAGTACTGGTCTGTCAGAGATGACATATCACTAGAAGATGGTGTTCTGCTGGCCGGATCCAGATTAGTCATACCCAAAACAATGCAGGAAGAACTTCTCCAGAAGATACATGAAGGCCATATGGGAATGGAGAACTGTAAGCTCAGAGACTGATCAGCTGTGTACTGGCATATACAAAGACACTGAAAATATGGTGTCTACATGCAATGTATGCCAGCAGTACAGAAACACACAGCAGATGATAGCTACTGAAGAACCACCCAGCCCATGGCATACTGTAGGATCTGATTTATTCACACACAATCAAGAATGGTATCACATAGTAGCAGACTATACTCAAAGTTCCCTTTTATCCAAAAGGTTAAAGAGTTGAGAGCCACAACAATCATCTCAGCAGCACGAGTTCTGTACGCTGAGCAAGGGATTCCTGAAAGATTCATCTGTGACAATGGCATCCAATTCACAGAGAGAATTTAAGGAATTCACTGACCAGTATGGGTTCAGCACCATCACTTCATCACCACACTATCCACAGGGACATGGGTTTATAGAAAGACATACCCAGACAATCAAAATGCCTACAGAAGAAGGAAGACCCAAACCTCTGATCCATACCTCTTAAATCTGACATGAAATCACCTGCAGAGCTGTTGAATGGAAGAAAATATAAGACCATTCTGCCAAGCAAAATGCATACTTCAAGTGTCCAGGAGGAAGTGAGACAATAACTCACTGAAATACAGCTAAGAGGAGAGCAACACTTCAACAAATATGTTAAATCCCTACCTGAGCTGTTAAAAGGACAAACTGTACATGTACAGGATCCAATCATGAAAACCTGGAGCCCAGCAAAAGTTGTTGATGAATCTGAGACTTCAAGGTTATACAGCATTGAGACTGAAACCAGTAATGAAATGAAAGGGAACAGAATCCATATTCGACTGACACCTGAGCTGGAACAACAGAAAAGACCGGAATAACACCGGAAATATCACATCCAGCAACATTAACAACATCATCAGCAAGTGACACAACATTAGCAACAGCAAGCACAACTCCTACAACACCAGGAGCAACAAGAAGAACATCGCCTGTGCCAACTCACCACTGAAAGAAATGAATGCCAAATCTACAAGATGGAGGCTCAGCATCTTACCACCTAAGCGATACTGTGAATAATATTTTTAGAAAAGAATATACGCTATAAAAAACCCTAAAAGGGGTTCAGATTAGTTCCAAAAGTCAGTTAATAATCTTCTTTAGTTTAGAAAAAGTTAATGACTGGGACAGTTATATTAATATAGGGGCATCATAATAGTTATAGCATTGGACAGAGCATTAAACAAGAAATTATTGCAGCTTCTAACAAAGACACTGTAATAATAGGGAGGCGGTGAACTTGTATGTATGCCACTAAAACCTAGATATATCTCATTCAAAGAGGCGTAACTTTTTCAAGAGTTTTTACAGCAAAACTAATAGCATAGAAGTGGAAGTTCACATCAATTTGAGATTTTCTAAAGATTTCCAGCTGCGTAGACTTCAGCACACCCTGTGGGAGTGGGGAGTTGCTGACGACAACTTGTGGATTTCCGTGTTTAACTGTGCATGTCACTGAACTGAACTAGTAATCCAGAGTCCAGGCTATTGCTCTGGGGACAAGGGTTTGCCCACCACAGCAGATGGTGAAATTTAAGTTCAATTAATAAAATCTGGAATTAAAAGCTAGTCGAATGGTGACCATGAAACCATTGTTGATTGTTGTAAAAACCCATTTGGTTTACTAATGCCATGCAGGAAAGGAAATCTGCCATCCTTACCTGGTCTAGCCTCCATCTGACTCCAGACCCACAGCAATGTGGTTGACTCTTAAAATGCCCTCTGAAATGGCCTAGCAAGCCATTCAGTTCAAGGGCAATTAGGGATGGCAATAAATGCTGGCCTAGCCAGCGATGCCCATATCACACAAACAAATAATAAAAATTGTGGATTTTTTTTATCTTCATATAGACTGGAGTTTTTTGAGGATGTAACTAATAGGGTAGATAAAAAGGAAGCAGTAGTCGTAGTATAGCTGGATTTCCAAAAGGCATCAATAAAGTGCCACACAAAAGACTAATTTTGAAAGATAAGGGTTCGTGGAGTTGGGGATAATGTATTAACATGGATAGATGATTTGTTAACAGACAGGAAGTAACGAGTGGGCATAAACAGGGCAATTTTGGTCTCCATATTTAAAAAAGGAAATACTTGCATTGGAAGCAGTGCAGCGAAGGTTCACTAGATTCGTCCCTGGGATGAGGGGCTTGTCCTATGATGAGAGGTTATGTAAATTGGGCCTGTATTCTCTGGAATTCAGAAGAATGAGAGGTGATTGCATTGAAACATATAACATTCTAAATGGATTGGATAGAATAGACTCTGAAATATTATTTCTGCTGGTTGGGAAATCTCAAACATAGGGGCACAGTCACAGGATAAGGGGCCAATCATTTAGGGCTGAGATGAGGAGAAAGTACTTCACTCAAAGAGTTGTGAATCTTTGGAATTCTCGACCCCAGAGGTTAGTGGATGCTCCATCGTTTGATACATTCAAGGCTGGGATAGACAGATGTTTGGTCTCTCAAGGAATCAAGGGGTATGGCGAGCAGGCGGGAAAGTGGAGTTGAATCCTAAAATCAGCCATGATCATTTTGAATGGTGGAGCAGGCTTGATGGGCCATATGGTCTACGTCTGTTCCTATTTCTTATGTTCTTGTGTATTATGTTTTTAAAGAAAGAGGGATGTTATATAATGTTATACTATCTTTAAAGTGCTGGGAACTAATTAGCCAGGAACTAATTGTTATGTGTAAGTGTTACAGGGGGCCACATTCATGGCTGCACTAGAGAGTCATGTGACATGTAACTGGACACCGGCTTAGGGCAGTCCTATACTAGAGAGAATGGAAGCTGAATGAATAAACTTAAGAACTCCAGCTTTTCCAAGTCTAAAGTGTGATTTTGGGAACTTATGGGAACCAGGAGACATAATAGCATTTCTACGAAATTTGCTTATATATTTGTTCTTCTATTTGCCTCTGACTGTTTGCGGGTGTATAGTACACACCCAGCAATTTGATTGCCCCTTTTTTGTTCTTCGATTCAACCCATATGGCTTAATTTGTTGATCTTCTAACATAGATCCTTCTAGTTCTGAAACCCAGAGCTCAAGTTCATTCACTGATGACACTTCTTGCACATGTGGTTGCCCAGGACATGAGAAGCATCCTGAACTTCCCACTGGATGTGCATTTGACGGGACTGAGGTGCCCTGCCATGCCTCTATTTATTAGTCTACCAGTCAAAACTTAAAAGAAAGAAACTTAAGAGTTGTCCTTGATCTGGACAAAAAAGAATTCTTGCCAACTATTCATGAATTAGCTCTTTCCCTTATGCTGACATCATTTTAGGTGTTTTTTTACCTCTCTCATTGATGCTCATGCTCCCTTACATCCCAGCTCTCTGACTGATGCCTACTCTTAGAACTTGCTACTTATAATCCACTGGCCACTCTGCTGCTCTGTCCCTGAACTCTCTCAGGTCTGCACTCCCTTACTTCTGGGCTTTCTGATTCTTTTAAGAATACTTAGTCAACCTAGTTTATATTCTATATTTTAAACTAATTACTTGAACTACTTTAAGTTATAAGTAGGATAATTTACATATTTACCTGTAAACTTAGCCCACTGTCCCGCTTTGTGCTTGTTGTCACTTTGCAATTTTTCTTCTCCCATGCCATTCACTTCTCTCTGCTGCTTCTGTACCGTGCTTTGGTTTAAATCTTTGTGACCGCTCCCTTGGTGCTCCTCACACTCCTCACTCTCATGTCATGATGAATTATGGGTCAAAGGCTAGATGGTTGGGAATAGGAAGTGCAGTGGTAAGTGACTTGAGGGAGAGTTTTTCCAAGGGCAGACATAGAAAGAAGTGTGGTTGGACGGGGGAAGGGGACTATCAATGGAAAAGATCAGAGAATGCCTTATCAGTGATAGTGACGATGGGAATAATGAGGCATGTAAGATGAATATGAGTTAAAATGTAGGGAGAGATTTAGGGAGTAGGAGGGCACTGAACTCAGAAGAGAGAGAGCATGAAGAGTTGAGATGGAGCTAGAAATCACTGAGGATGAGAAATTGCTTGATGCAGAGACTGAGAGAGGGAAACAGAGAAGGTATCTCAGTGAGAAACTTGCTGTGATACTTGGGTAGGTGGCAAAGAGCAAGGATTTTAAATGGGATGCTTGAAGGGTGGAACAAGGTGAGATGCTCAAAGGAGGAGATGTTTCCAGAGGAGTAAGGAGACAGACCAAGGTGCAATTTAGAGATAAAGGCTACACCACAGCTGCAGCAGTTTGAGCAGGGCAAGTGGTGGAAAGTATAGGCAGGCAGAGAAGATTCAGTAAGGGGAAAGGTGTCATCACCCCCAGCCATGATGCCAATATGATCATCAATAATAAGTTCATGGATGGCAAGAGCCTTGCTTACAAGTTAACATACCTTCGGGAGGGAGATGAGAGAGGCGGTAATTGCTGATCCACTGGAAGAGTGCAAAAGGTCAGAGCTGGGAGCTATGAGAGGGACAGGAAGGAGGTTGCAAGATTATTCTCGGGCAGGTGCACAGGGCAGGATGAGTGGGGAGAGAGTGGGATGGGACACACTGGATTGCTGGTCATTAGGAGGCTGTGATGACAGCCTTGCCAAGTCTTTCAGAGAATGTCAAGAGGAGCACAGAGGGAATATATGCGATAATTTAACAGAGATGATGGCGTGAGTGTCGGAAAGTTGATGAATGCTGAATGATTGGGGTCTGTGAGGGTAGAGTACCCAAGAGTGGAGAAATGAAAGGAGGCACGACAGTAGGGAGGGATAAAGAGAGAAGGGGAAAGCACAGAGGAAAGAGGAAATAGAAGTGATGAACTTGCGTCTGGAGAGGCAGTCAAACACTAATGTGAATGGACATAGGGAAACTAAGCTATGTAGGTGCTAGATTAAGACAACAAAAACAACAAATTATATTAATATAGCTGCTTTAATGTAATCAAACATCCCAAGGCACTTCACAGGAGCATTATAAAACAAAGTATGAAACTGAACCACAATGAAAATATTAGGTCAGATGACCAAAGGTTTGGTTAAAGAGGTAGGTTTTAAGGAGTGTCTTAAAGAAGGAAAGCGACTTGGAGAGATGTAGGGAGGGTTTCCAGAGCTTAGGGCCTAGGCAACTGAAGGCACAGCCAACAATGGTGGAGCGATTAAAATCAGGGAAGCACAAGAAGCCAGAATTAGAGGAGCGCTGATATCTTGGAGGGTTGTGGGGCTGGAGGAGATTACAGAGGTAGGGAGGGAAGAAGCTATGGAGCAATTTAAAACAAGGATGAGATTTTAAAATCAAAACATTGCTTGACCGGGTGCCAATGTAAGTCAGAGAGTACAGGGGTGATGGTGGAATGGGATTTGGTGCAAGTTAGGACATGGGCAGCAGAGTGTTGGATGACCTCAAGTTTACGGAGAGTAGAATGTGGGAGACCAGCCAGGAGTGTGTTGGAGATGTCAAGTCTAGAGGTTAAGAAGGCATGAATGAAGGTTTCAGCAGCAGATGAGCTGAGACGGGGGCATGTCGGACAATATTATGCAGGTGGAAATAGGTCATCTTTGTGATGACACGAATATGAGGTTGGAAGCTCATCTCGGGGTCAAATGTGACACCAAGGTTGCGAACAGCCTGTCTTAATCTCAGACTGTTGCCAGACAGACTCAGACAGCTCTGTTTTGAAATGCAGCGGGAGTAGCGAGGAGACAACAGATGGGAAAAACTAGATTTAAAGTCAGATGTCGGATAAAGTCGATGTCAGTTGGGTAAAATCAGTGACGATCTGATGTCCAAGTACTGAGACAGGAGAGTGAGACCACAGCGTATTGCAGAAATATAAATATTTCCTGTGGCTGCATTGAAACTGCTATTGCTCATGCATTGACTGCCACATGAAGGCAACACAGCCACTGATCCCCCAGGAATCATTGCTGGTAAATCAGAAAATTGCCATAATGAAGTGGCATTTCTCCAGCTGTCAAATTGGGAATCAAGAATCAGTTAAGTGAAACAAGTTTGATAGCTTCCTATTAATTTTAATGACCAGTAAGTTATGCAATTCAGAATTAATTAATTAATTAATTCCACGGCTGTCACTGCCAGTTGATCAAAAGCCACATTGAGCAGTCACCGTTCTAACCATCATTGCTTCAACTCCTAGTAAGATAAGGTCCTTTGGATGATTTGACAGTGAAGCAACCTGACACTGTGTAACACATCCTTCAGGGATAATCTCTGCTGCCGATACTTCACAAGAACGAAGTTGACATTGACCAGAACTGTAGGGTAGATTGTTATTGATACCGTAATTGTTCTTTACAGTCACAATACTGGTTAAAGCTGGTGTAATTAAATGACAGTGCTGCATGGATCTGGTCTAACATAATTCTAATCAGTGATACACCTTTAAATAATGCACAAAATTCTCTGCAACTAGTTTACTCCCAATCTGCTGGTCAACGTTAGGAGAAGGGGGGGGTGGGGGTGTGGTGAGGTTAAGAGCTATCCACTAAAATGCCATGCAGCCTCCTTAATGAATGCTATTAGGCAACTTAAATGGCAATCAGTTGCTTAATGATCCTCTGGGACGCAATTCCTCACACAAGCTTCAACTCGTTTACAAAGATGATTTTTTGTTGGGAACTCAGGCTAAAATGACATTTCAGCTTAGGACCCCATTTTAACCACCTCAGAGACTTTTTAGTGTCTAAAATATCCAGGGAAAATCATTGCCTAGTAAACTGGCAGAATGTGCATATTATTGACAAATTAACTTCAATATAGATATGTGATATCTATATTGATGGTGGGAAGAATAAAGAGGCCACACTACATACCCCTTGGAAAATAAGTGGAAAAAAGGAATCTGGAGGTACAGATACACAGATTGTTAAGAGTAGCAATACAGGTTAATACAGCCATAAGAAAAGAAAGCAAAGCACTGGGATTCATTTCTCAAGGGATAGAATCGAAAAGCAGAGAAGTTATGTTAAGCTTGTACCAAATTTTGGAATACTGTGCACAGTTCTGCTTTCCATAGTCTAAAAAGGATATAGAGGCACTGGAGAGGGTACACACAGATTTACTAGAATCATACGAGAACCAAGAGTTTGTACTTATCAGAAAGGATTGAAGAGGCTGGGTCTCCTTTCTCAAGAAAAGTGAAGTCTGAGGGGTGTCCTGATACAGGTCTTAAAGATTATGAAAAAGTTTCCACTTTCAGGCAAAATGGAAACTGGAGGTCATAAATATAACAGATTCACTAATAAATTTTATAGAAAATTCAGGAGAAACTTCTTGACCCAAAGAGTGGTTAGAATGTGGAACTCACTACCACAAGGAATAGTTGAGGCAACTAGTGTAGATGCATTTAAGAGGAACCTAGTTATGCACAGAAGGTAGAAAGGAATCGGAGGATATGTTGCTAGGGTTAGATGAAGAAGGATGGGAGGAGGCTTGTGTGGAGAGGTGGTAGCATCGTGGTAATGTGACTAGACCGGCAACCCAGAGCCCCAGGCTAATGTTCTTGGGGACATGGGTTCAAATCCCACCACAACTGATGGTGGGATGTGAATTCAATTAATAAAATCTGGAATTAAAATCAAGTCCAATTGGGACCACAAAGGCATTGTCGATTGTTTTAAAATCCCATCTGGTTCACTAATATCCTTTATGGAAGGAAATCTGCCGACCTGACCTGGTCTGGCCTGCATTGTGACTCCAGACTCTTAAATGCCCTCTGAAATGGCCGAGAAAGCCACTCAGGTATATAAAACTGCTGCAACATCTAAGATAAGGAATGAAATCAGATGGACCACCTGACATCGACCTAGGCATTGGAAACGACAATGGCAAACCCAGCCCTGTTGACCCTGCAAAGTTCACCTTACTAACAATCTGGGGGCTTGTGGCAAAATTGGGAGAGCTGTCCCACAGACCAGTCAAGCAATAGCTTGACATAGTCATACTCATGGAATCATACCTTACAATGTCCCAGACACCACCATCACCATCCCTGGGTATGTCCTGTCCCACTGGCAGGACAGACTCACCAGAGGTGGGGGCACAGTGGTATACAGTCAGGAGGGAGTTTCCCTGGGAGTCCTCAACATTGACTCCTGACCCCATGAAGTCTCCTGGCATCAAATCAAGCAAGGGCAAGGAAACCTCCTGTTGAATGCCACCTACCACCCCTCCGCCCCTGCCCCCGCCCCCACCCCCTCAGTTGATGAATCAGTGCTTCCCCATGTTGAACACCACTTGGAAGAAGCACTGAGGGTAGCAAAGGTACAGAATGTACTCTGGGTGGGGACTTCAATGTCCATTGCCCAGAGTAGATCTGTGGCACCACTACTGACCAAGCGGGCTGAGTCCTAAAAGACATAACTGCTGCACTGGGTCTGCGGCAGGCAGTGAGGGAATCAACAAGAGGGAAAACCAACATGATCTCATCCTCACCAGTTTACCTGTCGCAGATGCATCTGTCCATGACAGTATTGGTAGGAGTGACCACTGCACAGTAGTTGTGGAGATGAAGTCCCATCTTCATACTGAGGATACCCTTCATCGTGTTGTATGGCACTACCACCGTGCTAAATGGGATAGATTTCGAACAGATCTAGCAACTCAAAACTGGGCATCCAGGTGCTGTGGGCAGCAGCAGAATTATATTCAACCAAAATCTGTAATCTCATGGCCTGGCATATTCCCTACTCTACCATTGCCATCAAGCTGGGAGACCAACCCTGGTTCAATGAAGAGTACAGGAGGGCATGCCAGGAGCAGCACCAGACATATCTAAAAAGGAGGTGCCAGCCTGGTGAAGTTACAACACAGGACTAATTGCATGGCAAACAGCAGGAGCAGCATGCAATTGACAGAGCTAAGCAATCCCACAACCAGTGGTTCAGATCTAAGCTCTGAATGGTGGTGGACAATGAAACAACTAACAGGAGGAGGAGGCTCCACAAATATCCCCATCCTCAATGATGGGGGAGCCCAGCACTTCAGTGCAAAAGATAAGGCTGAAGCTTTTGCATCCATCTTCAGCCAGAAGTGCTGAGTGGATGATCCATCTCAGCCTCCTCCTGAAGTCCCCAGCATCACAGATGCCAGTCTTCAGCCAATCTGATTCACTCCATGGGATATTAAGTAATGGCTGAAGGCACTGGATACTGCAAAGGCTATGGGCCCTGACAACATTCCGGTAATAGGACTGAAGACTCGTGCTCCAGAACTAGCCGCACTCCTAGCCAAGCTGTTCCAGTACAGTTACAACACTGGTATCTACCCAGCAATGTGGAAAATTGTCCAGGTATGTCCTGTGCACAAAAAGCAGGACAAATCCAACCCAATCAATTACTGCCCTATCCGTCTATTCTTGATCATCAGTAAAATGATGGAAGGTGTCATCAACAGTGCTATCAAGCGGCACTTGCTCTGCAATAACCTGCTCAGTGACGCTCAGTTTGGGTTCCGCCAGGGCCAATCAGCTCCTGACCTCATTATAGCCTGGTTCATACATGGACAAAAGAGCTGAACTCAAGAGGTGAGGTGAGATTGACTGCCCTTAACATCAAGGCAGCATTTGACCGAGTATGGCATCAAGGAGCCCCAGCAAAACTGGAGTCAGTGGGAATCAGGGAGAAAACTCTCCGCTGGTTGGAGTCCTATCTAACACAAAGGAAGGTGGTTGTGGTTGTTGGAGGTCAATCATCTCAGTCCCAGGACATCACTGCAGACGTTCCTCAGGGCAGTATCCTGGGCCCAACCATCTTCAGCTGCTACATAAATGACCTTCCCTCCGCCATAAGATCAGAAGTGGGGATGTTCGCTGATGATTGCACAATGTTCAGTAATATTCACGACTCCCCAGATACCGAACCATCCCATGTCCAAATGCAGCAAGACCTGGATAAGATCCAGGCTTGGGCTGATAAGTGGCAAGTAACTCTCGCACTACACAAGTCCCAGGAAATGACCATCTCCAACAAGAGAGAATCTAACCATCTCCCCTTGATGTTCAATGGCAATACTATTGCTGAATCCCCCACCATCAACATCCTGGGGGTTACAATTGACATTAAACTGAATTGGATTAGCCACATAAATGCTGTGGCTACAAGAGCAGGTCAGAGGCTGGAAATTCTGCAGTGAGTAACTAACCTCCTGACTCCCACCATCTACAAGGCACAAGTCAGGAGTTTGAGGGAATACTCTCCACTTGCCTGGATGGGTGCAGCTCCAACAACACTCAAGAAGCTCGACACCATCCAGGACAAAGCAGCCCGCTTGATTGGCACCCCATCCATCATCTTCAATATTCACTCCCTTCACCACCAACACACAGTGGCAACAATGTGTATCATCTACAAGATGCACTACAGCGACGCACCAAGACTTCTTCGACAGCACCTTCCAAATCCACAACCTCTACCACTTAGAAGGACAAGGGCAGCAGATGCATGGGAACACCATCAACTGCAAGTTCCCCTCCAAACCACACACCATCCTGACTTGGAACTATATCGCAATTCCTTCACTGTTGCTGGGCCAAAATCCTGGAACTCCCTTCATAACAGCACTGTAGGTGTTCCTACCCCACATGGACTGCAGCGGTTCAAGAAGGCAGCTCACCACCACCTTCTCAAGAGCAATTAGGGTTGGGCGATCAATGCTGGCCTAACCAGAAATGCCCACATCCCACAAATGAATGAAAAAAGAATAAGCACCTGCATTGACCTCTTGGCCAAATGACTTGTTTCTGTATTGAAAATACTAACATTGTAATTCCTGCAGTTCCATCTTTAAAGAAATATGTATCTGCATCTGTGAATCCCTTCTCCCTCACCTCTAAGAATCTTATCATTTCGGTATACTTCTTTTCATTTGTTCTTCAACTCTCCCACTTCATTCTGGCGCTCTTCTTCTTCAGCCCGTTCAGTTCAACCTGGTACCTTTCTCCCTCCGCAATACAGTTAAGCTGGTACTCTTGTTCCACTTTATCAGTTCAAGGTGACACTCTCCCCCACCACCCCCCTCTCATTTAAAGCTAACACTCTGCCTGCCTACTCCCTGTTAATGTTGCTCCCCTCTTGCTACCCCAACCCAGCTCTCATCTCTTCCCTCAGCTGTTGCATCCTTCAACACCCATTTTGTACTATCCACTTCCTCTTTCCCTCTATTGGGGCCATTTCCTTTTTCTTTGTTACTATCCAATTCTCTTTCCTTCCCTTCCCATCATTATAATCCATTTCCTCCTCTTCATTACCATCTATTTCCCCTTTCTGTCTCCCCTTTCATTGTCATTTAATGCTGCCTGCACTCATGCCGTCCTGTTCCCACCTAATGCCAGCTGCTAACACACCCATCCCTCTCGCCTTTCAACCCTGCTTGCAGCACTACTCAGGTTTTGTCCTCTCTTTAATCTATAAGTGGGAACTCCTGTTCTCATGAAAATTACCAATTTAGGATTCATTCACAGCCATAAGTGCTGACAGTCAGCATTAAATTGTGATTAAGGGCAAGAATCTATCTCTGTCCTCCTGACGTCTTGAGCACCGTATGGCATGTCCCTTCTTTTGCGATATTGGCAAAATTCAATACCATTCCTCTTGTATCTTTGTTCAAATCATTTCTCTAAGTGCAAAGTTTAAAGACGTTCCAGCACAGGTCTTTGGGGCACACCATGACCAATATGCACAGTATTCACTGCATTCCTTTCATCTATACACTGCTACTTGTTACTACAGATACAGGAAGAGATTGACTGCAATTTTTCATTTCTGCTTATGAAACTCAATTTCTTTCAGCCAGCAAATAGGAATATCATTTGTAACTGAATTTTCATTATTGAGTCCACTGAAAGTTTGATAAGCTGGCTTTTTGTTAAAAATATCAGAACTCCTATTTATGATATGGAGCTGTATGTATGGTGACACAAACCATGATGGTTGTGTTGTTTAGGATGAAACTACAACAATGTAATAGGCAATTGATGGCTATACATCATCCAAAATATAGTAGGAAAAATCTATTTCCTTCTGATGAACAAATGCTCCAGACTTAAATAGCGAGACATGTCCCTATGACGAGAGATCACACACTCTGTATCAGACAAATGGAGGCTGCATTAATATGGATTTGTCAGACATTTGGTTGGAGACTCTTAAGCATGGTGATGGGCTTCCACCATGATAACAGGTCACAAACTAGCCTGAATACTGCCATCAAGCAAGGTACACTATAGAATAAAAATGATGTTCAATCCCTCTGGGTTAAAACAAAATACCAGTTAGAACTTAGACCTCTGCCCAGTGTAGTAACATATATTTAGAACAATTGAAAGTGGAGTACAATCAAGAATTAATAATTGTACATTCAAATTGGGGAAAAAAAATCATGGGAAGTGCTCCTTAAAAATGAATGTAAGGACTATGTGAGCGGATAGTGCAGTTTAGTTTATCTCATGCTAGAATAATAAAGAGACAGGATTCAATAGAAAAGTGTTCTGTGCCATTGCGTATTCTGACTTAGTATTCCAATTAGTTCCTTTGTGAGAAAATTGAACAATTTCAAACACTACATATTGAAGCAGTACTGATTAGTGCGGAGGTGGTTCACAGGTTGAAATAAATATATATCTGCCAATTGCATAAGAGAGTATACAAAGGGAACATGGTTTTAGGTCAAATTGTTCTTATGTAAGTCAAAATAAATGTTGGATATCAGGTAAGTGCTTATCTCAGAAAGGGTGATATAAAAAGCATATGAAAAATTACATTCAGATTTGCTGACATATCATGTTTGTGAACAAAGTGACTGTCATGCTGCTAGGTCATGTGTAGGAGTAAGTATCAAGTTCCCACCAGATGTAGAACAAATTGTTTAGAATTTGCCTTGAGTTAATTTCTGATACCTAATTCCAGCTCCAGAATTATCCAACATAAAACGACTCAATTAAACAACACTGCTAGAAAATCAAACTCGTATGGAACAGCATTCAACTTAGATCATCCGGAATATATTAAGCACTGGAGTGGGCACATTTTAGATCTAAACAAAGCATTTAACTATAGGGTTAATTTCCTAAAGAGCCAGTTAGAAAGGACTCTCACAGGGAGCACTTATCATGAAGTTGCAAGCCTATGTTGCTTGATTTTCCACCCATTAACTTAAATGAATAGAAAATCAGAGGCTGCCAAGCTATGATTTCCCAACTGGTGTCCACTGAGAGCACCACTCAGCACTGGGAGCACATGATCAGGAACTGAGCACAACAATCTGTATATTTAATGATGAGGAAATTCTCACTTACCTTTGCCTTTTAGAGTCATAGAGTCATAGGGTTATACAGCATAGAAACAGGCCCTTCAGCCCATCATGTCCATTCTGGCCATCAAGCACCTATCTATTCTAGTCCCATTTTCCAGCACTTGGCCTGTAGCCTTGTATGCTATGGCGTTTCAAGTGCTCATCTAAATACTTCTTAAATGTTGTGAGGGTTCCTGCCTCTACCACCCCTTCAGGCAGTGTGTTCCAGATTCCAACCACCCTCTGGGTGAAAAGTTTTTTCCTCAAATCCCCTCTAAACCTCCTGCCCCTTACCTTAAATCAATGCCCCTGGTTATTGACACCTCCACTAAGGGAAAATGTTTCTTCCTCTCGATCCTATCAATGCCCCTCATAATTTTGTATACCTCAATCATGTCCCCCCTCAGCCTTCTCTGCTCTAAGGAAAACAACCTTAGCCTTTTCAGTCTCTCTTCATAGCTGAAACGCTCCAGCCCAGGCAACATCCTGGTGAATCTCCTCTGCGCCCTCTCAAGTGCAATCACATCCTTTTTATAGTGTGGTGCCCAGAATTGTACAAAGTACTCCAGCTGTGGCCTAACTAGCATTTTATACAGCTCCATCACAACCTCCCTGCTCTTATATTCTATGCCTCGGCTGAGAAAGGCAAGTCTCCCATATGCCTTCCTAACCACCTTATCTACCTGTGCTGCTGCCTTCAGTGATCTATGGACAAGTACACCAAGATCTCTCTGACCTTCTGTACTTCCTAGGGTCCTACCATGCATTGTATATTCCCTTGCCTTGCTAGTCCTCCCAAAATGCATCACTTCACACTTCTCAGGATTAAATTCCATTTGCCACTGCTCCGCCCATTTTCCAGCCCATCTATATCGTTCTAAGGCTTTCCTCCTCACTATTTATGACACCACCAATTTTTGTGTCATATGCAAACTTACTTATCATACCGCCTATATTCACGTCTAAATCATTACCGTGCACAAAATACAGCAATGGTCCCAGCACCGATCCCTGCGGTATACCGCTGGTCACAGGCTTCCACTCGTAAAAACAACCCTCGACCATCACTTTCTGCATCTTGCCACTAAGCCAATTTTGGATCCACTTTGCCAAATTGCTTTGGATCCCATGAGATCTTACCTTCTTAAACAATCTCCCATGTGGGACCTTCTCAAAAGCCTTACTGAACTCCATGTAGACTACATCATTTGCTTTACCCTTATCTAAACATCTAGTCACTGCCTCAAAAAATTCAATCAAGTTAGTTAGATATGATCGCTCCCTGACAAAGCCATGCTGACTATCTCTGATTAATCCCTGCCTCTCCAAGTGGAGATTAATCCTGTCCCTCAGAATTTTTGCCAATATTTTCCCAACTAATGATGTTAGACTCACCGGCCTGTAATTACCTGGTTTATCCCTGCTACCCTTTTTGAATACTTATGTGCTTTAAATGAAAATTGGCCCACTGTCTCTAAAGGCCAAGTAACTTTTTTTGTCATCTGGGTGTTTGATACCATCATTAAGAGTATCCAAACCAAACTACTAAGAAATCAACACAGGTAGAGTTTCTATCTGCCAAATATGGAGTGGGCACTCTCTCCTTGTAGGGTCATACTCAACTTGTACAAATTCAGAGAACTAAATGCAGATTGGGAAAAGCCAACGTTTAGGAACTCTCAGTATCTTCAATGACACTGCTGGAATTTAAACAGTTAAAAGCAGACAGCTTACCATCACAGATCAGCACTAAATCTCCTGTGACTCTCCATCCAGAACCACCCTACCGATCAGCACTCTACAGCAGAGTTAATTGAAATTGAGGAGGTTTTTGTGTTTACCTCGTTACCTAGTGAGCAGGAGCTAATGGTAATAGTGGGCACAACAGTGGAGAGTCTGTGTCAGAGGATGCAGCCCTCTCTAAACGCTGCTCAGCTGGACACAGATACTATGTCCTGGGGGCCGTCGATGAAGAGAATCATCATTGAGCATCAGCAGATAATGTGCAATATACTGACATGCCTTACAAGCATGCTGTCCACGATTGCAGAGATTAGAGTAGTCTGGCTCAGGCATGTGTGGATAGATGTCACACAGCTCATTGATGATATCTTACATGGATAGACTGGCCAACTGCATGGAACATCAGACACACCAATCACAAGAGTCAATGCAGGCCTTGAGCAAGGGCTTGCCCACTTTCGATGCCACCTTCAGTAGAATGACAGATTCCCTAACCTTGGTCTTGCAGCACTCTATTGATCTGCAGCAAAATGCTCTCCAGCACTGTGGTAGCACTGAAGTGTGGTTGGGACATGAGAGGGATGAGTCACCTTGAAGCAATGACCTTTTGTCATTGTCTTTTTATTAAATGCTGCTTTTCAGTTGTATGTTGCTTATGAGTTGACAGCATTTTTGAGGTTGTGCCAGCTCTTTTGAGTTTGCAGGTTGACAGATAGGGAATCACCGTCGGCACCAATCCTTGGATATACCAGCACATGTTCTCATACCTATCCTCCAGACAGCACCTACCAGCAGCTGTCATTCCAAGCCTCAGAGTTTCCTCAACATCTATATGATGGATATTTGCTTTTACTGTGTTGGAAGAAACTTTACTGTGCATCTTGCAAGGTAGCTGCAAACCTAATGTTCGAGATCTAAAACTCAATGCTGCACACCACGCTTACACATCACCAACTGCTAAATTTAGGTCTTCATATCAGGGCTTTTGGAAAGGAAACATGTCCATTGTGAAGTTACTGCTCCATATCTGCTCCAGGATGTTGAGTGACAGGTAGCTGTAGGCTAGAGCCCTCAGTCCTTAAAACCATTTCACCATTTTGTCACAAAACGAGCCTACAGTTTGATCCTGCACGTGGGCTAAATGAAGCCTTTTATTGTATGCTGAGTTGTTCTAAAGCATGAAGGAAAATAAAAATAAAATATCTTTGGCTATATAAATTTTAGCATTATATATAGTCCCAAAATCATGTCTGCAGAGAACTGGTCAGAAAATCTAAGGTCTACAGACTGACTTTCCACCCATTTAAATTAATAGACAACAAATTTGGGCGGCACAGTGGCGCAGTGGTTAGCACCGCAGTCTCACAGCTCCAGGGACCCGGGTTCGATTCTGGGTACTGCCTGTGCGGAGTTTGCAAGTTCTCCCTGTGTCTGCGTGGGTTTCCTCCGGGTGCTCCGGTTTCCTCCCACATGCCAAAGACTTGCAGGTTGATAGGTTAATTAGCCATTATAAATTGCCCCTAGTATAGGTAGGTGGTAGGGAAATATATAAGGACAGGTGGGGATGTGACAGGAATATGGGATTAGTGTAGGATTAGTATAAATGGGTGGATGATGGTCGGCACAGACTCGGTGGGCCGAAGGGCCTGTTTCAGTGCTGTATCTCTAAAACTAAAACTAAAATCAGAAGTTACAGCCAGAACACCTCCCAGTCAGGTCCTCCTTATGAGTACTGCTCCTCATCAGGAATGCCCAATCAGGAATTAGTAAGATTGTAGCGGCCCAGTTATTTCCTTAAGAGTACCCAGTATCTAACCTGCTCTCACAGCCACACTGCTGATACAACTTTTCCAATTCAGCTTCTGGCCAATGGTGGCTTGTTAAGATAGTGATGGTGGGGTCTCAGTGATGATGTGATGGTCAGGTTTTCTCTTGTTCTCTATGACCATTGCCTGGCACTTCTGTGGTGCAAATGTTACCAGCCATTTGTCAGCACAAACATGCATAATATCCATATCTTTCTGTAAACTGGCAAGGATTGCTTCATGATTGGAGGAATTATGAAAAGAGCCAAACACTGTGAAATCGTTAACAAACAACCTCACTTCTTATGGTGGAGGGAATGTCAATGATGAAGTAGCTGGAGATGATTGGATGGCTTAGAGTTACAAAGGCCAGTGCTGTGACCCGCCAGGTCATTGTGGGAGATTTGAAATTTTATTGAGTAGAAATTATATTGCCGCTAATTAAGAAATCACTTGTGACAATGAAAGTTATAGTACTCCCCCCCCATTCTTACATTATTAGGGCAGCTTCATCCTTGCTATTTCAGGCCCAATAATCAAAATGATACAAAATGTTTCAGCTGTTACTTAGAAAACAGACTACTAAGAATTAAAATGAACAAAGATTGCATACATTAATTCCTCAGTCCTTGCCTTTTCTCCAATTCACCCCAAATACAGCTCTACCAACTTTATTTTGTCTGTATTTCTGGCCGGGGAGAACCTCGGGATATCTTTCACCTGCAGACCCATTCATGCTTCACCACCTTACAATATCCATCCATCCACTCCTCTCTTCCAGGTAGATGCTCCAAGCAGATAATTTTAAGGATTTGACCTTGGACACTGCAGAGCTTTTACAATCCTTCCAGTTCCCCTGAGCCAAAGCTTTTGAGATTGACAGTCTTAAAGATCTGAAGGTGATCATCCTCATAAATGATTTACTATTTCTTATCCTTCTCCAAGGCTATATTAGTGCTCGGGATGAAATTATTATTGTATACATTTTTTTTCTGCTAGGTACCTGACTTTCACTCAACCTCTATCTCTCTTTATCAAAGAAAGGTGCTCATTCAAGGAGTGTTATGAGAGCTGGTCTTTGTAACATGCAAATGTTTTTTAAAAACTGTGATTTTTAAAAGTTTAAGATGGAGTCAGAGAAGTCAAGTGACCTCACATCCACTCTGTTTAAAGAAAAGACAGAAATCTTGTTTACCTGGACAACAGAGAACACAGATCAAAGACTTTTTTTTAAAAAAAAGCAGAGACTGCAGGGGTATAACACCAGAAGAACAATGGATTTCACCTTCCCAGACTTTCAGATCACGAACAAGGAGTTAGTGATTCTGAGGATGCAAAAGTACATGACCGCTGCTAACATCTGGAAACAATGGAAAGCCCGGGTGACTCAGCTGAAGCCAGACTTCTGAACTTTGCATATTGAAAAAGGACAATGAGGACTTCTGATTCCAGATAAATTCAACAGATTTTCTGAAGGCAGACAGGTCTGTAAGGAAACCAATGGTTGCAGCCTCAGAACAGGCTGTAAGAAAAGAAGACAACCAGCGGTGGCAGCCCCAAGGGAAAAAGAAAGAGCACACCTGCTCTCAGGGAAAAACTGATACAGCAAAAGGCTGCGAAGACCTGAACTTGTTTTGAAAGTCAAGGTTCACAGAGCAGTAAAAGACCAGCAGAATCACCAGAAATCGCCTTATTGATGGATGTCTCGGTCAAAACTGCTCTGAGAAGTGCATGAAGAGGACATTTATTTTGAGAAAGGTTTGGAGATCCAATCCATTGCAACTGGGAGGTGTTTTGGACTTTTAACTGAAAAAATTTCACTAACTAAGAGGACTGTGTAATGCATAAGTGTGGTGTGAGGTTTTCAAGTGTTTTAATAAGTAAAGAGAATCCATTTCTCTGTAATTTGAGGTATCAGCTATTTAAAAAGTATTCTTTAGTTAATAATGATTTCTTTTCATTTAGTTCCTTTAATAAAAGTCTTAAAATGTGAAACCTTGTCATGTAATTCTTTAAATTGATCTGGGGTTCATATCTCATATTTTAATGTTAATAGTCTCACTGATGTCATAACAGGAGTCAATGTAATTCTTCCTTGAGTTATAGAGAGAATAATAATAAAAGTAATAGTGCTTTTCATTGCCAACATCGTGCCTCTATCGTCTCTACCAGATTTCATCTAGTGTATATCAATGTACCAAGGTCAGCCAAATATTTCCCATGAGCACAGGACTCATTGTTGGGATTAACTTTTCTCTAGTTCCTTTCCTAATATTTTGGATGGCACGCTAAAAAAATTATTTTCTTAATTTGGATCATTTTTATTCTTTCATGAGATGTGGGTGTTGTTAACAAGGCCAGCATTTGTTGCCTATCACTAATTACGCTTGACAACTGAATGTCTTGTTAGGCCATTTCAGAGGGCAGTTAAGAGTCAACTACATTGCTGTCGGTCTGGAGTCACACATAGGCCAGACCAGGTCAGGATGGCAGATTTCCTTCCCTAAAGGATATTAGTGAACCAGGTGGGTTTTAATGACAAACAATGACACTTTCATGGCACCATTATTGAGATTAGCTTCCAAAGCCAGATTTTTTTTTTTATTAATTAATTGAATTCATTGGTTAATTGAATTTAAATTCCACCAGCTGCCTTGGTGGGATTTGACCCTGTATCCCCATTAGCCTGGGTCTCTGGATTACAAGTGTAATGAAATTACCACTACGCCACTGGCTGCCCCTTGGCTGCATTGTACTCAAAGAACAAAGAACAAAGAAAGAACAAAGAAAATTACAGCACAGGAACAGGCCCTTCGGCCCTCCAAGCCTACGCCGATCCAAATCCTCTATCTAAACCTGTCGCCTATTTTCTAAGGGTCTGTATCTCTTTACTTCCTGCCCATTCATGTATCTGTCTAGATTCATCTTAAAAGACGCTATCGTGCCCGCGTCTACCACCTCCGCTGGTAATGCGTTCCATGCACCCACCACCCTCTGCGTAAAGAACTTTCCACGTATATCCCCCCTAAACTTTTCCCCTTTCACTTTGAACTCGTGTCCCCTTGTAATTGAATCCCCCACTCTGGGAAAAAGCTTCTTGCTATCCACCCTGTCTACACCTCTCATGATTTTGTACACCTCAATCAGGTCCCCCCTCAACCTCCGTCTTTCTAATGAAAATAATCCTAATCTACTCAACCTCTCTTCATAGCTCGCGCCCTCCATACCAGGCAATATCCTGGTGAACCTCCTCTGCACCCTCTCCAAAGCATCCACATCATTTTGGTAATGTGGCGACCAGATCTGCACGCAGTATTCCAAATGTGGCCGAACCAAAGTCCTATACAACTGTAACATGACCTGCCAACTCTTGTACTCAATACCCCGTCCGATGAAGGAAAGCATGCCGTATGCCTTCTTGACCACTCTATTGACCTGCGTTGCCACCTTCAGGGAACAATGGACCTGAACACCCAAATCTCTCTGTACATCAATTTTCCCCAGGACTTTATACTCCTCTATAATCACTATTCTCTATCAGTTTTTGTTGTCTCTCTTGGGAACACGCTTGATCTCAATATTTTCAGTCAGCTTTCAAAGGTTTTCTCCATATGACATTTCCTTTTTTAAGAGATGAATTCGTCCCACGAGAAGTGTTACTCCTTTATTCATCAGGGCCTAGTGATGCTGACAGTATACGCCCACATACAAAATACATGTATGTGGTTGCTATTTTTCTATAAATAGTTTCAAATCAACTACATAATATAGTAAAGGTAAACTAGAAAATCAATGAAACTAACAGAAAACAGCAAGCAATTCAGAAGGCAAATGGCATGTAGCCTTTATTGCAAAGGGGATTGGAGTACAAGAATAAGGAAGTCTTGCTACAATTGTACAGGGCTTTGGTGAGACCACATCTGGAATACAGTTTGCAGTTTTGGCCTCCATATTTAAGGAAGGATATACTTGCATTGGAGGGGGGACAGCAAAGGTTCACTAGATTAGTTCCTGGGATGAGAGGGCTGCACTATGATGAGAGACTGAGTAAATTGGGTCTATACTCTCTGGAATTTAGAAGAAGATCTCATTGAAACATACAAGATTCTGAAGGGGCTTGATAGGGTAGACACTGAGGTTGTCTCCCCCGGCTGGGGAATCTAGAACACAGGGACACAGTCTCAGGATAAGGGGCCCATCATTTAGGACTGAGATGAGGAGAAATTTCTTCACTCAAAGGGGTGTGAATCTTTGGAATTCTCTACAGCAGAGGTTGTAGAGGCTTCATCGTTTTTCATACTTAAGGCTGAGATGGGCAGATTTTTGGTCTCTCAGAGAATCGAGGGGTATGGGGAGTGGGTTGGAAAGTGGATCTGCCATGATCGTATTGAATGGTGGAGCAGGCTCGAGGAGCCATAAGGTCTACTCCTGCTGCTATTTCTTATGTTCTTATGAAATTAAACCAGCAGTCATTGTTCTGCTTCTGAGCTGTTGGAATACTTGAGTCTGCACCAAGAGTCGGGTCAACATCATTTTTGTCAATTTTTACAAGGAAGTAAAAATGCACTTGTATTTATATAATACCTTTTACCTCCTCAGGATGTCACGAACCACTTGATGGCCAATTAAATACTTTTGAAATGCATTTGCATCGATCTTTGAAAGTGGCAGGAAATATTGACAGAGTGGTTAGTAAAGCATGTGGGATATTGGGCTTCATAAATAGAGGCATTGAGTACAAAAGCAGGGAAGTTATGCTGAATCTTTATAAATCTCTGGTTAGGCCCCAAATAGAGTATTACGTCCAGGTCTTCTCACCATACCTTAGGAAGGATGTGAAGATCCCTGAGAGGCTGCAGAGGAGATTTACCAGAATTGTTCCAAGGATGGGGGATTTTAGTTATAAGATTAGGTTGGGAAAGCTGGGTTTGTTCTCCTTAGAACAAAGGAGATTGAGGTGAGATTTAATGGAAGTGTGCAAGATTATGACAGGCTTAGATAAGTTAGACAAGGAAAAAGTATTAACTAATAGTACAAGGACTAAGTGACACAGACTGAAGGGGCTGGATATTACCATAGGCGGACGGGACTTCGCCACTGACGTAGAAGTCCGTGACGGACCTGCTTCTGCCTAGCCCGGGGATCTACAGGTCCCGGGGCTTTAATTGTCCTGAGGTGGGACTTCCACCTGCCTGAGGGAGAAGGTCCCGCCTCAGTGAGCTGCCAGCCATTCAGCGGGCTGGCAGCTCTTAGTCTGAGCAGCACCACCAGGAGCGGTGGCCACTGCTGGGACTGCAGCCCGGCTGACTGAGGATGATGCCATGGAGCCGGCATCCAAGGTAGGTTTTCGATGCCTCACCTAGGGAATCGGGCGCGCCCGGGCGAGGCAAGGGTGGTCGTTGGGTCCCGGGGCTGGGTTGGGAGGCGGGGGCGGCCCTCAATCGGGCACCCTGTGCCCGACTGCCATGACACCCCTCACCCCGGCGTGCAGAAAGGCTGGCAACTATCACTGGGCGGCCTTTCACGTTCCCAGCACACCCATTTGCCACGGGTAAAATACCCGTGGAGGTGGGCGAGGGCCCTTAAGTGGCCGTTAAGTGGCCAATTAAGGGCCCTGATTGGCCTCAGGCATGTGGGCCATTCCCACCCCCTCGCCCCCCCTCCCCCCCCACCCTGTCCAACCACCTTAAAGTTGGCCGGAGCTTCCCGCTCAATTTTATGCTGTCCCCACACTACCATCCGACCTGCTGGGGCGGTGTAAAATTCAGCCCAAGGTTTTGGGCAAGAGATGCAGGGGGAATATGAGAAAGAACTTTCTTACGCAGTGGATGCTAATGACTTGGACCTTGCTGCCCACAAGGGTGGTGGAAGCGGAGACTATCAATGACTTCAAAAGGAAAATAGATGGCCACTTGAAGAAAATAGACTTGCAGGGTTACGGGGATTGACCGGGGCAGTGGGACTGACTGGTAGCTCCGTGGAGAGCCAGCTTGGACTCGATGGGCTGAATAGCCTCCTTCTGTGTCATAAATAACTCTATGACTGTATGCAATCATTTATGTGATGTAAGCCAGTGTGGTAGCCAAATTTCACACAGCAAGGCTCGACAAGCAATGGAGAGCTAAATGACTGAATAATCTCTTTTGGTTGATTGCTAAATGTTGCCATCTTGGTAATGCCATCAGCAATTCCTCTGTGGTTGATTTTAATTCCTGATTCATCAGCCATCTTCTCTATGTCTTCTTCCTTGCTACTGACTTAATGGTTTTTAAATTGCACCATGAACTCGTCCAGTCATGCAACTCTCCGAGATCTCTGCACTCCTCCATTCTGACCTCATGTGCAATCCCAATTCTCATTGTCTGACCATTGGCAACCATGACTTTAGCTGCTAGGTCCTATGTTTTGGAATTCTGTTCCTAAGTTTCTCCACTTCCACACTGCTCGCTCTCCTCCTTTTAAAAACTCCTCAAAATCTACATCTTTGACCAAGCTTTTGCACGCAATTTCTAATATCTTATGTGGCTAAGTGTCACATTTTGTTTGATAGCTCTCCTATAAAGCACCTTAAGATGTTTAACGATGCTTGAAGTGCTATATAAATGTATATTTTTCTTGCTGCTGTTGCAATGTGGCTTGACCTACACCTGAAATGAATTGAGTTCTTTGAACCTCTAGTAGCTCTAACATATGCCTTTCAGCCATATATTGAGTTTGCTTTCTCTTAGCCTTCTTCAGTGAAACTCTTTTCTAAGCTTCCTTGGTTCTCTTTTCTTGTGACTGAATCATCCTTTGTTTTAGTCTCTGACTATACCTTTTCAGTCTTTGTTCTTTGATGTTTTCAAAAACAATGACTGCCTTTTTCGAATCTCAACATCAGCGTGATCAAAGGAATGTACTTTATCTCATATAATAAAAGCAAAATACTGCGGACGCTGGAAATCTGAAATAAAAACAAGAAATGCTGGAACCACTCAGCAGGTCTGGCAGCATCTGTGGAAACAGAAGTAGAGTTAACGTTTCGGGTCAGTGACCCTTCTTCGGAACTGTTGGTCAATTCGGTCAGTTCTTCGGTCAGTTCCGAAGAAGGGTCACTGACCCGAACAGTTAACTCTGCTTCTCTTTCCACAGATGCTGCCAGACCTGCTGAGTGGTTCCAGCATTTCTTGTTTGTACTTTATCTTATTTCTATTTTAGAATTTGATACTTGCTTTTAACCTTAACATAGAAACTTTTATGTCTTTTATATATTACTATCATAGGTGTTTTGATCTCAAAAGGCATATCTCCAGATTTTAGCCATCGTTATTAAAGTTTTCTCATGAACTGTTGTCAAGCTTGAATGCTCGAGAGGTGTAAAATGGTGATAAACACAAGTCATTTGGACCTATTTATTATTCTGACTAACAGGTAATGTTTCAAACCACAAAAACTGCTGAGTTCTTATGAATTCCAAATATCAACCCTTTCCTATCAGTTCAATTTAGTCCTACTTTTGCTAAAATGTGTGGCATTTTTATGAATGACTGTTTTCCTAAGTGTCGCAAATATGCTTTGGACAGAACTCCTTTATTTATATATCTAGACTGGATAAGGGTAAATGGTTCTAAGAAGAAATGTAGTTCACCCGTTTATCTAGAGCATCCTGAAGTCTGTAAATGATTGTCTCCATTATCTACCATTATTTCTAATTCAAAGGTAATTGGTTCCACAATTCAAGCTAAACTAAATTTTATAAGTAAAAGTGTAACTGCACTGTGCATGTATTATAATACTAAATCAGTGAAATATCTTTTGCATAAAGGCCAAATTGGATGTAAAACTTTGCAAACTAGTATTCTGGTATAATATTAATGATGTTTATATTGATGATGTCACATTTTCACTTTGTTTTAATGGAAACATTTTAATAATATATCCCTCATGCAAGGAATGTCTTTAATATGCCAAATTACATGCTCATAACACAAAGATCATTAAAACGCTCAGTAAAATACTCCAATAACAACCCTGAGACAATGGCACAGGGAATAGCAAAACCTTTGCATGCAGAGTAAGGTTAGATTCAGGAGGTAAAAACTGACCCTATGGTGAATTACATTTTAAATAATATAGCCTAGTAATTACTGTTTCAGCATTATTAACTTGTCGATTCATCATTGTTTAATATTTTAGACAGTTCGTAAACACGCTGGTTAACTCCTCATTTTACTGTTTTCTGGAGCTGCTCTAAACCATCCAATGAAGTAGCGGAATCAATAATGCAAACCATCAGCTATGGTAGCTAACTGCAATAATGAGTGATTTAAGCAGATGAAATAATGCAGGAGAGCCCATGGCAGCTGTTTACTGTGATTATTTTCTGAAGAATGGAGCATTGCCACAAAAGAACATTCAGGTTTACTGGTTGGTTGCTAGAATCCCTGCTGGAAGGAATGAGGGAACAGAGACACAGAATATCCTCTCCCCAACTCAGAGGTCCCTGGAGTGGCAAATATGGCAGCAGGAGCCAAAAGGGCCAATGCAATGTGATCTGGAGTAGCTGGCAAGATATATAAAAATACTATCAGACTAGAAGATAATTACGATGGTAAGTTAGCAATACTGTTACACAGGATAAGCACCTGCCACAGGCAGACATGGAAGAAAATTGTTGCGGCTCGATTTTTCTGCTCCAATCCTGGAGTGAGACTTGAGTCCGGAACCTTGTGACTCAGAGGCGAGAGTGCTACCAAATGAGTAATGATTGACTGCTATTGGAAAGATTTTCTCAGCACCTACCCTGTCAACTCTCCTAAGAATTTTATGTTTCGATTAGATCACCTCTCATTCTTCTAAACTTCAGGGAATATAGGATTAGTCTATACAATCCCTCCTCATTCATCAATCCCCTCTTCCCAGGAAGCAGTCTAGTGAATCTTTCTTGAACTCCCTCTAGAGCAACTATGTCCTTCGTTAGTTAAGGAGACCAAAGCTGCACACAGTACTCCAGGTGTGTCTACGTCAATGCCCAGTATAATTGTTGTAAGATTTCTTTACTCTTATACTCCAATCCTTCAATCGACAGTGGTGGTTGATCTTCCTCTTCATTTCTCCTTTTCATGCAAACAAATCAAAGTAGAAAGTGCACTTGTCGGCAAATTAGATGCTGAGAAAAACATTTTTGAAATCAAACAATCCTTTGGAAATTCAAACAAATGCACTAGGAAAAAATATCTGTTGTTTGAGTGCTTGCAAATGAGAACTGCTTTAAATACTGCATGCAATGACCCTTAGAAACCAATCTCCTTACAAAGAACAAAGAACAGTACAGCACAGGAACAGGCCATTCGGCCCTCCAAGCCTGCGCCGATCTTGATGCCTGCCTAAACTAAAACCTTCTGCACTTCCGGGGACCGTATCCCTCTATTCCCATCCTATTCATGTTTTACGTTTTACTCATTTTCAGCACTGGGTGGGACTTCCATTTTTATGTGTAAAAATCACATGGGATCCTAATGGCCTCACCAAACACCACCTGTCCCACCTGTGGCAGAGTGTGCAGATCCAGAATTGGACTATTCTGTCACCTAAGGACCCACAGCCTTGGAGTGGATGGAAGTCACCCTCGTTCCCAAGGGACTGCCTAAAAGAAAAGTTTGTATGTGTTCATGAGGCACCTGCCTACTTCCAGCCGGTGCAATTAATATGACGACAGGTGACTATAAAGCAAAAACAAAGCAGTATGTTAGCCTGTGGAGTTAAAAATTCCCACCAGGAACACTGACATTGCAAATCCCTCAGCACATGTCAACCTAGATTTTATGTTCAAGTCTTGGACGGGCCTCCACCCGGTGATTTTTTGGCTCACAGGCAGGAGAGGAAGATGTTTTACACAAAGGGGGATCATTTTAATTGCTAACGCAGGGTGACAAACAGGTAATGGTAAACTAATCGACCACTTTTCACTTCATCTGATTTTTTTGAGAAATGGGCTGCTAATTTGCTATCATCAATTTTTCATCCGACAGTAAAAGTTAAAATCACCCCCAAGTATGTGAAGTGTTCCTTTGCTAATATTTACACAAGGCAATTTCAGGGCCAAGCTTTTTTTTATTTGCCATTTAGCGTAAATTATATTTCAGCTTTTCAGAGCTCGAAGGAATTCAATACACAGTGCTACAAATGCTGGCTTCCATCAATTTATCTGTTATGCTCCAATTCCTGTAAACTGAATGCACATTTAATGATTCTTAATACGTTGCACCCAGTGTACATAGGAACGTCGGAAACAGGAGTAGGACCAAGCCATTTGGCTCCTCGAGCCTGCTCCACCATTCAACTAGATCACAACTGATCCTTTACCTGAATGCCATTTTCCTGGACTTCCCATATCCCTTGATATCTTTAATATCTAGAAATCTATTGAACTCTGTCTTGAATGGATGGGTCAGGGATGTCTCAGATCGGCTGCAGAACATTCTAAAGGGGGAGGGTGAACAGCCAGTTGTCGTTGTGCACATAGGCACCAATGATATAGGTAAAAAACGGGATGAGGTCCTACAAGCAGAGTTTAGGGAATTAGGAGCCAAGTTAAAAAGTAGGACCTCAGAGGTAGTAATCTCAGGATTGCTACCAGAGTGATAGTTAGAGTAAAAATGAAAGAATAGTCAGGATGAATGCGTGGCTTGAGAGATGGTGCAGGAAGGAGGGGTTCAGATTTTTGGGACATTGGGACCGGTTCTGGGGGAGGTGGGACTATTACAAATTGGACGGTCTACACCTGGGCCGGACTGGAACCAATGTCCTTGGGGGTGCTTTTGCTAACGCTGTTGGGGAGGGTTTAAACTAATGTGGCAGCGGGATGGGAACCAATTGAGGAGGTCAGTTGACAGTAAGGAGGTAGTAACAAAAGCCTGTAAGGAACTAGATAATGAAATCAGTGTGACTAAGGGGAAGAGCAGGCAGGGAGCAGATGATGAATGTAAAGGGACTGGTGGTCTGAGGTGCATTTGTTTCAATGCAAGAAGTGTAGTAGGTAAGGCAGATGAACTTAGGGCTTGGATTAGTACCTGGGAGTATGATGTTATTGCTATTACTGAGACTTGGTTGAGGGAAGGGCATGATTGGCAACTAAATATCCCAGGATATCGATGATTCAGGCGGGATAGAGAGGGAGGTAAAAGGGGTGGAGGAGTTGCATTACTGGTCAAAGAGGATGTCACAGCTGTGCTGAAGGAGGGCACTATGGAGGACTCGAGCAGTGAGGCAATATGGACAGAACTCAGAAATAGGAAGGGTGCGGTAACAATGTTGGGGCTGTACTACAGGCCTCCCAACAGCGAGCGTGAGATAGAGGTACAAATATGTAAACAGATTATGGAAAGATGTAGGAGCAACAGGGTGGTGGTGATAGGAGATTTTAATTTTTCCAACATTGACTGGGATTCACTTAGTGTTAGAGGTCTAGATGGAGCAGAATTTGTAAGGAGCATCCAGGAGGGTTTTCTCGAGCAGTATGTAAATAGTCCAACTCGGGAAGGGGCCAGACTGGACCTGGTGTTGGGGAATGAGCCCGGCCAGGTGGTTGAAGTTTCAGTAGGGGACTACTTTGGGAATAGTGATCACAATTCCGTAAGTTTTAGAATACTCATGGACAAAGACGAGAGTGGTCCTAAAGGAAGAGTGCTAAATTGGGGGAAGGCCAACTATACCAAAATTCGGCAGGAGCTGGGGAATGTAGATTGGGAGCAGCTGTTTGAAGGTAAATCCACATGTGATATGTGGGAGGCTTTTAAAGAGAGGTTGATTAGCGTGCAGGAGAGGCATGTTCCTGTGAAAATGAGGGATAGAAATGGCAAGATTAGGGAACCATGGATGACAGGTGAAATTGTGAAACTAGCTAAGAGGAAAAAGGAAGCATACATAAGGTCTAGGCGGCTGAAGAAAGACGAAGCTTTGAAAGAATATCGGGAATGTAGGACCAATCTGAAACGAGGAATTAAGAGGGCTAAAAGGGGTCATGAAATATCTTTAGCAAACAGGGTTAAGGAAAATCCCAAAGCCTTTTATTCATATATAAGGAGAAAGAGGGTAACTCGAGAAAGGATTGGCCCACTAAAGGACAAAGGAGGAATGTTATGCTTGGAGTCAGAGAAAATGGGTGAGATTCTAAACGAGTACTTTGCATCGGTATTCACCGAGGAGAGGGACATGACGGATGTTGAGGTTAGGAACAGATGTTTGATTACTCTAGGTCAAGTCGGCATAAGGAGGGAGGAAGTATTGGGTATTCTAAAGGGCATTAAGGTGGACAAGTCCCCAGGTCCGGATGGGATCTATCCCAGGTTACTGAGGGAAGCGAGAGAGGAAATAGCTGGGGCCTTAACAGATATCTTTGCAGCATCCTTAAACACGGGTGAGGTCCCGGAGGACTGGAGAATTGCTAATGTTGTCCCCTTGTTTAAGAAGGGTAGCAGGGATAATCCAGGTAATTATAGACCGGTGAGCCTGACGTCAGTGGTAGGGAAGCTGCTGGAGAAGATACTGAGGGATAGGATCTATTCCCATTTGGAAGAAAATGGGCTTATCAGTGATAGGCAACATGGTTTTGTGCAGGGAAGGTCATGTCTTACCAACTTAATAGAATTCTTTGAGGAAGTGACAAAGTTGATTGATGAGGGAAGGGCTGTCGATGTCATATACATGGACTTCAGTAAGGCGTTTGATAAGGTTCCCCATGGCAGGCTGATGGAGAAAGTGAAGGCGCATGGGGTCCAAGGTGTACTAGCTAGATGGATAAAGAACTGGCTGGGCAACAGGAGACAGAGAGTAGCAGTAGAAGGGAGTTTCTCAAAATGGAGACGTGTGACCAGTGGTGTTCCACAGGGATCCGTGCTGGGACCACTGTTGTTTGTGATATACATTAATGATTTGGAGGAAAGTATAGGTGGACTGATTAGCAAGTTTGCAGACGACACTAAGATTGGTGGAGTAGCAGATAGTGAAGGGGACTGTCAGAGAATACAGCAGAATATAGATAGATTGAAGAGTTGGGCAGAGAAATGGCAGATGGAGTTCAATCAGGGAAAATGCGAGGTGATGCATTTTGGAAGATCCAATTCAAGAGTGAACTATACAATAAATGGAAAAGTCCTGGGGAAAATTGATGTACAGAGAGATTGGGTGTTCAGGTCCACTGTTCCCTGAAGGTGGCAACGCAGGTCAATAGAGTGGTCAAGAAGGCATACGGCATGCTTTCCTTCATCGGACGGGGTATTGAGTACAAGAGTTGGCAGGACATGTTACAGTTGTATAGGACTTTGGTTCGGCCACATTTGGAATACTGCGTGCAGTTCTGGTCGCCACATTACCAAAAGGATGTGGATGCTTTGGAGAGGGTGCAGAGGAGGTTCACCAAGATGTTGCCTGGTATGGAGGGCACTAGCTATGAAGAGAGGTTGAGTAGATTAGGATTATTTTCATTAGAAAGATGGAGGTTGAGGGGGGACCTGATTGAGGTGTACAAAATCATGAGAGGCATAGACAGGGTGGATAGCAAGAGGCTTTTTCCCAGAGTGGGGGATTCAATTAATGGAGGACACGAGTTCAAAGTGAAAGGGGAAAAGTTTAGGGGGGATATGCGTGGAAAGTTCTTTACGCAGAGGGTGGTGGGTGCCTGGAACGCGTTGCCAGCGGAGGTGGTAGATGCGGGCACGATGGCATCTTTTAAGATGTTTCTAGACAGATACATGAATGGGCAGTAAGAAAAGAGATACAGACCCTTAGAAAATAGGCGACATGTTTAGATAGAGGATCTGGATCGGCGCAGGCTTGGAGGGCCAAAGGGCCTGTTCCTGTGCTGTAATTTTCTTTGTTCTTTGTTTCTTTGTTCTTTGAATATGATCAATGACTGAGCCTCCACAGCCCTCTGGGGTAGAGAATTCTCAAGATTCACCACCCTCCGAGTAAAGAAATTCCTTCTCATCTCAGTCCTAAATGGCCTACCTCTTTTTCTGAGACTGTGTCCCTTGGTTCTAAACCCCCAGCCAGAGGAAACATCCTTCCTGCATCTACCTGTCGAGCCCAGTAAGAATTTTGTATGCCTCAATGTAATCACCTCTCATTCTTCTAAATTCTAGATAATACAGGCCCAGTCTCCTCAATCTCTCCTCATAGGACAATCCTACAATCCCAGGGATTATTCTGGTGAACCTTCATTTCACTCCCTCTATGGCAAGTATATCCTTCCTTAGGTAAGGAGACCAAAACTGTACACACGATACTCCAGGTGTGGTTTCACCAAGGCTGTATACAATTGAAGCAATACTTCTTTACTCCTGTACTCAAATCCTCTTGCAATAAAGACCAACATACCATTTGCCTTCCTAATGGCTTCCTGCACCTGCCTGTTAGCTTTCAGTGATTTATGAACAAGGGCACCTAAGTCCCTTTGACATCAACACTTCCCAATAACTCACCCTTTAAAAATACTCTGCATTTCTGTTTTTCCTGCCAAAGTGGATAACTTCACATTTTAATATTAACTAGCGTCCACATTTTTTGTTCAGCAAGGTGAGAGGTGTAAATGCTGGGAAAAGCGTTCTCAATCCTTTGTGAATAATCAAGGCACAGAAAACATCCCGAAACACACTGTGGTGAATTTTCCCTGTCCCAACTCTGCTACCCTTGTATGCTCTTTAAGTCATGAGGGCCTTTGGAAGGTAATGGAGAAATTCAGCATAATGATTCGACAGTTCAGTGATGCATGCTCGCATGTGTCTGGATGATGGTGAGTGTTCTGACCATTCCCATTCACTAATGGAATTAAACAGGGCTACACAGAGCACCAACCCTCTTCAGCATGTTTTTCTCCGCCATGCTCTCCGATACCTTCCGTGATGGTGATCCCGGCATCAAAATCAGATATTGCAGAGATGGTAAGCTGCTCAATCTCAGATGATGCCGAAAAAAATCCAAGGTCTCCAAGGTCTGCCACTACCAAACGCATCCTCCCCTCCCTTCCCCTGTCAGCATACCGAAGGGATCGTTCCCTCCGTGACACCCTGGTCCACTCCTCCATTACCCAACCACCTCATCCCCTTCCCACGGCACCTTCCCCTGCAATCGCAGGAGGTGTAATACCTGCCCATTTACCTCCTCTCTCCTCACTATCCCAGGCCCCAAACACTCCTTTCACATGAAGCAGCGATTTACTTGTACTTCTTTCAATGTAGTATACTGTATTCACTGCTCACA
Source organism: Heterodontus francisci (assembly GCF_036365525.1). NCBI lineage: Eukaryota > Metazoa > Chordata > Chondrichthyes > Heterodontiformes > Heterodontidae > Heterodontus > Heterodontus francisci. The sequence continues at coordinate 96,958,701 of NC_090375.1, forward strand.
ATGTGGTCTCCTCTATATTGGTGAGACCAAACGCAGACTGGGTGACCGATTTGCGGAACACCTCCGCTCAGTCCGCAAGCAGGACCCCGAGCTTCCAGTTGCTTGCCATTTCAACACTCCCCCCTGCTCTCGCTCACATCTCTATCCTGGGATAGCTGCAGTGTTCCAGTGAACATCAACACAAGCTCAAGGAACAGCATCTTATTTGCCGAATAGGCACACTACAGCATGCCGGACTGAACATTGAGTTCCAGCATTCCGGACGACTACATCTGCAGGAAGTGTACCCAGTTGCAGCTTCTCACAGAGTGCATGGATCGGTTGGAGCAGCAACTGGATGCACTTAGGAGCATGCAGGTGGCAGAAAGCGTCATAGACGGGAGTTTTAGAGAAGTGGTTACACCCAAGGTACAAGCAGATAGATGGGTGACCGCTAGAAGGGGCAGGCAGTCAGTGCAGGAATCCCCTGTGGCTATCCCCTTCTCTAACAAGTATACCGTTTTGGATATTGTTGGGGGGGGATGGCCTATCAGGGGTTTACGAAAGAAGTTGAAGCGCTTGTCAAGAGAAAGAAGGAGGCTTATGTTAGGATGAGACGTGAAGGCTCAGTTAGGGCGCTTGAGAGTTACAAGCTAGCCAGGAAGGATCTAAAGGGAGAGCTAAGAAGAGCAAGGAGAGGACACGAGAAGTCATTGGCGGATAGGATCAGGGAAAACCCTAAGGCTTTCTATAGGTATATCAAGAATAAAAGAATGAATAGAGTTAGATTAGAGCCAATCAAGGATAGTAGTGGGAAGTTGTGTGTGGAATCAGAGGAGGTAGGGGAAGTGTTAAATGAATATTTTGCGTCAGTATTTACAGTAGAGAAAGAAAATGTTGTCGAGCAGAATACTGAGATTCAGGCTACTAGGCTAGATGGGATTGAGGTTCACAAGGAGGAGGTGTTATCAATTTTGGAAAGTGTGAAAATAGATAAGTCCCCTGGGCCAGATGGGATTTATCCTAGGATTCTCTGGGAAGCTAGGGAGGAGATTGCAGAGCCTTTGTCCTTGATCTTTATGTCGTCATTGTCGACAGGAATAGTACCGGAAGACTGGAGGATAGCAAATGTTGTCCCCTTGTTCAAGAAGGGGAGTAGAGACAGCCCTGGTAATTATAGACCTGTGAGCCTTACTTCGGTTGTGGGTAAAATGTTGGAAAAGGTTATAAGAGATAGGATTTATAATCATCTTGAAAAGAATAAGTTCATTATCGATAGTCAGCACGGTTTTGTGACGGGTAGGTCGTGCCTCACAAACCTTATTGAGTTTTTCGAGAAGGTGACCAAACAGGTGGATGAGGGTAAAGCAGTGGATGTGGTGTATATGGATTTCAGTAAGGCGTTTGATAAGGTTCCTCACGGTAGGCTATTGCAGAAAATACGGAAGTATGGGGTTGAAGGTGATTTAGAGCTTTGGATCAGAAATTGGCTAGCTGAAAGAAGACAGAGGGTGGTGGTTGATGGCAAATGTTCATCCTGGAGTTTAGTTACTAGTGGTGTACCGCAAGGATCTGTTTTGGGGCCACTGCTGTTTGTCATTTTTATAAATGACCTGGAAGAGGGTGCAGAAGGGTGGGTTAGTAAATTTGCGGATGACACTAAGGTCGGTGGAGTTGTGGATAGTGCCGAAGGATGTTGTAGGGTACAGAGGGACATAGATAGGCTGCAGAGCTAGGCTGAGAGATGGCAAATGGAGTTTAATGCGGAAAAGTGCGAGGTGATTCACTTTGGAAGGAGTAACAGGAATGCAGAGTACTGGGCTAATGGGAAGATTTTTGGTAGTGTAGATGAACAGAGAGATCTTGGTGTCCAGATGCATAAATCCCTGAAGGTTGCTACCCAGCTTAATAGGGCTGTTAAGAAGGCATATGGTGTGTTAGCTTTTATTAGTAGGGGGATCGAGTTTCGGAGCCACGAGGTCATGCTGCAGCTGTACAAAACTCTGGTGAGACCGCACCTGGAGTATTGCGTACAGTTCTGGTCACCGCATTATAGGAAGGATGTGGAAGCTATGGAAAGGGTGCAGAGGAGATTTACTAGGATGTTGCCTGGTATGGAGGGAAGGTCTTACGAGGAAAGGCTGAGGGACTTGAGGTTGTTTTCGTTGGAGAGAAGGAGGAGGAGAGGTGACTTAATAGAGACATATAAGATAATCAGAGGGTTAGATAGGGTGGATAGTGAGAGTCTTTTTCCTCGGATGGTGATGGCAAACACGAGGGGACATAGCTTTAAGTTGAGGGGTGATAGATATAGGACAGATGTCAGAGGTAGTTTCTTTACTCAGAGAGTAGTAGGGGCGTGGAACGCCCTGCCTGCAACAGTAGTAGACTCGCCAACTTTAAGGGCATTGAAGTGGTGATTGGATAGGCATATGGATGAAAATGGAATAGTGTAGGTCAGATGGTTTCACAGGTCGGCGCAACATCGAGGGCTGAAGGGCCTGTACTGCGCTGTAATGTTCTAATTCTAACAGCAGCAGCGAGAGCAGTGGCACCACGGCTGGCACTGTTGTTCAGCAGGGAGGGACAAAGCGCAGAAGAGCAATAGTTATAGGGGACTCTATAGTCAGGGGCACAGATAGGCGCTTCTGTGGACATGAAAGAGACTCCAGGATGGTATGTTGCCTCCCTGGTGCCAGGGTCAAGGATGTCTCTGAACGGACAGGGGGCATTCTGAAGGGGGAGGGTGAACAGCCAGAGGTTGTGATACACATCGGTACCAATGACATAGGCAGGAAGAGTGATGAGGTCCTGCAGGGGGAGTTTAGGGAGTGAGGTAGAAAGTTAAAAGACAGGACCTCTAGGGTTGTAATCTTGGGATTACTCCCTGTGCCACATGCCAGTGAGGCTAGAAATAGGAAGATAGTGCAGCGAAACACGTGGCTGAACAGCTGGTGTAGGAGGGAGGGTTTCAGATATCTGGATCATTGGGATCTCCTCCGGGACAGGTGGGACCTGTACAAGAAGGACGGGTTGCATCTAAACTGGAGGGGCACAAATATCCTGGCTGCGAGGTTTGCTAGCATCAATCGGAAGATTAGATTAGATTAGAGATACAGCACTGAAACAGGCCCTTCGGCCCACCGAGTCTGTGCCGAACATCAACCACCCATTTATACTAATCCTACACTAATCCCATATTCCTACCAAACATCCCCACCTGTCCCTATATTTCCCTACCACCTACCTATACTAGTGACAATTTATAATGGCCAATTTACCTATCAACCTGCAAGTCTTTTGGCTTGTGGGAGGAAACCGGAGCACCCGGAGAAAACCCACGCAGACACAGGGAGAACTTGCAAACTCCACACAGGCAGTACCCGGAATCGAACCCGGGTCCCTGGAGCTGTGAGGCTGCGGTGCTAACCACTGCGCCACTAGTTTAAACTAGTGTGGCAGGGGTGTGGGAACCACAGCAGTAGGACAGCATGTGAAATAAATGAGGGGGAACTAGTAAATAAGGCCAGTAGACTAAGAGGAAGAGCAGGCAGGGAGATGTTGCTGAGCACAGCGGGACTGGTGGTCTGAAGTGCATTTGTTTCAATGCGAGAGGTATAACAGGTAAGGCAGATGAACTTAGAGCTTGGATTAGTACTTGGAACTATGATGTTGTTGCTATTACAGAGACTTGGTTGAGGGAAGGACAGGATTGGCAGCTAAATGTTCCGGGATTTAGAAGCTTCAGACGGGATAGAGGGGGATGTAAAAGGGGTGGGGGAGTTGCATTACTGGTTAAGGAGAATATCACAGCTGTACTGCGGGAGGACACCTCAGAGAGGTCATGCAGCGAGACAATATGGGTGGAGCTCAGGAATAGGAAGGGTACAGTCACGATGTTGGGGGTTTTCTACAGGCCTCCCAACAGCCAGCAGGAGGTAGAGGAGCAGATATGTAGACAGATTTTGGAAAGATGTAAAGGTAACAGGGTTGTAGTGGTGGGTGATTTTAACTTCCCCTATAGTGACTGGGACTCACTTAGTGCTAGGGGCTTGGATGGGGCAGAATTTGTAAGGAGCATCCAGGAGGGCTTCTTGAAACAGTACATAGATAGTCCAATGAGGGATGGGGCCGTACGGGACCAGGTATTGGGGAATGAGCCCGGCCAGGTGGTCGAAGTTTCAGACAGGGAGCATTTCAGGAACAGTGACCATAATTCCATAAGTTTTAAGGTACTTGTGGATAAGGATAAGAGTAGTCCTCGGGTGAAGGTGCTAAATTGGGGGAAGGCTAATTATAACAATATTAGGCAGGAACTGAAGAATTTAGATTGGGGGTGGCTGTTTGAGGGTAAATCAACATCTGACATGAGAGTCTTTCAAATGTCAGTTGATTAGAATCCAGGACCAGCATGTTCCTGTAAGGTAGAAGGATAAGTTTGGCAAGTTTCGGGAACCTTGGATAAGGAGGGATATTGTGAGCCTAGTCAAAAGAAAAAGGAAGCATTCGTAAGGGCTGGATGGCTAGGAACAGACGAAGCCCTTGAGGAATATAAAGACAGTAGGGAAGGAACTTAAGCAAGAAGTCAGGAGGGCTAAAAGGAGTCATGAAAAGTCATTGGCGAACAGGATTAAGGAGAATCCCAAGGCTTTTCATACATATATAAAGAGCAAGAGGGTAACTAGGGAAAGGGTTGGCCCACTCAAGGACAGAGGAGGGAATCTATGTGTGGGGCCAGAGGAAATGGGCGAGGTACTAAATGAGTACTTTGCATCAATATTCACCAAAGAGAAGGACTTGGTGGATGATGAGTCTAGGGAAGGGAGTGTAGGTAGTCTCGGTCATGTCGTTATCAAAAAGGAGGAGGTGTTGGGTGTCTTGCAAAGCATTAAGGTAGATAAATCCCCAGGGCCTAATGGGATCTACCCCAGAATACTAAGGGAGGCAAGGGAAGAAATTGCTCGGGCCTTGACAGAAATCCTTGTCTCCTCAATGGCTACAGGTGAGGTCCCAGAGGATTGGAGAATAACCAATGTTGTTCCTTTGTTTAAGAAGGGTAGCAAGGATAGTCCAGGAAATCATAGGCCGGTGAGCCTTACGTCAGTGGTAGGGGAATTATTAGAGAGGATTCTTCGGGACAGGATTTACTCCCATTTGGAAACAAATTAACTTATTAGCGAGAGGCAGCATGGTTTTGTGAAGGGGAGGTTGTGTCTCACTAATTTGATTGAGTTTTTTGAGGAAATGACGAAGATGATTGATGAAGGAAGGGCAGTGGATGTTGTCTATATGGACTTCAGTAAAGCCTTTGACAAGGTCCCTCATGGCAGACTGGTACTAAAGGTGAAGTCACACGGGATCAGAGGTGAGCTGGCAAGATGGATACAGAACTGGCTCGGTCATAGAACACAGAGGGTAGCAGTGGAAGGGTGCTTTTCTAAATGGAGGGCTGTGACTAGTGGTGTTCCGCAGGGATCAGTGCTGGGACCTTTGCTTGTAGTATATATAAATGATTTGGAGGAAAATGTAGCTGGTCTGATTTGCGGACGACACAAAGGTTGGTGGAGTTGCAGATAGTGATGAGGATTGTCAGAGGATACAGCAGGATATAGATCAGTTGGAGACTTGGGCGGAGAAATGGCAGATGGAGTTTAATCTGGACAAATGTGAGGTAATGCATTTTGGAAGGTCTAATACAAGTGGGAAGTATACAGTAAATGGCAGAACCCTTAGGAGTATTGACAGGCAGAGAGATCTGGGCGTACAGGTCCACAGGTCACTGAAAGTGGCAACGCAGGTGGATAAGGTAGTCAGGAAGGCATATGGCATGCTTACCTTCATCGGTCGGGGCATAGAGTATAAAAATGGGCAAGTCATGCTGCAGCTGTACAGAACCTTAGTTAGGCCATACTTAGAATATTGCGTGCAATTCTGGTCACCACACCACCAGAAGGATGTGGAGGCTTTAGAGAGGGTACAGAAGAGGTTTACCAGGATATTGCCTGGTCTGAAGGGCGCTATGAGGAGAGGTTGGATAAACTCGGATTGTTTTCACTGGAACGACGGAGGTGGAGGGGTGACATGATAGAGGTTTACAAAGTTATGAATGGCATGGACAGAGTGGATAGTCAGAAGCTTTTTCCCAGTGTGGAAGAGTCAGTTACTAGGGGACATAGGTTTAAGGTGCGAGGGGCAAAGTTTAGAGGGGATGTGCGAGGCAAGTTCTTTATACAGAGGGTGGTGAGTGCCTGGAACTTGCTGCCGGGGGAGGTGGTGGAAGCAGGTACGATAACGACGTTTAAGAGGCATCTTGACAAATACATGAATAGGATGGGAATAGAGGGAAACAGTCCCCGGAAGTGCAGAAGGTTTTAGTTTAGACAGGCAACAAGATTGGTGCAGGCTTGGAGGGCCGAATGGCCTGTTCCTGTGCTGTACTGTTCTTTGTTCAATAATTTCAGAGCATATCAGGCCCCCCATTTACTTTCATTTTCCTTTTTAAAATTTTTTTTGTGTTTATTTTATTTTATTTCATCTTAGTTTGTTCAGTTTGCTTACCCACTGTTTTTTTTCATGTTTGCACTTGTGGCTGTTCAGTTTTCAGTCCATTAACACGCTTTCTGTAGTAATGCTTTGTCTTGCAACACACCATGAACATATCTTTGCTCCATGACCTTCTGGTCAGCTATTCTGTGACCTTGTCCTATCTACACCTTCTCCTTTGTTATCTCTTGTCCCACCACACTTTACTTGCTTATAACCTTTTACATTTCTAATATTTACCAGTTCTGAAGAAGGGTCACTGACCTGAAACATTAACTCTGTTTCTCTCTCCACAGATGCTGCCAGACCTGCTGAGTGTTTCCAGCATTTCTTGTTTTTGTCTCCAAGGACATACCTGGTGATTTCCTCAGCAGGTCTGGCAGCATCTGTGCAGAGAGAAGCAGAGTTAACATTTCAGGTCAGAGACCCTTCTTCAGAACTGGCAAATATTAGAAATGAAAAAGGTTTTAAGCAAGTAAAGCAGGGGTGGGGCAAGAGATAACAAAGGTGAACGTTATGTTAATGGTGTGCTGAAAGGCAAAGCGTTAGTACAGAGAGGGTGTGAATGATTGTAAAGCACAGAGCATTCCAAGCACAAACATAAGAAACACATAAAAAAAAAAGTGGGTAGGCACAGTGAAAACAAGCTAAACAAACTGAAAAATCTAAAATAAAATAAGCAAATAAAAAAGGAAAATGAAAAAAAAAATAACCAAGCATATGCCTGTGCCTACCCACTGTTTTGGATTTTTAAATGTGTTTTTTTATGTTTGTGCTTGGAGTACTCTGTGCTTTACAGTCATTCACACCCTATCTGTACTAATGCTTTGTCTTTCAGCACACCATTAAAACACCGTTCGCCTTTCTTCCATGACCTTCTGGTCAGTTATTCTCTGTGACGTTGTCCTATCAACACCTTCACCTTTGTTATCTCTTGCCCCACCCACGCTTTACTTGCTTAAAACTTTTTATATTTCTAATATTTGCCAGTTCTGAAGAAGGGTCTCTGACCTGAAGCGTTAACTCTGCTTCTCTCTCCACAGATGCTGCCAGATCTGCTGAGTATTTCCAGCATTTCTTGTTTTTATTTCAGATTTCCAGCATCTGCAATATTTTGCTTTTATTATCCTGATGATTTCCTCTTTGCTGATGACTATGCACTAGTTGCCAGTTCAGAGCTGAGCATGCAATGTAGCATGGACTTGTTCCCCAATGCATGCGACAGCTTCAGCTTTATGATTAGCACAAAAAATACTTAAATAATGTACGAGCCTGCTCCAGGAAATCCCTATCTTGAGTCCAAGGTTTCAGTCAATGACTAGAACCTGCCAGTGGGGGATAAGTTCACATATTTCAGCAGCACACTCTTTCAAACTGTCTACATCGACGACGAGACACATGCAAGAATTGCTAAAACAAGTGTAGCCTTCGGCAGACTTCAAACATTGGTTTGGGAATGAAGAGGAGTAAGTCTGCTACCAAACTGAAAGCCTATAGAGCAATAGTCCTGCCCACTCTGTTTTACGCATGTGAGACTTAGACTGTGTACCAGTGTCATGCCAAGGAGCTCAACCGCTTTCACATGAGCTGCCTTTGGAAGCTTCTAAAGATCAGATAGCAGGACAAAATGCCAGACACTGAGGTGCTAACCTGAGCTGGCATGCCAAGCATTCATGCCATATTGAGACAGCCACAACTGTGTAGCCTAACACTCACTTCCCAAAGAGAATCTTCTATGGAGAGCTTGAGTCTGGGGTATGCTCTCTTGGTGGTCAAAGGAAGTGCTGCAAGGACACTCTGAAAGCTTCGCTTAGGAGTTTTGATATTGAGCCCAAGTCCTGGGAGAAGCTCGCCCAGGATCACTGCACCTGGCATGACCAAAACCAAAGGGTGTGGCCTCCTTCAAAAGCAAGCACACCTCAGAGGCAAAGAGAAAATGTAAGTCAGCAACTCATCCAAAACTCAATCGTCTGTGGTATTCTGCTCTATTTACAGTAGAACCTTCCAGGCGCATATCGGCCTTAGCAGTCACCTACCTACTGGAACACAACCAAACACCTCAGATAATGGACATAGTCATCTTCTCCTCGAAGGATGGATAATTCATCAGCTTCAAGTGACTTTGCTATTTTAGCTTCAATTTGAATGAAGTATATTGAGTCTTGTGCAGTTGATTTGTGCCTATAAGAATGTGTTGATTGCTCAAATATATTTCATGTAAGACACATAGTGGGTGAAACAGCATTCAGAAAATGATGTTACTGAATTCAATGAGATGCAAAGCACGCAAGACGCCATATTGGTACAGCATCCGCCAGAACTATGCAGAGCAGGCAGATCATGACGTCAAACAATGTACAACAGTGCTGCCATTTTGGAGCTCCATGCTCTAGCTGATGCCTTCTTTTAACCTTGCATAGCTGAACATGACATTAAACATCATGAGAACTTCCAGCAGTACTATTTAAATGGATCATCAGCTACTTAAGGGATAATTGATGATGTATTTCTTCTGACTGTTGCTACAATTGTACACATTTTGATGTTTTCCATTGTTGTTTCAAGTTGTAAAAGTCTACAGGGAATGGTGTGGCAGGTGTTGAAGGTCCCTTTGTTGACTTTGAGGTTTTTGCACAAACCAGTCGTACCCAAACATGGGTGCAATAGTAGACCTTCCTCTTGGAATCGAGCATGACTGGGAGAATGAGCAGAGATGACAGAGAACAGGACAAGCTGCTAGAAAAGGGAAAAGGAGAAAGGCTTTCACAACCAGGTGAGAAGGGTGTCTAGGGGTCCCTCTTAGCCTTCACCTGGTCTTACTGTAACAGGGTTAATGTTTTTAAACACACTGTGTTTTGAACTTCCCCTTAGTGAATCCAACCTCAGAGCAGGACAAGGATTGCATTATCAATGACTGTGAAGGTGATGGTGGCTGTGAACCTTTATGCACCTGGCTCCTTCCAGGCCACTGCTGGGGATAACTGCAACTTCTCGCAGCTTGCAGTGTTCTGTTGCATAATGGAAGTCACTGAGGCTCTGTATGCAAAGAGAAATAACTTCATTTCATTGCCTCTTGTCTGAGAGAAGGAAACTGAGACAAGGGTTTGCAAGGATTGCAGGCTTCTCCTTTGTTCAGGGTGCCACTGACTGCACACACATCACTTTGCAGATGCCACATGCCAACTTGGCCTTATACCAGAACAGAATAGAATTCCATTCCCTCAAAGTCCAGCTGGTGTGTGTGTGACCGTACTTAGTGAATCAGGTGGGTATCCTAACAGCAAACAAGTTGCATTCATTCTGTGTCAGTCTGCTGTACCAGCTGTATTTCAGTCACCAAGGCAAACCAAAAAGAGGATCCTGGGTAACCAGGCCTACCCGGTAAAGACGTGGCTCATGACTCCTGTTCAGAACCCATGAATACGTGCGCATTTCTTATGAGACCCGTGGAGGCAGGGTTGGAGGTGAGAGTAAGAGGAAAATTGGAAAGATTCATGTCTGGTCAGCTCCTGATGCATTCCTGCCTCCGAGCGAACTTGCCAGAGGTGGGATGAGACGAGGATCAGCTACCCACCTGATAACGGTAGTAGCTAATCAGCAACAATTAGGTCTCCACTTAGGAGCAAATTGGTGAAGCCACCGGAATCTAACTGATGGCGGATGGGCACCCCACTGAGTCCAAAGCTCAGCAGGTGACTGGAGACAGCCTCTTGGCAGCAGGCTGGGGGGCCAACGAGGTCTCCTCTTATTCACCCCCACCAGAGTCGCGGGTTCCAGAGGGCCACACCCGTGGCCACAGGCCATCCTGTAGACAGTATCCCCCTCCATAATAATGGCCTGGTAGCTTTTGCCACAGTTTATTTTAAGTTTTTATTTAAGTCTTCAAAAGTCACCTCAAGATTACCCGAACCTATAGTGGCAGCACTCACCTTTCTCGGTGGGGCTGCTGAAGGTGGTGCTCCCATTAGCTCTTCCGCCTACAAAGCCCACCCACCATTGGACTGGGTTCCCAGAGGCCACCAATTAAGAGGCCGCCTCCGGGAAGATCACACAGGTGGGCGTGTCTCACAAGCCACTAGGTTCGGGACCCACATTTATCCCCAGTGGAAGAATATTTTCAAAGGCACTAGGGTTCCGTCCGATGAGAGGCAATTAGGGATGGGCAACAAATGCTAGCCTTGCCACATCACATCCCATGAAAGAATTTTAAAAAATGAGGCATGTTGCCACAAGATATCTGATAGAGTAGACCCTTGACTTTTATTCCAAGCAACAATTCTGCTGCCTGGACTGCTCTGGAGGAGCCCTGCAGTACTCGGCTGAATGCGACCCAGACTTGTGCTGGTCTGCTGCATGCTGCACCATCTTACCATCATGACGGAACAGCCCATACCACCAGCTATCAGATTGAGATGCAGGAGCCCAAAAAGGAGGAAGAGGAGGTAGAGGAAGAAAGGCTGCAACCTAGCTAGTCCCTTTGTGCCCAGGTTGTACATGAAGCACTAATTCAAGTGCGATACCAATTCCCAATTCAACAACATCTTCATACATCTTACCTTCACTCTGTCACTGATCATCACATTGACGTCTTGACCACAATGCAAAAATAAACACCAATACAAAATACACATTCCAATCCAAATTTATAAAGTAAATCATGTCATATTGCATATAAAATCAAACTAATCACCCTTGTGCCTTCCCTTAGGGCCTGTCTTCCAGGTGCTTTTGCTTGTCCAAGTGTTCTTATGAGGTGCTATCCTGTTGGCTGTCACATGGCTAGTGGAAAGTTGCTGACTTTCAGTGGAGGAGGCCTGACAGTCTCAGAGGACCAGCTATGTTCTTATGTTCTTATGACTTCAAGTAACTCTGGGCCTAGAGTGCCAGACTTGGGCTTGTTGGCTTGCAGGCAACAGCAAGGGCACTAGTAGAATGACAAGGGTGGAAACACGTGATCCTAGAGTCATAGAGTTATACAGCATAGAAACAGGTCCTTCGGCCCATCATGTCTCTGCCGCCTATCAAGCACCTATCTATTCTAATCCCATTTTCCAGCACTTGGCCTTGTATGCTATGTCATTTCAAGTGCTCATCTAAATACTCCTTAAATGTTGAGGGTTCCTGCCTCTACCACCCCTTCAGGTAGTGTGTTCCAGATTCCAACCGCCCTCTAGGTGAAATTTTGTTTCCTCAAATCCCCTCTAAACTTCCTGCCCTTACCTTAAATCTATCCTGAGAGAGGATAGCAGGTTCATGCTCCATGCTGCTATTGCCACTCCCCTAGAGCAGTTCCTCAGCAATTCGAATAATCTATTTCTGCACTGATGTGACACACTGGGAACTCTTTTGAACACTTATCCAAAGCCATGATGGCAGCACTCTGATCCTAGATGGCAGCACTCGGATGTTGGGTAGATCCTATTTGGGCTGCAATGGAAACTGAGACAGCGGCCATCAGACACTGCATCATGGTTGGCTCCAGAAGTGTGCTGATGGAGTTGCAAACTGTGTTATCGCTTGTTCCTTTAATGTAATGAACTACTGTAAGCCTCACAGGACTACAAGTAATATCCAAAGAAAATGTGAGGGTGTCTGCACTGGTGGAAGGTGCAGGGGAATGATGAGATGGTGCATCCTCTGACTGCTCCTCCTCCACAGAGGTCGACAGCAGGCTCCCCATCTCAGAGGCTGCGCTTGCCTCCGATGTTCCACGACCTTCATGAGAGAACACAAACATTTGTGGGTTAGGTTGTTCAGACCTTATCACGCCACCATGCGTGATGTGGATCTCCAGAAGTGTGATGGATGGCACACGAACACAGTGTTTCCTCAGTCTCTTGTGCAGACACTCCAGTCTCAACATCCGCGATTGCTCGGCTGCCCTGGGCCCCCGCTAACTCCAGAGCTGCTACCTCTGCCGACGCCAGAGAATACACATCAGTGATCCCACCGCCAGTCCTTGATGTCTCCCTGGTGTTATGAGCCCGTTTCTCCTGCAAGCAGAAAGAGGGACAGTTAGACTTTACACAAAGAGCAACAGAAAACTTATGCTACTGACAGCCGCTCATCCCCTGATGGGTTCTCCTAAATAGCTCCTGCCCATGTTGACTCTCAGAGGGTGTAATGGGACGGAGCTCTGAAAGAATGTGATCTATCACGGTGATGCAGCCATGCATCTGCCAGGATGTGGTGATGCCTCACCCCCTTGCTACCCCATTTGTGGTCACTCCCTGCCCATGCTGTGCTCTGTCCCACGTAGTCACACACAAGATCCAAAGAGGAGAGAGATATGGAGTACACACCTTGGCGGAGCAAAGGTGTGACCCTCTTCCTGCCGTTGGGTCCAGTGCCAGGGAGTGGCCCCACGGCTGCTGATCTCCTGTGTGATCTCCATCTAGGTTTGCTTGGTCAGGGGGGTGGATCTCTTCTTGCCATTTCTTGGAACGAGGACCTCCCGCCTTTCCCTTGCAGCCTGAAGGAGAATCTCCTGGGAGGCATCGCTACATTGTGGGGATTGTCTTAGGAACATAAGAATATAGGAACATAGGAGCAGGAGCAGGAGTAGGCCATTCCGCCCATCAAGCCTGCTCCGCTATGCAATATCATCAGAGCTGATCATCCACGTCAATGCCTTTTTCCCCACACTATCCCCAAATCCCCTTATGTCATCTGTATTTAGAAATCTGTCAATCTCTGCTTTAAACATACTCAATGACTGAGCTGCCACAGCCCTCTTGGGTAGAAAATTCCAAAGATTCACAACCCTCTGAGTAAAGAAATTTCTCCTCATCTCTGTCCTAAGTGACTTCGCCCTTGTTTTGAAATTGTGGCCCCTGGTTCTAGACTCCTCAACCAGGGAAACATCTTACCTGCATCTACCCTGTCTATCTAAGTATTTTGTAGGTTTCAATGAGATCACCTCTCATTCTTCGAAACTCTAGCGAATACAGACCCAGTTTCCCCAATCTCTCTTCATAGGACAGTTCTGCCATCCCAGGAACAAGTCTGGTGAACCTTCGTTGCACTCCCTCTATGGCAATAATATCCTTCCTAAGGTAAGGGGACCAAAACTGCACACAGTACTCCAGGTGCGGTCTAACCAAGGTTCTATACAATTGATTCTTGCCTTGGTCCCAGTTCACTCCCACTCCACCCGGACAGTCTGCAGCCCTGGTGTAGGGGCGCAGGGAGGTGCAACAGCAGCAACAGTGGTGGAGGCAGGGGTCCAGGAGTTAGAGACAACAGTAGCAGTAGTGAAGGGGGTCCAGGAGTTAGAGACAACAGCAGCAGGAGTGGTCTAGGGTGCAGTCCAAGAGCTACAGCAGTAGCAGCAGCTGGTACCTGCAATGCACTGGCAAAATTTAGTCCTACATTTCACTGACAGTGAACTGGCCATCACTGTGACTTGATCTTCCTCTGCCTTTGAGTAAACAACATTTTTATGTTGCTTTTGTCTGCCTTCCTGACTTGATTTGAATGCCTTGCAAAAGAACTGTGCCCTGCAGCTCAACTGTCTCATGCAGTGTCTCAAACCAACAAGTTACAATAGTGCCTACTTTATCTGACATATCATTAATAGCAAGAAAAAATGCCAGCAACACATTAGTTTTAATCATTTTACACAATTCAATTTTATTACAGTTACTGTTCCCCGTCTTGTGTAACTTATACTGCACATTCCATTTGAAAATTCAAGATGTTTTTTCATTTGTTTTCTCAATAAAATTAATGAGCATTTAGCAGGAAAATGTACAATGTTACTTCAGACACAAGCGGAATTCAACCTGCAAATGGTTAAGCTGCAGATTATCCAACTTCACCAGACAAATGTGGATAGATTTGAGTGGTATTGTGGGGAAACAGTTATCACGGCAAGAGATAAGGCTGTGAGTGTTGACATAGCTGCTGTTCGGAACAGTATAGTGGGATAGATTAAGAAATAAAGTTATTGATTTTTACTCATCCTGACCTTAAAGGAGGATCATTATCATTTTGTGGATGGAGCATGAATATAACAGCAATAATAGCTCAAATGAGTATGGTGCACAGTTAATTTATACACAAATGATATCAAAGAACTAGAGGAGTGAGGGGAGCAGATGCCGCTATGAACTAAAGGAGGAAGGATTAGAGGTGGTGAGTGCCTTAGTGAATGGGGGAATTAGCAGTAATTATGAAATTAGTACACTGTTAAAAACCCAGTTACACCTCATTCAACAAGGTGCAACCATTTCAAGGGTTTTTTTTTTACTAACAATGAAAACATAGAAGTTTTTGTCAATTCAGTGATTGCATAGGGATTGCACTGAGGGGGAACCTCAACAGTGGACCCTCTAGAAGAGTGTTGAATCATTGCCAGCAACTTCTGGATTTCTGTGTTATTCTGCACATGTGCAGACTCTCAAAGTTGCTGTCAGGTTTAGTGGAGTAATGATGTGGCAGGACCCCATCTCCAACGCAGAAGTCCTCGAGGCGGCCAACATCCCCAGCATATACACCCTACTGAGCCAGCGGCGCTTGAGATGGCTTGGCCATGTGAGCCGCATGGAAGATGGCAGGATCCCCGAGGACGCATTGTACAGCGAGCTGGTCACTGGTATCAGACCCATGTCTCCGCTTCAAAGACATCTGCAAACATGACATGAAGTCCCATGACTTGTGATCAATGTCACAGGAGTCAGTTGCCAGTGATCGCCAGAGCTGGCGGACAGCCATAAAGGCGGAGTTAAAGAGTGGCAAGTCGAAGAGACTTAGCAGTTGGCAGGAAAAAAAGACAGAAGCGCAAGGGGAGAGCCAACTGTGTAACAGCCCCGACAACCAATTTTATCTGCAGTGACTGTGGAAGAGTCTGTCACTCTAGAATTGGTCTTTATAGCCACTCCAGGCGCTGCTTCACAAACCACTGACCACCTCTAGGCACTTACCCATTGTCTCTCGAGACAAGGAGGCCAAAGAGAGAAAGAGAGATGCGATCACTGACAGTTTGGCCATCATTACTGCTGCAAACTCAGAGCCATTATTCTGAATGTCGAAACAGGAGAGAACAGGCCTTTTTCATGCAATCTGATCTGGCTATTGGTATATCTGTCAAATATCCTGTGCTCCAATAGATCACTGTGTCTAATAAACGCACCTGTGAAGCACGTTATACGCCTGGGTCCAGGGCCCAACTGGAATCAATTTTAAATGCCTACCAAGTACTGTGTGCTTTCTGCTCTGCACACTATAAAAATTTAAAGAGAAGCTGGTTGTGAGACAAATAAAAATTACCTTCATGGAGTTGCCCTAACTGGAGAGCAACTTCATGCAAATTGGTACAACTCCTCTCAAGCAGCCTCTGTAGTTAAAAGTGCCAGAGTTCTGTATAAAATTTTTTTTTTTTAAAAAGAGATGCAGCACTGAAACAGGCCCTTTGGCCCACTGAGTCTGTGCCGACCATCAACCGCCCATTTGTACTAATTCTACACTAATCCCATATTCCTACAACATCCCCACCTGTCCCCACATTCCCCTACCACCTACCTCCACTAGGGGCAATTTATAATGGTCAATTTACCCATCAACTGCAAGTCTTTGGTGGTCCAAAGGACAAAATGGTCCTTTGTCTCATTTTTTACATTCTAAAACTAGTTTATTTTATAGCATATAACATAACCAGCCAGTGACAACAAAATAGCTCTCAGTAATTTCTGCAAAGTTACTGATGTACATCAGTACATGGATAATTTGCCATAGATTTTGTTTCCTTGGCCACTTCAATTCTGGCACCCATAACAAACATCCACATAAGATGTTTCCAAAACATTTCTCCAAATTGACTATCTAGTATGACAAGCATGGGAGGTGACTGCATGCTGAGTAAAATTGGAGAATTGTCAGTTTAGGTCAACAAGGTGGCAGCACTGATTTTCAAAATTTACCACAGGCAAGTGTACGCTCGATTTTAAATGCTGATCAGCAATATAAAACGGTGGTGGTTGACATGTGTGGAAATTATAATCTCAAAGGAACCTAAAATGGAATTAAAAGAACACAACGGCTTCCAATCTGCCTATCAGGCAATTGATGTTTTTTAAATAGCCCCTTGTCAAGTCTTCTTGTTATTGCTGCTTTTTTGGCTGATTGTTATCAGTATCTTGGATCACTTGCTGCCTGTTGCCCTCTGCTTGGCTCTTACACCTCGAATCAACAGAGGACTTAAAATAAAAAAAAACAGTGGGAGGCATTCAAAAGCAAGATTCTACAAGCACAGTGTTGGCATGTCCCCACAAAGATAAAGGGTGGTATGGCCAAATCTAGAGTCCCCTGGTTATCTAGACGCTGACAGGGTATGTTGAAGCAGAAAAAGAAAGCTTATGATGATCACAAAAACTTAACACTTTAGAAAGCCTAGAGGAGTATAGAAAGTGCAGGAGTGAAGTAAAAAAGGAAATTAGAAAAACAAAGAGGACATGAAAAAATATTGGCAGGTAAAATCAAGGAAAACCCAAAGGTGTTTTATTACTACCTTAAAAGCAAGAAGATAACTAAGCAAAGGGTAGGGCCTATCAGAGATGTACAAGGGAACTTACACATGGATGCAGATGATGCAGGCAGGGTTCTTAATGAGTTTTTTGCCTCTGTCTTCATAAATGAGAGGGATGATGCCATTGGCAATTATGTCATGACAGTAGGAAGATGTTGGGCTCCCCTCCCGGCTCCTACCCCAACATTTCCAGCCCTCCAATAAGCTGAGAAAATTCAGCCCACTGAGATAGATACAGAGAGGGAGAGAAACTGGGGCATAGACCCTAGACACTGAGAGGTGTAAGTGAGAAACTGAGACACACCTGACCCAAAGAAAGAAACATAATGAGGGAGTGGAGACGAGGGAGACGAGGGAGACCCAGCCCCAGAGAGGCTTTGATACCCAGAGAGACAGACAGATAGAGAGGGAAAGACCCTGGTCTGAATTTTCAACCGCTGGTGGCAGAAAACACAGGTGCAGGCACTCTTTAAAAATTGCATTCTCGGAGGCTGTCACTGGACATCTCCGGAATGCAACACAATTTTCAAAGGTAGGGCGGAAGTGGGGGAGTTGGGAACATGCACGCCTCCAATTAATTGGTTATTGAGCTCGCTGATGAGCTCATTAGCAGACCTCCAAAGAACAGTTTGAAATTTTCAATCCGGAGGCATGGGGAACACGTACTGTCTGGGACAAGTCAGGGTGCAGCTGTCATGAACACAGCAGGGAGGCATGAGGGCAAATGGATGCACAGGTCAACTAGTCCCCTACCTGCAGCCATCAAGGTCACTGTCGCCATGGATTTTTATGCTTCTGGGTCACATCAAGGATCAGCTGTGGACCTGAATGGCATCTCACAGTAAGCAAATCATCACGCCATCAGGCCTTACCTGGTCTGGCCTACATGTGACTCCAGACCCACAGCAATGTGATTTACTCTGAAATGGCCTGGCAAGCCACTCAATTGTCAAGGGCAATTAGGGACAGGCAACAAATGCTGGCCTTGCTGGCGATGCCCATATCCTATGAAAGAATAAAAAAGGTCACAGATGCCCTATTCTGGAGGGTGAGGGATTACATCTATTTTGACACAGATGGGCCAGCGCAGGCACAGAGGGCACTGGGCTTTGCTGCTATTGATGAATTATAATCCAGGGGGTTATCAGTTGCACCCACGTAGCCATCAGGGCACCGACAGACAAGCCAGTCAGATTCTGAACTGAAAGGGCTACCACTCACTTAATGTTCAGCTGGTCTGTCACCACAAGAAGTGAATCTTGCAGGTCTGCACCCAGTTCCCGGGCAGCTGTCATGACTCCTTTATCCTGCAAGAGTCCCAGGTGTTGCACCTCTTCAGGCTCACATCCAGACACTGTGGGTGGCTGCTGGGGGATAAGAGTTATCCCCTGAAGCGGTGGCTCCTGACCACTATCAGTATCGAGACTTGGATGGAGAGAGGCGCTATAACCAGATCCATCTACTAACATGAAACTGCATTGAACATTTACATGTTGAATAGATGCTTCCCCTGTCTTGACCAGTCGGGTGGTGCCCTCCAGTAAAAGCCAAAGTGTATTGTAGTCACTTTGAGTGTTGCACAACGTGACTACACAAAGAGGACAAGAGGAGTGGCGCAGATGGTTAGCACTGCAGCCTCACTGCTCTAGCGACTCTAGCAATTCTAGGTACTGCCTGTATGGAGTTTGCAAGTTCTCCCTATGACCGTGTGGATTTCCACCGGGTACTCCGGTTTCCTCCCACAGCCAAAGACTTGCAGGTTGATAGGTAAATTGTCCATTGTAAATTGCCCCAAGAGTAGGTAGGTGGTAGGAGAATTGAGAGAAGGTGGGGATGTGGTAGGGAATATGGGACTAAACGTAGGATTAGTATAAATGGATGGTTGTTGGTAGGCACAGACTCGGTGGGCCGAAGGGCCTGTTTCAGTGCTGTATCTCTCTATGACTGGAGCTGGAAGAGGAGAGGGACCTGGAATGCCATTCTTCCTCAGAGGAGGACTTAGAGGAAGAGGAGGACAAGGGGGCACTGCAGAGGAGCCCAGTGCCCCAGGCATTGGAGGAAGACTGCCAAGGCCATCCCAGACCTCACATCGATCAGCAGAGTGCCCTTGCTGCAAGGGCAATATTTCACTTCAGCAGCTCTCAGCCCTATGACAGTTGACTCTGTAACTCAACATCCAGCAGAGAGAGAGATTATCCAGCAAGCACACACAATTTAGGAATCACATTACCACCCAAAAATATATTGAGAATAGGGTCTCCACGCCAACATTCCACCACATCGCAAGCCATGGAATCACACCAGAACCATACCAGAACCAGGCCTCATCAGCCCCAACACACTCTCCCCCACCTCTGACCTTAACCTGTATTTCATTTTTGACATCAAGCTGAAAACACACGAATCTGATTGAGATCATAGGCAATTATTATTATGAAAGGAGAAACAAATGGAATGAACATCACCCAGGTGACCCAAAAAGTGCAACTAATGATGTGCCACTTGCATTCACGCCCACTCCCACGCCGTGCTCCCCCATGGCTGAGGATAAGGTGGAGGCAGCCTCCATTGTCTCTGCAGCCGGCTGCGATGCCTATGGCTTCCATCCTCATTGTGGAGGTGCCAGTGGGGCCTTCTCCACAGGCTGCCATGCCTATATATTTGGACTGGCAGACTGTCACAGGGCCTTGTGGCATGGATAGTTCCTCAGTTGGAGGGGCCGAGGAGGCGAGGGTCGACGCCGATGCCCCCTTCGTCAGCCTCTTTGACTGCCTCAGCCATTTCATGGTGCTCTTACAGGCTGGATGAGGCCACCAGATGGGATGCAGCTGGCATCCACTCCATGCATCTCTACCCCATCAGCGACTCTATAGCATGGAATGCTCAGTGAGTCTCACTCTTCCTGTGCATATCAGTGTGCTGCTCCTGCATCCACAGAGTGATGTTGCATTTTGCTGTCCAAGAGGTTGGCCACTCTCTCAATGGAGGAGCTCAAGTGCTCAAATCCCTGAGTCATAATGTTGTACATGTGCTCCACTGTCTGGCCATGGCTCCCCGACGTTCAGGAACTCATCTGCCTCTGATGCTCCAGAAAAGGTGTCCTCGTGTGTGACGTCCGAGGCCCAGCATTTTCACCCAGTGAAGCATGGCTGTGCCTGTCCTCTATCCTCCAATGGGGACTGCTTACAGCTGTCTCTGCTTCACTCTCCTCTTCCTGCTCACTTGTGATGTGCTGCTTACCCAGTGGTCCCCTTTCTAATCCTGACTGAAGCCAAACATCTCTGCACTGGTGGAAGGTGCGGAGGAATGAAGTAATGGTGCAGTCCCTGGAACATCTCTCCCCTTCGAAGAAGCCGGCTACAATGTGCTCCCCTCCAGTACTGTTCCTGTGGAAAATACAAGGTGGTGATGAGAACTCTGGCTCCTCGGTAGGTGCATCAGGACAACCAACCCGATAGATGACAGCTGTCGAAGAGCTACAGTGCATATTGGAAAGGAGTTGCCTCCATGCCTTTCACCTGAAGACAGTGCAATCAAATGACCCTGCTTGTCATGGCTTCCCATCACCCATGACCTGCCACAATGACACCCTCACAGTGTCCAACGCAGCTCCTCCATCACTGTCTGATAGTGTGGCAGATCTGCCACACTACCACCTGTACCAGACATCTCGCGACTGTTGTGAGCTCTCTTTACCTGCAGGATGAGGAGAGAATGATGTATAAGTGGCCTGGCTTCCCTTTCCTATTACAGCATGACATTGACAAGACCAGTCGCACTCCACAGTGATGCTCACTTATCAATATTGCCCACATGTGAGGGTAGCTGACTTATCAGTGATACAACTGGCCACATGATCTGACAATGTTAGGCAGAACAATGGGCACTCGGTCTGTTCAGCTCATGTGAATGCAGCTGCATACAAAGTTAGAATCCTATCACCTGAGTGTCGCTTGCCACTCACTTTGTCAGAACTTATCGGGTCATTAAATCTCTTCTGACATTGGATCCACTTCCTTCTGGTAACTCCAGTACTGCTGACCTCCATCAATACCTCCATCCAGGCCTTTCTGGTGTCTCTGGGTGGATTTCTTCTGCCAGATACTGGGAACTATATCATATCTCCCGCCTCTCAGCAATTTCCTCAGTTAACTCCTCTAGAGGTGTTTGAGAAACTTGGGGCCACCTGTGGACGCCTGCCTGTGCCAACACAGGCCATCTGCGAACAATCCTGCGTCAACTCTTCGGCAAACAGCAAGCCCTTCATAGCTGATGCTCACCTTTCAAAGGGCCCTCAAAAGACCCATTTCCAGATCCCACCTCCACACAGCTCCCACTAATTGGGCGCCAAACTCGTCCCTGGGTCAATTAGGCCCTTTGAATTTTAAAATAGCGTTATTTCACTGACGTTCGATGCGACATGGGGTCAGGACCTAGAAATGCCAGGCATTGGATTCCCGACCCTGGATTGAAAATCCAGGCCCCAGAGACAAAGAGTGAGACACTGAAACAGCAGACCCAGAGAGACTCTAGACACTGATAGGGAGAGACCCAGAGACAAAATAGACACAAGAAAGGAGCTGCTTTTGTTAACAGTCCTTTCTGTGAAGGAGAGAAAGGAGAGCTATTCATTTCTTCATTCTCTTCCTCTCCTCCTCCACCCTCACCATTGCAAGGATTTTAACATCCAAACTGTGATGGGTTTCCATTATCTGGCAGATGTCTGTCCAGATGGAACCAACTTACGCAGTATTTTTTTAAAAATGTGTTTGCCCTTTACTGATAGTTGCTGTATTTGAATACATTTCAGCTATTGCTTGACACTGGAACTTTTCGGAGGCATCTGCAACAGGTTTATTTAACCCAGGTACTGCTTTTAAACTTGGAGAACCAGTTTGTCTCGAGAATATTAGACTCAGAAGCTGGCTGGGTACAAACCAGAGACAAACCACTGGGAAATACATTGCTTTTCTCCCCACACTCCTGTAAATATAGAACTGGAAATGGCAAAAATAATTAAAGGCATACGAACATACGAATTAGGAGCAGAAGTAGGCCCTTCGGCCCCTCAAGCCTGCTCTGCTATTCAATAAGATCATGGCTAATCTGTTTGTATCTCGAATTCCACATTCTCATCCAATCCTGATAACCTTTGATTCCCTTGCCTAACAAGAATCTATCTAGCTCCGCCTTAAAAATATTCAATGACCTTGCCTTCACCGCCTTCTGAGGCAGAGCGTTCCAAAATCATACAACCCTCAGAGAAAAAATTCTCCTCATCTCTGTCCTAAAAGGGCGAACGCTTAACCCCACACTCAACATCAGCCCCTGTAGGCTTAAAGCATCCACAGCCGCTGGAGTACTGGGAAAATATTTTAGAAAAAGTCATATGAAGAATCCTGTGTCTCGTGTTCAGATTGTCTTGTGAACTAACACTGGAAGTGCAATCAGGATTATTAATGTGCAGGTGGTCAGGAGGCAGTTGTACAAAAATGTCAGAGAGCATCCATATTTAATTCATTTTAAAGATAGTTTGACATCAGTTACATCCCCACCTGATTTCAAAATGTATCATCCGGTAATGTGTTTTACAGCAAAGAGTTTGCTACATTGCAAAAGCTCCTTTCAATGCATTTTTAAAAAATTGAGTATTAAACTTCAAAACAAAAAGTCCTACGAATCGGGAGGTTTGCTTTTCAAAAGATCACGCTGTTTGAAAATATTTTGCACACGGAAATGTATTTGTGGAGAAGTGAATTAGAATTAGAATATTACAGCGCAGCACAGGCCCTTCGGCCCTCGATGTTGCGCCGACCTGTGAAACCATCTGACCTACACTATTCCATTTTCATCCATATGTCTATCCAATGACCACTTAAATGCCCTTAAAGTTGGCGAGTCTACTACTGTTGCAGGCAAGGCGTTCCACGCCCCTACTACTCTGAGTAAAGAAACTACCTCTGACATCTATCCTATATCTATCACCCCTCAACTTAAAGCTATGTCCCCTCATGTTTGCCATCACCATCCGAGGAAAAAGACTCTCACTATCCACCCTATCTAACCGTCTGATTATCTTATATGTCTCTATTAAGTCACCTCTCCTCCTCCTTCTCTCCAACGAAAACAACCTCAAGTCCCTCAGCCTTTCCTCGTAAGACCTTCCCTCCATACCAGGCAACATCCTAGTAAATCTCCTCTGCACCCTTTCCATAGCTTCCACATCCTTCCTATAATGCGGTGACCAGAACTGCACGCAATACTCCAGGTGCGGTCTCACCAGAGTTTTGTACAGCTGCAGCATGACCTCGTGGCTCCGAAACTCGATCCCCCTACTAATAAAAGCTAACACACCATATGCCTTCTTAACAGCCCTATTAACCTAGGTAGCAACCTTCAGGGATTTATGTACCTGGACACCAAGATCTCTCTGTTCATCTACACTACCAAGAATCTTCCCATTAGCCCAGTACTCTGCATTCCTGTTACTCCTTCCAAAGTGAATCACCTCACACTTTTCCACATTAAACTCCATTTGCCATCTCTCAGCCCAGCTCTGCAGCCTATCTATGTCCCTCTGTACCCTACAACATCCTTCGGCACTATCCACAACTCCACCGACCTTAGTGTCATCCGCAAATTTACTAACCCACCCTTCTGCACCCTCTTCCAGGTCATTTATAAAAATGCCAAACAGCAGTGGCCCCAAAACAGATCCTTGCGGTACACCACTAGTAACTAAACTCCAGGATGAACATTTGCCATCAACCACCACCCTCTGTCTTCTTTCAGCTAGCCAATTTCTGATCCAAAGCTCCAAATCACCTTCAACCCCATACTTCCGTATTTTCTGCAATAGCCTACCGTGGGGAACCTTATCAAA
The DNA here is from genome assembly GCF_036365525.1 of Heterodontus francisci. Taxonomy (NCBI): domain Eukaryota; kingdom Metazoa; phylum Chordata; class Chondrichthyes; order Heterodontiformes; family Heterodontidae; genus Heterodontus; species Heterodontus francisci. Next base: position 96,982,631 of record NC_090375.1, read on the forward strand.
TGCCTTACTGAAATCCATATACACCACATCCACTGCTTTACCCTCATCCACCTGTTTGGTCACCTTCTCGAAAAACTCAATAAAGGTTTGTGAGGCACGACCTACCCTTCACAAAACCGTGCTGACTATCGCTAATGAACTTATTCTTTTCTAGATGATTATAAATCCTGTCTCTTATAACCTTTTCCAACATTTTACCCACAACCGAAGCAAGGCTCACAGGTCTATAATTACCAGGGCTGTCTCTACTCCCCTTCTTGAACAAGGGGACAACATTTGCTATCCTCCAGTCTTCCAGCACTATTCCTGTCGACAATGACGACATAAAGATCAAGGACAAAGGCTCTGCAATCTCCTCCCTAGCTTCCCAGAGAATCCTAGGATAAATCCCATCTGGCCCAGGGGACTTATCTATTTTCACACTTTCCAAAATTGATAACACCTCCTCCTTGTGAACCTCAATCCCATCTAGCCTAGTAGCCTGAATCTCAGTATTCTCAACAACATTTTCTTTCTCTACTGTAAATACTGACAAAAAATATTCATTTAACGCTTCCCCTATCTCCTCTGATTCCACACACAACTTCCCAATACTATCCTTGATTGGCCCTAATCTAACTCTAGTCATGCTTTTATTTCTGACATACCTATAGAAAGCCTTCGGGTTTTCCCTGATCCTATCCGCCAATGACTTCTCGTGTCCTCTCCTTGCTCTTCTTAGCTCTCCCTTTAGATCCTTCCTGGCTAGCTTGTAACTCTCAAGCGCCCTAACTGAGCCTTCACATCTCATCCTAACATAAGCCTTCTTCTTCCTCTTGACAAGCGCTTCAACTTCTTTAGTAAACCACGGCTCCCTCGCTCGACAACTTCCTCCCTGCCTCACAGGTACATACTTATCAAGGACACGCAGTAGCTGCTCCTTGAATAAGCTCCACATTTCGATTGTTCCCATCCCCTGCAGTTTCCTTCCCCAACCTACGCATCCTAAATCTTGCCTAATCGCATCATAATTTCCTTTCCCCCAGCTATAATTCTTGCCCTGCAGTATATACCTGTCCCTGCCCATCGCTAAGGTAAACCTAACCGAATTGTGATCACTATCAACAAAGTGCTCACCTACATCTAAATCTAACACCTGGCCGGGTTCATTACCTAGTACCAAATCCAATGTGGCATCGCCCCTGGTTGGCCTGTCTACATACTGTGTCAGAAAACCCTCCTCCACACACTGGACAATAACTGACCCATCTAAAGTACTCGAACTATAGTATTTCCAGTCAATATTTGGAAAGTTAAAGTCCCCCATAACAACTACCCTGTTACTCTCGCCCCTGTCGAGAATCATCTTCGCTATCCTTTCCTCTACATCTCTGGAACTATTCGGAGGTCTATAAAAGACTCCCAACAGGGTGACCTCACCTCTCCTGTTTCTAACCTCGGCCCATACTACCTCAGTAGACGAGTCCTCAAACGTCCTTTCTGTCGCTGTAATACTCTCCTTGATTAACAATGCCACACCCCCCCCTCTTTTACCATCTTCTCTGTTCTTACTGAAACATCTAAATCCCGGAACCTGCAACATCCATTCCTGCCCCTGCTCTACCCATGTCTCCGAAATGGCCACTACATAGAGATCCCAGGTACCAACCTATGCTGCAAGCTCACCCACCTTATTCTGGATGCTCCTGGCGTTGAAGTAGACACACTTTAAACCAGGTTCTTGCTTGCCAGTGCCCTCTTGCGTCCTTGTAACCTTATCCCTGACCTCACTACTCTCAACATCCTGTACACTGGCACTACAATTTAGGTTCCCATTCCCCTGCTGAATTAGTTTAAACCCCCCCCCCCCCCCCCCGAAGAGCACTTGCAAATCTCCCCCCCAGGATATTGGTATCCCTCTGGTCCAGGTGAAGACCATCCTGTTTGTAGAGGTCCCACCTACCCCAGAAAGAGCCCCAATTATCCAGGAAACCAAAACCCTCCCTCCTGCACCATCCCTGCAGCCACGTGTTCAACTCCTCTGTCTCCCTATTCCTCGCTTCGCTATCACGTGGCACGGGCAACAACCCAGAGATAACAACTCGGTTTGTTCTCGCTCTAAGCTTCCACCCTAGCTCCCTGAATTGCTGTCTTAAATCCCCATCTCTCTTCCTACCTATGTCGTTGGTGCCTATGTGGACCACGACTTGGGACTGCTCCCCCTCCCCCCTAAGGATCCCAAAAACAAGATCAGAGACATCATGAACCCTGGCACCTGGGAGGCAACACACCAACCGTGAGTCGCTCTCGTTCCCACAGAACCTCCTATCTGTTCCCTTAACTATGGAGTCCCCAATGACTAATGCTCTGCTCCTCTTCCCCCTTCCCTTCTGAGCAACAAGGACAGACTCTGTGCCTTTACCTTAAGGGGCTTGTTAATTTATGGTGCGGAATCTCCCGAGCAGGCTCTGCGCCTGCGAATATCAGCTTTTTAAAAAAGGCATGAAAATCAGTGTAACTCGTGGGCAATCCCCCCACGTTGTCAAGTTATAGGTTCCTGCCGCTTTATCGAGCAGCTCAGTGGAACCAACATCGTACGCTGCTCCAGAGCCATTGAGGCGGACTGCAACTTCTGGTTTTCGGCGCAGGTTCGCACACTGGAAGTTGGGGTGCCATGGCGGCCCTCAATAGTGTTAATTGGGACTGCAAAATGTGGGTATGCTTTTGAGTTAAATGTGACCACCAGGTGTCTTCTTTGATGGTCAATGATCACTTTGAAGCTACGTTAAAAAATTATTGCACGATGTAACAAGTGGACAAACTGAAGAGTTGAGGTGATAGGGTTTTTGTCCATTAAAACTCAAAAAAACCCGACTTCAACAGCAATTCTAGAAAACCCAAGCTGCTTCACAAAAGAAAACTGGGCTGCAACTAATCTGCCCCAGACCTTTACTTATAAACTTTAAGAAATGAAACATTTAACATATCAGACTCATATCTCACTACTACTGCTCATGTCACATTTTAGATCATTTTAAAACACTAAAAATGTTCCTGATTGACAGATGGCTTTGGTTACTTTCCAACATTTTAAAATATGCATATGCGCATTTTGAGTTGCCTTTACTGCGGTGGAGTGAGCGATATTTTCATGTTGCACGGTTTTCATGATTGCCGCATTCATTTTCTTGTAACTCTGAATTGGGAAGCTTTTCAAAACTATCCCATCTGATTTAAATTATCGTTTATATACAGACGTGGTTATAGTGCTTTCTCAGTACAAAGTCGTTACTCAGTACAATAAGACTTCCAAGATTTGGCAGTCCAATTTTACTTGCTCCTATGTTAGTGAAATTACGTTTGAAATGAACAGGCATAATAGTAATTTATACAACATTTTTATCGAGATGGTACTATTAATGTCAGATATCTGACCAATTATGGTGCAATTTTATCTACTCCAATAGTTAGAAGGGCTTAAATGGGGTAGGAAATTCGAGCGGGTCTCCAGCTGGTTAAAGGGAACTTCAAAGCGTTGAACACATGGATCACAAAAAATCCAGCTTTTAATAAGCTAATTTCGGGTGAATGTTACAATAGGAGATCAAACACTTTGTGCCTGGTGTTTGAGGAACAGAATCATAGAATGGTTACAGCACAGAATGAGGTCATTCAGCCCATCATGTCCATGTCGGCTCTCTGCAAGAGCAACTCACCTAGTCCTAGTCCCACGCCCCTGCCTTTTCTCTGTAACCCTGCAATTCTTTTCTCTTCGGATAATTATCCAATTTCTTTTGAAGGCCTCGATTGAATCTGTCTCCACCACACTCTCAGGTAGATCTAGAACCACTCTCTGCGTAAAGAAGGTTTTTCCTCATGCCGCTATCTCTTTTGCCAATTATCTTAAATTGGTGTCCTCTAGTTCGGGATTTTTCTACCAATGGGAACAGTGACTTCCTGTCTACTTTGTCCAAAACCCTCATGATTTTGAACACGAGATGAAGAGTTAATTAAAACAAGTGAGATTTCTTCATTATCCAATTCCAAGAAATGTTGAATTCATTTATTGTTAAACAGACACGCCTTAGAAATAGTTTTACATCCTCCAATTATTTGTATTGCAATATCTAATAATGATGAAAAATGACAGCATAACATTCCTATATTCTCAATGAAGACATAATTGAGCTGTTAAAGACAACTTCTCTGAAGTCCTTTGCACACACATGGGGCAAACTCTGCATTGTTATTGTTCCATCTGAATATCAATATGACAACATAAATCGATTATATTCAAGTATGTGTTATTAGAGAACATAAAGGTACTTGGCAATAGAATAAGACGGGCGTTGTTTATTGAAATCTTACAGTGAGAGCTGTTCCCAAACGGTAACACCTGTTTGATTTTCAAAGCAGTCACAAGTTAGTCGCACGAAAAACCCGTGGAGATATTGCAAATCTGTCGGGATTTCTCCAACATAATTAGAGGAGCGCTGTTGAAGGTTGGCTGGATGCAAAAGCGGCAACTTTCCATCCTAACACAGTATGTTGGAAAGGTGCCACATTAAGAAGAGTTGTAGTGTTTTCAGCGAGGTAAATACGCGACCTCCCTGGGCACGTAAAGGCCTGGCACATACCCGGGGTCAGTGTGTAATCCTCAGAGGGGGTTGCCTCACGTAACAATCTGCTTCTTAGCATTTGCATTGCTACAACAGTCACTGCCCATTTACCTCCTCTCTCCTCACTATCCCAGGCCCCAAACACTCCTTTCAGGTGAAGCAGCGATTTACTTGTACTTCTTTCAATGTAGTATACTGTATTCGCTGCTCACAGTGTGGTCTCCTCTACATTGGGGAGACCAAGCGCAGACTGGGTGACCGCTTTGCGGAACATCTCCGCTCAGTCCGCAAGCAGGACCCTGAGCTTCCGGTTGCTTGCCATTTCAACACTCCCCCCTGCTCTTATGCTCACATCTCTGTCCTGGGATTGCTGCAGTGTTCCAGTGAACATCAACGCAAGCTCGAGGAACAGCATCTCATCTACCGATTAGGCACACTACAGCCTGCCGGACTGAACATTGAGTTCAATAATTTCAGAGCATGACAGCCCCCCATTTTACTTTCATTTTTAGTTATTTTTTCTTCCTTTTTTTTTTGCATTCCTTTTTACATTTTTTACAATCTTTTTTTTGCATTTATTTCATTTCATCTTAGTTTGTTCAGTTTGCTTACCCACTGTTTTTTTCAGGTTGTTTTTCTTCAGGTTTGCACTTGCTGATGTTCAATATTCAGTATATTCACACCTAATCTGTACTAATGCTTTGTCTTTCAACACACCATTAACATATTGTTTGCCTTTGCTCCGTGACCTTTTGGTCAGCTATGTGGCCTGGTCCAATCTGCACCTTCTCCTTTGTTATCTCTTGCCCAACCCCCACCTCACTTGTTTATAATCTGTGACTTTTCTAATATTTGTCAGTTCCGAAAAAGGGTCACTGACCCGAAACGTTAACTCTGCTTCACTTTCCACAGATGCTGCCAGACCTGCTGAGTGAATCCAGCATTTCTTGTTTTTGTGTCACTATTTCCCTCCTACGTTAACACATCAATGTCAGTTGTCTTGTAGGTTCAAAGCAATGCCCTACATTCCAATTCGCATTTTGTTTTAATTATAACATTTAGGTTCAGATACACTGAATGTTACTTAACAAGTAATTTGGATTAATTCTTTTAGGGAAATTGCTAGTTTCCTTTTGTAATTTCTTGTTAAAGTAATCTCTTGTAACCAACGTTTGTTTTGACAGAAAATGGGCTACACCGCCATAAGGCGCGTTTGCAATATCGCCCAACAGCATTGTAAGACGCTGCGACATGATATAGCTTCAATTCAGCATTGTGTTGCTATGTACTGAGTCCCAGCGCTGAGTGGCGGTGTCACATCATTCAGCAGCCTCAACCAGCCATCTCATTCACAGAAGTCCTGCTGATTCACTGCTTCGTACAGTCACACAAGGGGGTGGGGAGAAAGATACAGGCAACACATACAAAAAGAAACAATCGGAAGAAGCAGCTCCAATTGCACCCGTCAGGCTATGGAAAAAGACAAGTTATAGGACTCTTCTTCTTGCTGATTTTAGCTATCTGCCGCTGCTTCGCAAGTCAAACTAATCCGACTGCAATAAGGTCTATCTCATCATTGGCTTTGCACTGGGGATTGCGCTGAAGAAATGTAACAGCTTTTCATTCGGGGAACATCGTCCCGGGTTACATTGGAGCCCACGGCTGGACAGAGGAAGCCACAGTTCTCTGTTACTATGATTTAACCACAGCTGGGAGAGGCTATCAGCCCGAGTTGTTGTGCAGCAAGTTGCCACCGACTGTCGGTGTACGTTATTCGGGTCATGGTGTCGAAGTGGAAAGCCCGCAGTCCGACCCAAGTATAGGTTGGAGTATCTCTGGACCCGCTGTATCAGTGACTGGCGTCAGAGCAACACCTGTTACTCACACATCAGGTAAGATGTTTCTACTGACACCAGTTTGAGAGTTTGTCCACCACATAACTGCCTGTACCCTATGGTTAATGATAGGCGATGAGCATTTCTCGTTTGAATGAAAGCAGTTCCGTTCACCCTTTGCCTTAAAACTCTCTAATGTTTGTGAGAGTGCTGGTGCGCGGTAGAAGAGACACGTCCAAGAAAGAGTTTTTAAATCTTGCAGCTATGATTTAAAGAGAATCTCGATACGCAATGCTTGACTTGTGAATGTCAAACTTTACTGGGAGGAGGACAAATGTGTGTGCGATATAATCCGGCTTAAATACACTCCACTTTGAGATTTCAACCATGGGTCTGTTAAATAGAAATGACGATTAACACAGGGCGTCTGTGTAATAGACAATGATTCGTTTCCAGATGTTTAGATGCACCGCACTTACAATATGGTTGGAAATTGGGGAGTGGATGGAAATAGTTACTTTTATAATCATGCAGGAACAGAGAGCTCTCACAGATGTGTGGAGTGAGCATCGACATTGATGATGTTTGCTGTGTGTCTTTTTCCTTAAATACACGAGTCATATATTCTGAAACACAGAGTAGCTGCAGAAACCCACTGAATTGAAGGAATGTGTATACATGCAGGCTGCAGCGCTGTATTTGCCGGCGGCCACAGAAATATTAATGTCGACATGACATTCACACATTTGTCGGTTATGTAGGTTTTTGCTGTTTTCACGCAGAGTTTCGATGGAAAATGCTGTTCAGAGCAGGTTTAGAATGATCTGCACCTGCAACAGAGCTTCATTGACCTGGGGAATGTTACAGGCATTCACATTATTGATCTGACTGGGGACATTGAATAATACACGCGGGCGCTTAGCGTGAATAAGTCTCGAGAATAACAAAGTGCACAGGTTCTTAAAGATCTTTGCGTGTTTGCTTTCGACTGTAGGAGATTGCGCACTTGTGGTTTGTGTTCGAGAGTTGCTGCTTGTATATTGAATTCTATTTAAAATGGGAAGAGGGACATTGCGATAGATCAAACCATTGCACTTTGCAGCCCAGACAAGCAACAGTTGTTGATGAAGGGGGTTAGAATATTGATATTTCTTTATTAGTTTGCCTCTGCTGTTTTTATGAAGGGTTAGTGTTCCCTGCCGTACAAATTAGAAAGACAAAAATGGCTGGAGACAGAATTAGGTACTTCGACATTAATGAATGTGTGAAAGGTTTCTAACGTTAGATGGGACCAAGAGGAAGCTAGTAGATACATTGACCGATGGAAGACATTTTCCCATTATGAACCTGCATCATCCTTCTCCAAAACTTCACTATACTTTTCAGTTTCCTTTCTGTGTGTCAGATGCTCAATTAACATCTACTAGGAGGCGACAGGGCTTTCAACTCACAGAATGTTACGTTGGTTAAATTTAGAGCAGATTCGGGTAAATTTACAGCAGCCAGGTATAACTTGTATTTACATTGCATGTGAAACGTCCTGGGATATGATAAAGTGCTATCAGCTACTTTTGAATAGTAGTGTTAAGAACAGGAGTAGGCCCTTCAGCCCTTTGAATTGGTTCAATCAGATTATGGCTGATTTGTACCTCAGCTGTATTTACCCACTTTGATCTATCGCTTGCCTCAATATTTTTACCTAACAACAATCTCAGTCTTGGAAATTTCAATTAACGCAGCATCCACAGTCTTTTGGAGGAATGAATTCTACATTTCTACTACCTTTTGTGTAAAAAAAAAAATGCTTTTACTCCTAAATGGTATTTGCTCTAATTTTAAGATTATATCCACTTGATATAGATTCCCACACCAGAGGAAACAGTTTTTCTGTATCTACACAATCTGAATCTCATTATCGTTTTGAAGCACCTCTATGAGATTATTTTCAACCTTCTAAATTTAAGTGAATACAAGCTAACTTCAACCAATTTAGCCTCAAAATTGAACTCTTTGGGCTGAATTTTATTCGGGTGCCGTGCTACTCAGCGGGGTGCCCGCATTCAGTGCCGCTGCAGAGCCCCCATGATATTTTGCGCGGGGGCTCATTTAAATAGTGGAGGTGGAGCGCCCGCCCTGATGATGTGTAGCGGCATCATCTGCGTTCCCAGCAACGCCGTCTGGTGCCACTGCGCAGGCACTGGCACCATTTTTTAAGAGCTTTAAGCCCTTAGAATTATTTCAAATTTTTAAATGGGCAGCAGTGTGAAATTTTTATTAAACAATAAGAAATATGTGGATGGCCCTCCCCCCCCCAATGGTCATTTCAATGGCTGAAATGACCAACACATTCCTTTTACCCTACCCGAACTTTACCCCCTAAATTTATAACATTTGGCCTATAACCCCTTCCCACCATCCCCACATCCAATAAAAATTGATTTCCCCACTCCACCCTTCCTGAAATTATTATTACTCCTCGCTCCCCACCAGGTTCTGGCCTCGGAACTCCATGCCCGGTGGCAGGGGGCTGCACCGAGGTCTCCCCACCGCTGGTGATATGTGGCAGGCCCTTCTCAACGTTGCGGATCGAGGAGGGCCTCTCCCTGCAACATTTTACTGGCCTCCGTGTCATGACCTGCGGCGTCGAGGGGCCAGTAAAATTCATCCCTCTCAGTATCATTCTGCTAAATTTGTATTGTACCACCTCGAAGACCAGTATATCTCCCCTGAGGTTTGCTGACCAAAACTGAGAGCAATACACTGAGATGGAGTCTTGCCAAGGCTCTCTACAACTGAAGTGTCACTCCTTTGTTTCTGAATTCCAACCACCTTGAGATAAAGGCCAATGTGCCATTAGCTGTTTTGATTACTTTTTGTACCTCCACTAGCTTTCAGTAATTTTTTTGCACATGGACACCTTTGCTTCTCCACAGCTCACAATCTCTTACCATTAAGCAATTATTCTGATATGTCTTTCTTGTATCCAAAGTGGATGACCTCACACTTCCACACATTGAACTCCATTTGCCACTATTTTGCCCACTCATTTAATCTGTCTGTCACTTTGTAACTTTTTGCTCCCACTTTCACAGTTTACTGTGCCTGCTAATTTAAGATTATCAATAGGATTGGAGAATAGGCAGAAACTATTCTATGTAGAAAAATGTGAAGTAATGTATTTTGGAAGTAAGAACAGGGACTTAATGTGTCTCCTAACTTGTTACTATAGGTAATCACTGCAACCAGTTTGCACACAATATAATCCCGCATCGAACAATTGAAATAAATTACCTATTAATTTAAATCAAGGAGGACTTTACAGAGTTTTTTCAGGTTTCACTTTCAGCTTTGAAGACCCTAAAATCTTTATATTTACCAATTGAATTCATATTAGATTAGAGATACAGCACTGAAACAGGCCCTTCGGCCTACCGAGTCTGTGCCGAACATCAACCACCCATTAAACGAATCCTACACTAATCCCATATTCCTACCAAACATCCCCACCTGTTCCTATATTTCCCTACCACCTACCTATACTAGTGACAATTTATAATGGCCAATTTACCTATCAACCTGCAAGTCTTTTGGCTTGTGGGAGGAAACCGGAGCACCCGGAGAAAACCCACGCAGACACAGGGAGAACTTGCAAACTCCACACAGGCAGTACCCGGAATCGAACCCGGGTCCCTAGAGCTGTGAGGCTGCGGTGCTAACCACTGCGCCACTGTGCCGCCCATGTTGAGCAGTGTTTTTTTTTACTTTCATTGTACACTTCAAGTTATTAGTTATATATATTGGAGTTGGTAAATAAAAAGCTGTTTGACCGGCAGGACATTTGGAGGTGGGCAGTCAGGTGATGAAGTCTCCAGGAATATGCCCACCAGTGTTGGCAACCCTAATGGATCCAGAGTTTTTCCCTCACCTGTCCTCTTGGTAGTATTCATTCTTTAATGATGAGATGCTTGCTCACATCAGTCTTGATATTGCCTTATAGAATTTTGTACCTATATCCCCATATCTTGCAGTCATGATTCACCTTGAAGTAGCTCTCAGGATTAATCTTTGCATTTCACATAGTAGCTTATAAACCTCTTTAATGCCCTTTGCACTGATTTTCAAGGTGGAAGATTGCTATTTTTTCTAACCTAATAATTCCCTAACCCTCTGACACTAGGGTACAGCTCTCTTTTGTAACACTCTGGATGTTTCACATATGCTTCAGGATCAGAGTTGAAACTAGTACTCAAGATGAACCTTGACCATAACACGATTTAGCTTCAAGATGATGATTTCAGATTTATAAGTGGTAATTTCACAAAACTGCACACCCAGCATGGAGTCTGCATCTCCAATGATTTTCCAACTATTATAATTAATAATTAGAATCTGAAAGGGAGTGATTGTGCTGATGGACTGTAAATTGGAGACACAAGGTGCGATTTTAGAACAGAAGGATTATTTTCCACTTTTATGTCATTATCTCTGTGTTCAAGGAGTGTTATCAACTGAAAAAAACAAACAGCAGAGCGCAGTCACTCTCTCACCCCTATTGTTCCCATTTGGAATTGGAAAATGTCAACAACACCAGTGATATTGTGTTGGAAGCATAAATTTACAAACAATTTAAATGGGAAGGGAAATAATAGAAAGTGTGCATGATTTTAAAGCTGTAAAATAATTTGGTATTAACAGCAATAATTCGTATTTGTAATGAGGACTTCTTCCAAGAGCTGTAAAAAATGCAGTTAACATGCTAACAGTGTCATTTTTGAAAATATGCAATTAAACTCAATATAGTATAGTCATTTTTGGCCAAAAAGTTGATCTTGATAATATTTGCTTTCAACATTAACATATATTAAGCAGTGGGTGACTTGTTATTTTAATGTTTTTTACCTACTGCGATAAACTGTAGTTTAGTCACAACTTAATTGTCATTAAATGCACTTCATTTGTAGTTATCTGCAGGAAATAAATGACAAAGCACTAATACAATGACAAACCAAACTGAGACTGCAGCTTAATGTCATTTACATAACAGGAGAATAATGATATAATGGATTGCAAGGAAATCTCTCTTCACTTGATTGCCCTACCTAACCTTTTTGTGCATCTGCATGCACATTGAAAATTAATATTTAGATATTTAAAGAAACAATAAAGGAGCATTTCTCCATGCTGTGCACAACAACATCTTGCATTTAAAACTAATTTTAATGTTAATGAAAATTCCAAAATGGACATTGAGCAGTAGTAGAACAAAATAGCAAAGAGGCCTTTAAGACTAAGAAGGCAGTCATAGAGGGAGTTGTTGTGGGTCGACCTTAAGAAGTGACCATCTTAAGAGCTGTAAGTAAAGATCACCTGAGAAAGTGATGTCACATCACTCATGACCAGGGAATTGTGGGTGTAGCCCAGCAGAGTGAGAAGTGGCTCATGCAGTAACTATTTGTATATATATGTTTGAGTTAAGTTATAATAAAACCCACATTTTCTTTGGATATTACTTGCAGTCTTGTGAGTCCTACAACAGATCACACACCAAAGGAACAAGTAATGTTACATAGGGGCAATGCTTGGTATATATTTTTTCTGAAGACCACCAAATATTTCATTGTGGCAATGTTTGATTTTTTTCTGAAGAACACACTAAGACAGAATAAAGAACAGCAGGCTGCCTACCTGGAGTGGTTAAAGATCCTGGAGAGCAGCTGGCAGGAGACCCCACAACACTGCATCAAGCTAGGATACAGACAGGACCCCAGGAGGCATTGAAACTTTGTGAATACAGCAGGAAAATCGCCAGGAGATCAGAGCTCTCAACTAATTAGGTAGTGGGTTGAAAAATTTGAAAAGCAGTAGCAGAAGCAATTACTATTTTAGTTTACTTTTTTTTTGCTTTGTGGGCAGGGCCTAAGCCAAAAATTGTGGTAGCCATTCGGAGCTCCCATAGCTGCACTGCAAGTTTATCATTCCCATGCACGTCATTGGAGAACCATTGTGGGCAGTCAGTCTGGACATAGTGGGTTGCACCATAGATTCCCATTTCTTTAAGTATATGTCCTTCAGTATATGGATGGGCAGAATATTTGCACTTGCTTCAGTGTCGATTTCTACTCTGAGCTTATGCCTGCCATTATTCTGTGGACATATAATCCCAATCATGGCGAATGCCTCAGATTGTGTGATAACATTGACATGTTGATCCAAATTAACATGTGAAATGCTTGCTCACTGTTCGCATGAGTGTACTCTTCATCCATGTCCTCCTGGCAATCTGTCTCTCTGCTGACCAGATGTACCTGCTTGGGCTTTTGTTGTATGTTGGCATACCTCTTGTTCTGTTTGCCATCCTGTCTTGCAGATATTCTCTCTGCATGTGATCTGCCACCATTCCTGTGTGCAGTATCTGAGTCTGGCCTTCTACACCGCCTTGCCAAATGTCCTTGCATGCCAAAAGCTTTGCACTGGTCCTAGTATGCCAGACAACTGTGAATTGGGTGAGTCAGACTACATTTGCCACCAGGCGTAGCAGACTTCTGAACCTTGGTTACCATACCAATTGTTGTAGCTTTCCCCAATGCTTGTAACTGTTGGTGCACAGCCATGATGGCTTCAAATTTCCTTCCAGCATTAAGTATTGCATCTATAGTGTGCCCTTTCCTCTTTTCTAGCAGGTCTTTTTGAAAGGCTTTGAGTGGGGTAGATGCAATTACTAGCTGTAAAACCCATTCTGTCAGTTCGATATCTGCAAAGTCACAATATTGAGCTTTGTCTTGGCACCTTGCAACAAACTGGTCAATGGACTTGTCTTACCTATGTCAGTAGGCCATAAGCTCAGCCTATGTACTCAGAAATTTAACTTCACCTTCAGTTGCTGCTACAGGAATGTCTATAGCTTGCTAGGGTCCTTCTGATCCTCAGATGACAATCCTGATGTATTGATCTGTTGCAAGCCTTCATTGCTCAGTGCAATCTTAATCTTTGTACTTTGTTTCTCTGGCAAACTTACTTCTTAATCCAGGAAACACGGTTCCATTCATTGTCAGAACAATTTAAATTCAGACTCTCTGTCTGATACCTTCCAATCTATAACTGGACATCTGAAAGCCATTGTTCTAATGAACCTGTTTTTTCATAAATATAGGACTTTTGTACAGGTTTTTGTTTTCACAGACACACTTCTTTGTTTCTTGTTTAGACAGATCCGTTATCTGCAGGCCTGCCCCTTTGAGAGTGAGACACAGCTGCTTTCTTTTTGCATAGTTTGTTTTTTTAACAGTGAACTTTTTTTAACTGTTCTTTTTCTGCAGCCAGTTGCACCTTGCAGTACTGGTAGCTGCCACAACCAGGCTTTCTCACTGTGCTGTGGACCTCCAGTGAAGCTGTAATTTTTAAAACACCGTGTTTTTAGCTCCTCCTTAGTGAATCCTTGTTCATTGTTCTAATTGTAAGGCAAAGAAGTCAAACAGGTTTCCTTATATTTAAACAAGAAAGATAGAAGTTTATTAATCTTAAACTCTAATCCGGGTAACGACTACGAATATGCGATGCAATCACGCTAGCATGCATACACGATAAACACACACGCAGATAGAGACAGAAAAAGTAGAAGGAATAAAGGGGAAAAGTTTCAGGCAATATCTGGTAGTTACAGTCCTTTAAGTTCAATATGGAGTCTTGAAATTTGTCGGGGCCCGATTCACGCTTCAACTTGTTCCGATATAGGAGTCTTCCCTCTCTTGAGGTTTACGTGTCTTCCGTGGGTCCGGTGAGCTTGGGAGAAAGTGAGAGAGAGAGACAGCCAGGCGAGAGACTTGCTTGTTTCAGCTTCAGTTGCACACTGCCTTCTGAATTCAAACTGTCCTGTGGCTAGTTCAAAAAAACTTGGGCCAGCCAGTTAGTCATGTGACCTGTGGATTGTATCATCTTAGTAGGGCCTGGAATGCACTTCCTTACACCTTCAATGTCTGGTGATCAAAATCCATTTGGGTTAATTCGAGCAGGGAATAGCCCTTTGTCTCCACAAGCAACGTCTTAGTCTGCAAATGTCCTTCTAGCCCAGTGTCTGGTAATCTTCAAACAAGCAATTTCTTCACTCCAGCAACAGTTTAAAATCAATATTCATATGACAATATTAATATGCCTCATTCTTGGCAGGTAGGGGTCTGCATGACAGTAGTGAGAGAGGACTTGCATGTATTTCTTGCTTTTCGCATTCTTATGATATTCCATGGACCTTCACAGCAAATTGTTCTTGATTTGTAATCACGTGTTTTATTTGAGCAAACACAGTAGCCAATTTGAACATAGTGAATGCTGACTAGGAGAATACATAATTTCTTTACGATATCCTTTACCCCCAACTTAATATATAGACTGACACTCAGTTTATTATGTCATCCAAAAGACAGCAACTTTGACAATGTAGCACTTCCTTAATTCTGTACTGAATTGCCTGTTTGGATTATGTGTTTAAGGCCTAGGGCCAGAATTTTACGCCACCCCAAAGAGCCGGATGGTGGCGTGGGGGGTGGCGTAAAATGAAGCGGGAGGCTTTCCCGACCCGCTTCCGCCTCCACCCTCCTTTATGTTGGGTGGGGGGAGGGGGTGAATAATGGCTTGCCTGCCCCAGGCCAATCAAGGCCCTTAAGTGAGCACTTCAAGGCCTTCACCCGCCTCCACGCAGATTTTACACATGGCAAGCGGGCATCCTGGAGCCGGGAAAAGCTGCCTGGGGAAAGCAGGCGGCTTCCTATCGTCTTGGGTGGGTGGCCTGCTCATCGGGCACAGGGTGCCCAATGTAGGGCTGCTCCCACTACTCCAACCACACCCAAGACCCAACATGCCCCCCCAAACGACCACCCTTGCCTCACCGGGGCCCGACCGATTACCCCAGCAAGGCAACCAAAACTTACCTGCCTTCTCGGCTCCCAGGCATCTTCTGTGCATGCTGGCCTGCAGTCCCAGCAGTGGCCACTGCTCCCAGTGGCGCTGCTGGGACTAAGAACTGCCAGCCCACTGATTGGCTGGCAGCTCATTGAGGCGGGACTTCCTCCCCAAGCGGGTGGAAGTCCCGCCTCGGAACAATTAAAGCCAGGGGACCTATAAAATATGGAACGGATCCCCAGGCAAGGCGAAGCGGGTTCACCACCGAATTTTACATCGAAGGCCGGCTCTTGTCCAGCCACCATAAAATTTTGTCCCTAGAGTCGGTCCTGAACACACAAGTGTCTTACTCAGAAGCAAAAGCATTCCACTGAATCAAGCTGACGTGTAAGGATGAGATTCCATGTGGGAAGAAAAGCAATGAATTCATAGAAAAAAGATGCAAGGGAATTTAGATAATGATTGAAATCACTAAGAATAAGATGTTGTTTGGTAAAAAGTTTAAAAGAGGACAGAATCTCAATAGGAAAATTGCTGTGGTGCTCAGGAGGATAGTAGAAAATGAGAACATTAAAGTAGAAGGGAGAGGGGTGCCAAAGAATGCGTGTTCAAACAAAAAGATGCGATGAGAGCATGGTGGGAGGCCAAGATGTGATCTGAAAATGAGAGCTACAGCATCATCCTAACAATTTGAGCAGTGGATATGGTAGAATTGATAAAGGATGGGTTTATAATTCTATTACACAGTGCACGCAGGGGAAATCTTCCCCCAGTCTAAGCATTTTTCCTTTGAATGCCTTAGTTCTACATATAACTTGAGATAAAAAACAATATTCTGAGGTGAAAGACTGGACCGGGAAAGGAGGGAAAAAACCTGTTTAAACAGTTAAAAATGCAAGACATTGTATTTGTCCAGTATATTTTTCTACCAGCAGGACAGAATGTTTAGAGTCATACAGTTATACAGCACAGAAACAGGCCCTTCAGCCCACCGTGTCCGCACTGGCCATCAAGCCATTCTATTCTAATCCCATCTTCCAGCACTTGGCCCGTAGCCTTGTATGCTATGGCGTTTCAAGTGCTCATCTAAATACTTCTTAAACGTTGTGAGGATTCCTGCCTCTACCACCTCTTCAGGCAGTGCGTTCCAGATTCCAACCATTTTTCCTCAAATACCCTCTAAACCTCCTGTCCCTTACCTTAAATCTATACCCCCCTGGTTATTGACACCTCTGCTAAGGGACAAAGTTTCTTCCTATCTACCCTATCTTTGCCCCTTATAATTTTGTATGTCTCAATCAGGTTCCCCCTCAGCCTTCTCTGCTGTATGCAAAACAACCCTAGCCTATCCAGTCTGTCTTCATAGCTGAAATGCTCCAGCCCAGGCAACATCCTGGTGAATCTCCTCTGCATCCTCTCCACTGCAATCACATTCTTCCTATAGAGTGGCAACCAGAACTGTACCCAGTACTCCAGCTGTGGCCTAACTAGCATTTTATGCAGCTCCATCATGACCTCCGTGCTCTTATATTCTATGCCTCTGCTTAAAAAAAGGCAAGTATCCCATATGCCTTCCTAACCACCTTATCCACCTGTGCAGCTGCCTTCAGTGATCTATGGACAAGTACACCAAGGTCCCTCTGACCCTCTGTACTTCCTAGGGTCCTACCATCCATTGTATATTCCCTTGCCTTGTTAGTCCTCCCAAAATGCATCACCTCACACTGCTCAGGATTAAATTCCATTTGCCACTGCTCTGCCCATCTTACCAGCCCATCTATATCGTCCTGTAATCTAAGGCTTTCCTCATCACTATTTACGACACCACCAATTTTCATGTCACCTGCGAACTTACTGATCATACCTCCTATATTCACGCCTAAATCATTAATGTACACTCCAAACAGCAAGGCTCCCAGCACCCATCCCTGCGGTATACCACTGGTCACAGGCTTCCACTCGCAAAAACAATGTTGGACCATCACCCTCTGCCTCCTGCCACTAAGTCAATCTTGGATCCAATTTGCCAAATTGCCCTGGATCCCATGGGCTATTACCTTCTTAACCAATCTCCCATGTGGGACCTTATCAAAAGTCTTTCTGACGTCCATGTAGACTACATCAACTGCTTTACCCTCATCTACACATCTGGTCACCACCTCGAAAAATTCAATCAAATTTGTTTATTTGCCATAATAGAAACATTTAAGGATAGCGATCACTGTCAGTGATGTTAACACACTCATATCAAGTTCTTCTGTCTGCCATTTTAATTGAGATGTTAACTCATTTAAAATAATTTTTACCTTCAATGTCTTTAATAAGAATGCTGCTACAGTAAAATACTCAGCGAATATGTTATATGTACAGCATACCTCGTATATTTTGACACTGGTAGATGTCAAAGAAACAAACATGCCAAACATGTAGTGCTGTCATGGTAAAATGCTGGGAATGATGTTTTACTGTTTATATAAACGGGGATCATACAGTGTCAAGATTAGCAGCAATATGATATATCAATACTACTTGCATTAGGAACTAATGCTTTTAAAAAATCTTCTTTCAGATAATGTTTCCAATAGTTCGGATACAGTGACATTTCCAAAGGAAATTGGTCCTGGCTGTTCCAATGATGGTGCATTATTGGAACACTTACTCACTGATTGATAACAACCCTTAAAACTTTCTTACAGAACAATACTTTTTTTGTTTTGAGCTGATCATGACCAATACATAGTAGAGTAGAGCCACACACTCCTTTTATTCTAGAATTGAATTCAACCTCTATGTCCTATCTATCACCAAAAGAACAACAACTTGGATTTATACAATACCTTTCAATGCAGAACAATGTCCCATGCACTTCACGGAACCATGATCGGACAGAATTGATTTTGAGCCAAAGACGGAGATAATTGGGTTACTTACTTTTATTATTGGAACATTGCCTGTCTCTGAATCAACCTTATTCTCACTGCCACTGAAATCCTTAACCATACCATTACCATGTCTGGACTGGATTTCTTCAACGTCCTTCTTGCCAGTCTCCTGACCTCCACTGTCCATAAAGCTCAAATTGTGTAATACTCCATATCCTCCGTGCTGTTCCACACTAAGGCCTATTTGCCTATTACCCTCATGCTCATTGACCTACACCAGTTCAATTTAAAATCCTCGTCCTCATCTCCAAATTGCTCAAACCTACCGAGGCACCCTTCGCCATTCTTGTGTCTCTATTTCTAAAGTTGGCCTCCGATGCATCCCCCTACCATCTGACCTACTCCTGGAATTCCCTTCCAAAATCCTCTGCCTCTTTACCACCCTCCCCGACTTTAAATGGGTAAAAATCAGCAAGAAGGGGCAGAGAGCTTTAGGAAGGTAACAGGGCACTCATTATGCATTGATATTAAGGAAAGATAGAAAAAAAAGTTAAAGCTAAAAGTATTATAGCTGAAAGTAGAGCATTTACAACAGAATATGTGAGTTAATAGCACAGATATAAATAAATAGATTTGATCAAATAACCAGTACAGAGGCATTGTTGCAGAGTGACCAAGGTTGGGAACAAAGTATTTTAGAAGATGTGAGTTTTCAAAGGAATAGCCAAAATGGAAAAAGGAACTGTGGGGGGGTGCAGGTGGTGGTGGCTGCTGGGGTGCAGGGTAACCCTGACAACAAAGGCTAGGATAAAGGCAGTTGAGAGAAAGGATCTTAGCTCAGAAAATCATGATGTTGAAACAGTTTAGGCAGAGCTAAGGAACAGAAAACATTGGTGGGGGTATCTTATGGGTCCCCGATCAGTAGTTGTAGTGTCGGACAGTGTATAAATCAGGAAATTAGTAAAGCATACAACGAGAGTAATATGGTAATCATGGGGGACGTTAATCTTCATTTAAACTGGGCAAACCAGATTTGCAACAATAACTTAGAGGATGAGTTCATGGAATGCATTCAAGATAGTTTTCTAGATCAGTATGTTAAGAAACCAACTAAGGAACTAAGTATTGTGCAATGAGACATTAATTAATAACAGTAGTAAAGGAGCTTCCGGGGACAATGATCATTATATGATAACATTTCATATTGAGTTTGAAAGTGATTTAGTTAAGCCTAAATCTCTGGTCTTATATCTGAACAAAGCAAACTAAGTAAGTATGAAGGATGATAAGATAGATTGGGAAATTAGATTTAAAAATTAACAGTTGATTAATAGCATTTAAAGAAATAATTGATAATTCCCAACAACTATACATTCCCATTAGGAATTAAAAACCCCACGGGAAAAGTGGTCCAAACTTGGCTAACAAGAGAAGTTAAAAATAGTATTAAATTAAAGGGAGGGGCTTATAATGTTTCCAAAAAGTAGTAATCCTTCCAAGGATTGGAAGGTGTATTGAGGTCCAAGCATTGATCATTGCGGTACCCCAGCAGTTATAGTCGACAACCCAAAAATGACCCAGTTATGCCTATTTTCTATCCATTAACCAATTTTCAATTCATGCTAATATATTATCCCCAATCCCATGAGCCCTAATTATGTTGTGTTGCTTCTTGTGTTGCACTTTATCAAAATGTGGTATTCAGAGCGACCTAGGTATCCTTCTACATGAATCACAAAAAGTTAACATGCAGGGACAGCAAGCAATTAAGCATCAGTTGCTGCTTTCCCTCCTTGCAGGAGAAGAGAGCACATAAACCCGGGGAGAGGCAGAGAACTGGGGGGGAAGGCTGGTGGGTACCTTCCAATGATAGTCAACTTGATGGTCACTGGCAGTGTGTGCCCAACTGGTCCACTGGGAAGGAGATCTTGTTCCAGGAGGCTGCAGATATCAGCCACGACTTGCCGTGAGACCCTGAGCCTCTCTCTCTCTCTCTCTCTCTCTCTCTCTCTCTATACACATAATAATCAGGGAAAAAAATTTTCAGCTGGTGGCCAGGGCTACCGCCTCCATATTAAATCCCAGCAATTGTGTGCAGTGCCATGGCAGATCTCTTACTATATGAAGTTTTGTAGCTAGCATGTGTCTGCCATATTTTCAAATGCCACATTCCAGATGCCACTTCAAAGTGCCAAAAGTCAGTCATTTCCTGCTGCTCTTTTAGCTTGATAACCTGATGGTTCTCCAAGGTCAGCAGCTAGGAATTTACAAGAGCCTGGCAAGCTACAGTGGCTTTCCTCAAGCAATTGCCTATAATTGACCTCTGGGGAGTTCAGACCACTTTCCCACAGGGAGAACTTGAGCTGTGCCCTTAAAGAAACCGGCCAGGTTAAATACAGCTCTATCTTAAGCACATGAATATAAATGTGCTGCAGTCAACCCATCAGCAGTTTTAGACTTTTACAAAAATTCAGTCAAAAGTTGGGATGAAATAGTCTGCTAAACAAAATAAAATCTGCACACTATGTTTGGTAACAGCAAGCTACTTTTGATAGTTATTTTACAACCTTGCTAGTGTATTAACCCTGTACTATATTTTCTGTTTCTATGAAGGCACTTCTATGGGATCAGTATAAGTCACATTGAAAGCTGAAAAGCTTTAACATTTGCAGGTTGTGTGCATGAATGATGGCCAGATATGATTTCATATCTAAAGAAGGAATATCAGCTGTGAGTTTGGCACTTTCTTTGGCCCAATTGCTTATATTGATTTCTGCTTGTACATGCCCATTTTTCCATTCTGGAGTATGTTAATAAGGTTGGCAGGAAACTTGGGTATAAATAGACATGGGCAAAATTGTGCATACAATTTTGGATGTAACTTGCCAATGAAGCTGCCACAGGAAATGTCAGCCCATTATCATTTCCCCCGAATACATAGATAATTAAATTGAATCAACCTCTGTGTTTTCCGCTACCAACTATGGACCCCAATGTTTCTGGTATGTCATGCAATCCTTGTCAAAGTTTAAACTGGTCAGATCTGCTTGGTTACTTTTGAAATATGTCTTATATGGCTAATTTGCTCGTATTTAATTGGGCGAAATTTTGTGTAGAGATAACAGTGAGACTATCAGCACTTACTGTTGTTTTAGTGTAAATTAGACAGCAACGTTTGGTGATTGCCCATTCACAGTTAAACGTGGGAATCAGGAAGTTGTTGTCCAAGATTCCCAGCTGCTTCAGAGGCTGAAATACAGTGGATTCTCGCTGAAAGATTCAGCAGTAGAATCCATATAAGGGCATGAAGTTGCGGTATTTGTGTGATATATACACACTAAATTCATCAGAAAAATTTGCAGCTTGTCCGTTCCAGTGTAAGCAAAATTTTAACTGTGTGATCAGTCTGCCAAACAACAACTTTGACACTGAAAATTAACTTTTACAAATGTGGACTCTTGTTGCTTCAGATTTTTATCACTGTTGGAGATTTTAAAAGGATTTTGTTGAGTGCTTCTTTCGGTCTTATTTATCTCTTTCTTAATCCCATCTTTCTTTCCCTCTCATTATTTTACTTTCTACACCTGATTTGACATTGAATTAAATATTCTAACTGACACTGGTTCAGACTCTTACGCTGCTCATTAGTGATTCTTCAGTGTGAAGGAGAGACACAGTTGCTAGCCCTATTCACACATCCTGGATCCTCTATGGCTGCACCATTTTGGCTCTCTAAATCACAATAAGTTCTGGTGTAAAATCTTATAGAAAATCTGTGGGCAAGAGCAAGTGTGATGAATGGCTGGCACTGTTCGTTCACCACTGGGAGCAAAATCAGGGCCAGGATTATTTTCATACTATTTACGCTGCTGTATTATTCATGTTTGTAATTTCAAGTTTGCAGGTAATATTTTATTGTATTATTTTTTTTATACTGTTGATCATTATTCCTCTTGATTTTGCCAACAACACTCTATGGAAACTAGCTCATGCCAGCAATATCAAACTACTCTGTGCAATATTTTAAGTAAATAAGTCATTTCCTTAAAATGGATGTGCACTTCTGTAATACGAATACAAAATATTTTGACACATTACATATTTTGACACATGTATAATACCATCTCAGTTGCTTTCTTGTATGCATTTATGCCTGTCATAGGCAGACTAGAATCTATCCGCCTTTGGTTGTCCTTTATCTAAACACTAGTCACTCAAGCACTGTGGTATGTTTTCTTGGATATCTAATATTTGTAGTAGCTGTCTCAGGAAGACCACTTGAGAATGTCGCAAAATGTATGGAAATATGCTTAAGTGTTGAGAAATGGGAAACAATTTCTTCTAAATAATTATACTTTGGTATGAGATCTATAATACAAGTAGATTAAAAATTACTCTTTTGGAAATGTTAATTTATATTTTGATAAAAATGTTTATTTTAAGGCATTTATTGAAAGCTGGATGAAGGAGCCTGAAAATGCAATCAGTTACCCACTCGTACATTCATTCACATATATCACTCCTTATTCACTCACTCGCAGAATCACTCACTCAGTCAGCCACTCGCATACTCAGTCACTTATACCCTCACTTGCACAATTACTCATAGAAGCACTTATTCATTTACTCAGACTCACACAGTCAGAACCGCATTCATACTCGCACAGTCACACATTTACTCACTTGCACATGAAATCACTTTCACCCATGTAATGACTCTCTCATTCATTCACTTCATACAATCACCCTGTCTCTCATACACATTCATTCAATCACTCACCAATTCACTCTCATGCACATGCATACAGTGCACCATCAGTCACTGCTCCCTGTCTTTTCTTGCCTGCCTCTTCTCATACTGAAGTTGCTTTGCCATGTATTTTTCATGGGGAAATAACAGAAATAGCATTTGTGAAAACAAGGCATCTGTGAACTCTTCACTAAAGGTTGGGAGATTTAGCAGACTTCTGCCGTTGCTCAGAAGGACTCTCTGAACAAGAGCTCAAGGGAATGGGTGCCTTGGCAACAATTCTCTAGTGGCTGCAAATTTGTGTATATTTATGTGATGGTTTCCTTGAGGGATCATCATCTCTGCATAAAGCTACAGTTAGTTACAGGTCTGACTAGCCAAAGATGCGTGATCACAACAAACAAACAAACAAGAACAAAGAACAGTACAGCACAGGAACAGGCCATTTGGCCCTCCAAGCCTGCGCCGATCTTGATGCCTGTCTAAACTAAAACCTTCTGCACTTCCGGGGTCCATATCCCTCTATTCCCATCCTATTCATGTATTTGTCAAGATGCCTCTTAAACGTCGCTCTTGTACCTGATTCCACCACCTCCCCCGGCAGCAACTTCCAGGCACTCGCCACCCTCTGTGTAAAGAACTTGCCTCGCACATCCCCTCTAAACTTTGCCCCTCGCACCTTAAACCTATGTCCTCTAGTAACCGACTCCTCCACCCTGAGAAAAAGCTTCTGACTATCCACTCTGTCCATGCCACTCATAACTTTGTAAACCTCTGTCATGTCGCCCCTCCACCTCCGTCGTTCCAGTGACAACAATCCGAGTTTATCCAACCTCTCCTCATAGCTAATATCCTCCAGACCTGGCAACATCCTGGTGAACCTCTTCTGTACCCTCTCCAAAGCTTCCACATCCTTCTGGTGGTGTGGCGACCAGAATTGTACACAATATTCCAAGTGTGGCCGAACTAAGGTTCAGTACAGCTGCAGCATGACTTGCCAATTTTTATACTCTATGCCCTGACCGATGAAGGCAAGCATGCCGTATGCCTTCTTGACTACCTTATCCACCTGCGTTGCCACTTTCAGTGACCTGTGGACCTGTATGACCAGATCTCCCTGCCTGTCAATACTCCGAAGGGTTCTGCCATTTACTGTATACTTCCCACCTGTATTAGACCTTCCAAAGTGCATTACCTCACATTTGTCTGGATTAAACTCCATCTGCCATTTCTCCGCCCAAGTCTCCAACAGATCTATATCCTCTGACAATCCTCATCACTATCTGCAACTCCACCAACCTTTGTGTCATCCGCAAACTTACTAATCAGACCAGCTACATTTTCCTCCAAATCATTTATATATATATATACTACAAACAGCAAAGGACCCAGCACTGATCCCTGCGGAACACCACTAGCCACATCCCTCCATTCAGAAAAGCACCCTTCCACTGCTACACTCTGTCTTCTATGACCGAGCCAGTTCTGTATCCATCTTGCCAGCTCACCTCTGATCCCTTGTGACTTCAGCTTTTGTACCAGTCTGCCATGAGGGACCCTGTCAAAGGCTTTACTGAAGTCCATGTAGACAACATCCACTGCCCTTCCTTCATCAATCAACTTCGTCACTTCCTCAAAAAACTCGATCAAGTTAGTGAGACACTATCTCCCCTTCACAAAATCATGCTGCCTCTCGCTAATAAGTTCGTTTCTTTCCAAATGGGAGTGAATCCTCTCCCATAATTTCCCTACCACTGACGTAAGGCTGACCGGCCTGTAATTTCCTGGATTCTGCTTGCTACCCTTCTTAAACAAAGGAACAACATTCACTATTCTCCAGTCCTCTGGGACCTCACCTGTAGCCAATGACGATACAAAGATTTCTGTCAAGGCCCCAGCAATTTCCTCCCTTGCCTCCCTTAGTATTCTGGGGTAGATCCCATCAGGCCCTGTTTTTCAAGACACCCAACACCACCTCCTTTTTGATATCGCATAGGGATAGATCCTAAAAAATGCAGAAAGTGCAAACATACTTGTCGAACATACTTCCTCTGATTCTCCTCCTTCAAAATCTGTAAGAACTGAGGAGCATCCAGAGCAATCCATTTAGAGGCAGCAGAGTCCGAAATATTATTTGAAAAACAGGCTGAGTCAGCAGAAGTGGTAAAGCAGTAAGAAGCATGTTCTATCGATTTAAGAGTCTTTGGGCAGAATTATAACTGCCAAGGGGAGGTGAGTTCTGGTACGGGCAGGGGGTTAAATCCCCAAAAAGTGGTGTTGGGAACCCAACATGACCTGGCTACTTCCAGGTTTAACCCGGGCAGATTTGCAGGCGAGTGGGGAAGCCCTATGCAGCTGCCGGTAAGTAACTAAAATATGCAAAGAGCAGTTCACTGTAAATTTAACTTAGCATTCTGGCTTTAACAACTAACACATGGGTTTCCTGAGTTGTCTGCAACTCACCAGAGTCAATGAGGCGAGAGTACAGCGGGGAATGATTGCTCAATGAAATTGATGTGCTAGGAAGCCTTTAAAGAGTGAAATTGCAAAGCTTGTGGCCAGCCTCAGTGAAAGGCTTGTG
Source organism: Heterodontus francisci (assembly GCF_036365525.1). Taxonomy (NCBI): domain Eukaryota; kingdom Metazoa; phylum Chordata; class Chondrichthyes; order Heterodontiformes; family Heterodontidae; genus Heterodontus; species Heterodontus francisci. The sequence goes on from NC_090375.1 coordinate 97,008,169, forward strand.
CTTCAGGATTAGTTCTGAAAGCCTGAATTCACTACTTTGAGGGTAATTTCCAACTTTTTGGAAGTACTTACATGCCTTGGCGTTTACTCACCTTCATCCCAACTTTCTTGTTGTCAGCCTTCACAGCAGCATGGGAGCAACTTACGCAGCAGTAGCCTGGATCTCCGATGAGGAGCAACAGAAGCAGCCACACCTGCAGCAGCAGCATCAGAAGCCACACCAACAGCTGCAGCACCAACATCAGTAGTAGAAGCAATGACGGCAAGAGCACCAGCTGAAGCAACAGTACCAACAGCAGCTGTCGTCTTCATAGCCACATGCTATTCCATAAGACAGAGGGATGGTCAGACAGCTGCAGCTTGAGGGAGGTGATAGCTCTATACAGATCAGCTTCCTCAACATGACTGAGCCTCAGGAGGCTCAGTCTTTCTTGGCAGGTGGTTGCTGACATCTACAGCCTCCTGGAAGAAGACCTGCTTCCAAGAGGACCAGGTGCACATGCATTGCCAATGGCCATCAAAGTCACTACTGTCGTGAATTTCTTCATCTCTGCCTCCTTCCAGAAATTAACTAGTGACATCTCAAGGACCTCTCAGTCTGCTACCTGTAATTTAGCATCTCACAGGTCACCGATTCCCTGTTCTCCAAGCCCACCAATTATGTGAACTTTGCCACGGATGAGGCCAGTCAAACACAGAGGCTGTTGGTTTTGCTACAGTGGCTAGATTCCCACAGGTGTAGGGAGGATTGCATGCATGTAGCAATCAAGGTGCCTTCAGATCAGCCTGGGGTCTTCATCAATTGCAAGAAATTCCACTCCCTCAACGTCCATTTAGTTTGTGGCCACCATGTGTGCACTAGGCATCAAGGGAACTGCCATGATTTATTCATTCTGCAGCATTGACATCTCCGACACCCTTAAAGGACCTTTAGAAGATGAAAGACATGAGTTAGAGCTGACATTGAGAAAGGGTACTGTTGTGATATTGCTTTAATGGAATATGTAAATATTGTGTGCTTCATCACTGTATGTCATACAGTATGTGATCTAGCAGTAGGAGTTGTGTTGATCTGTAACTTGTATACAGTAGTGTGAGTCTTCAATAAAAAGAACCTAAAATATTTGTTACCATTCATCAGTGTGTGTTTGGTAAATTTGTGTGAAGAATCCAGTAACGCAACAGGTACAAACTTGGCATAGTGCATATCCTGACAGTTTAGTTACTGGTGACATCAATTCAACATGAGTGACTGTTAAGTGCCAAGTAGCACTGCTGTCTAATGCTGTCATCATATCTCTGGGTGAACCCCATCTCTCGATTGCTGATGCCTAGTGTTTGTGCCACCCTGCCAATCTCTTTCATTGTGGTCAGGGTAGCCGCGGCTGCAGGCCCACCCCCAGTTCTCTGCCTCTCCCTGGAGCTGTTTGCTCTCTTCAGTTAGAGAAAGCAGACAGTTATGAGTGTGAGAAGTGGAATGTTTGTTGAGGATGAAAAGAGCACATTTGAGGAGGGTGACTGAGAGATGGGTGCAAGATGGCAATAGGATAAGGGTGAATGAGGGTCTTGGCTGTTCAGATGGAGATTTGAGGAGAGAAAGCAATGTGTGAAACTACAAGATGTGTCAGTCAGAGGAGTGCTGTGCAGGAGAATGCTAGGGAAGTCAACAATGATTTGGATGCCACCTGGAAGTGGTATGACACTCACATTTATGGACCTAATAAGATCATTAAACTGTTTGCGACACTGAATCCAGGTCCTGGGAACCATACTCCGGCTGTTCACAGCATCGGCTACTTCCAGCCATGCATGCTTCATTTAGGTGGCTGGTCTTTTACTCCCATTCACAAGAAAGAGAACCTCCCTCTGGCCCTCCAGGGAAGAGTCAGAGAACCAGGGGGCAGCCTTCCCATGTCTTCCTTCCATCTTCTTGCTGCCAGATTGTTTCAGAAGCACGCTGTCCTGCAATCATTCTGACCCCTGTTGGGGTCCTTTTTAAATAGAGAACCTTCATTGATCGAGTGTGGGTTGTCAACAATCCCACACTCTGTGATCGATCGGGGAAGCGGAATGCTAATACCCTGGCTGAGTTAAAGAGCCACGGCAAAGCCTGCTTCAATGACAAATGGGTTCCCAACCCACTACTAGCCTCCCCACTGCATACTGCTCTATTCATTTGAGATTCCACCCTTTGTATCTAAGCACAGAATTGAACAAGGAAGCAATTAGGTACTGTGCAATGCTGCAAAAACAGTATTACAGGAGGGGGAAAAAAATTATAATTTATGGGTAATGACAGCAATTCGGAGAAGAAAAGAGCCCAGTTTCAAAAACTCTACATTAAACATTACTGGAGGGGTTTACTTTGCAGTGCCTGTTTGACGTAGACATTGAACTTCTGTAGCACTCTTCAGTGACTACAGCTGATTTATGAAGCTATCATTAATTTAATTGGTTAATTCATATTTTTGCTGTGGAGGGATCTAAACAGAGTTGTCCCCCAAGGGTTAGTGTTGGGATTTTTACACTTCTCAATACATGAAAATGATCTGGACTGAGGGCACAATATCAAATTAGCAAATTACACAAAAATAGGGGCTACTGTTAAGTTTTGAAGCGGACTGTAAGTGATTTCAGGAGGACATAGATAGGCTAAGTAGATTGGGCAGATGTCAGATGCATTTAATGTGGAGAAATGTGAGGTAATACATTTTGGGAATAAGAATTTGGGGAGGTCATACAGTAAAACTTTGAAAAGTTTTAAAGAGCAGAAAGACTTAGGGGTTCAGATACACAAATCATTAAAGTGTGGGACACGTTGATAAAAAAAACAAAAATGGAATCCTACATTTTACAGATAGGAGTATAGAGCACAAGAGGTAATGCAAAAAATGTACAAATAGTTGGTTAGGGCACAAATAGAATGTTATGTCCATTCTGGGTACCTTAATTTAGGAAGATTGTGATGCCATCAAGCATGAAAGGCTTTATTTATAAAGAGAAACTAATGAAACTGGGTTTTTTTGTTGGATCGAAGAGGGTTAAGAGGAGAACAATTAAGGAGTTTTAGATTATTTGGGGTTTTGATAAGGTAATCAGGAAAGACTAATTTCACTGACTAGTAGGTTGGTAACAAATTCCAGAATACAAAGTTAATCACCAAACAATTGAAAGGAGGGGTTAGGAGATTTTTTTTTTTTTGTACAGATAGTTGTTAGGGGATGGCATATACTAGCAAAAATCGAGGTACAAACAGAATCCATAATAGCTTTTAGAAGGGAAGTGGATAAATAATTGAAACTTGAAAATATTTGAAAAGTTAAAACAATCAAACGAATATAGGAAAAGGATAAGGGATGAGGATTAAATGGATATCTCTTTCAAAGAGCTGGAACAGGTAGAAATGATCTCATTCTATACAATAAAATTCTGTACTTCCGTAAAATAACACTGAGGCTTTAATCAGCCTTATAGATTTTGTGAGCACAGTTTATCTGTTCAAGGTACTTCTAGCCTGTATTATCTGGAGCAGTGCCTGACAAAATGGATGCCAACGACTGAGGATCATTAGTACTATGGCACCACAGATTGTGTTATTGACCCTACTGTTAAGGGTATTCAATTTCCGCTTCATCTCCTCATAAGCAACTTTGAAATACAGGCTGATGTTCACTGCCTGCTATTTAGCGCAAAATAATCTGGGGGAGGCACAATGCAGTAGATTTTCTTCCTCTGTAACTGACATCACTGTGAGTCAACAGACAATAATGAAATATTATTTCAGCATCCAATTATATTTAAGAACAATTTTCCTCTGATTAAAGTGAGAAAAGTTGGTGTAATTTGTGAAAAAAATTGTCAAAAATGATGTAGAGAAAAATGTGAGGAAATCATCAATCTGGATGAAACCAAAAGCTTTCATCAGTAATTCTAATTGAGCCATTACATGTACACAGGATCAGAGGGCCATGCACTGAGATTTGGATGCAGTGAAGATGTAATGTTAGTAACTTTAAAGTTACATAGGATCATTTTAATAAACCCTGCCCAGCCTGTTAAAATGGAGTGGGAAATTTACCCATTGGCCTCCCACCGCAATTGCAATTTTACGGAGCCAAGGACATCCACCGGAACATGGCGGGGTCTTTCTTTACATGTGCAGGTGGGGGTCCTAATTAGTCCCTTTTACTCTCAGCATTTGGAATTATCCAACAGACGCGCCATACATTCAAGGATTGTGCTGCCTGCCTCTGCCTACTTTTCCTCTCATTTGCTTCCAAACCAGGATCCAATTTAGAACATAGAACATAGAACAGTACAGCACAGTACAGGCCCTTCGGCCCACGATGTTGTGCCGAACCTTTAACCTACTCTAGGATCAAACTACCTACATACCCTTCATTCTACTATCATCCATGTACCTATCCAAGAGTCGCTTAAATGTCCCTAATGTATCTGCTTCTACTACCACCGCTGGCAGTGCATTCCACATACCCACCACTCTCTGTGTAAAGAACCTACCTCTGACATCTCCCTGAAACCTTGCTCCAATCACCTTAAAATTATGCCCCCTGGTGATAGCCCTTTCCGCCCTGGGAGAAAGTCTCTGGCTATCCACTCTATCTATGCCTCTCATCATCTTGTACCCCTCTATCAAGTCACCTCTCATCCTTCTGCGTTCCAATGAGAAAAGCTCTAGCACCCTCAACCTTTCTTCGTAAGACATGCCCTCCAGTCCAGGCAGCATCCTGGTAAATCTCCTCTGCACCCTCTCTAAAGCTTCCACATCCTTCCTATAATGAGGCGACCAGAACTGAACACAATATTCCAAGTGCAGTCTAACCAGGGCTTTATAGAGTTGCAGCATAACCTCGCGGCTTTTAAACTCAATCCCCCTGTTAATGAAAGCCAACACACCCTCCGCCTTCTTATCAACCCTATCAACTTGGGTGGCAACTTTGAGCGATCTATGGACATGGACCCCAAGATCCCTCTGTTCCTCCACACTACCAAGAATCCTGTCTTTAAGCCTATATTCTGCATTCAAATTCGACCTTCCAAAATGAATCACTTCACACTTTTCCAGGTTGAACTCCATCTGCCACTTCTCAGCCCAGCTCTGCATCCTGTCAATGTCCCGTTGCAACCTACAACAGCCTTCCACACTATCCACAACTCCAGTAACCTTCATGTCATCAGCAAACTTGCTAACCCAGCCTTCCACTTCCTCATCCAAGTCATTTATAAAAATCACAGAGCAGAGGTCCCAGAACAGATCCCTGCGGAACACCACTGGTCACTGAGCTCCAGGCTGAATACTTTCCATCTACTACCACCCTCTGTCTTCTATGGGCCAGCCAATTCTGTATCCAGACAGCCAACTTTCCCTGTATCCCATGCCTCCTTACTTTCTGAATGAGCCTACCGTGGGGAACCTTATCAAACGCCTTGCTAAAATCCATATACACCAGACCCACTGCTCTTCCTTCATCAATGTGTTTTGTCACATCTTCAAAGAATTCAATAACGCTTGTGAGGCATGACCTGCCCCTCTCAAAGCCATGCTGACTGTCTCTAACCAAACTATGCTTTTCCAAATAATCATAAATCCTGTCTCTCAGAATCCTCTCCAATAATTTGCCCACTACCGACGTAAGACTGACTGGTGTATAATTCCCAGGGTTATCCCTATTCCCTTTCTTGAACAAGCGAATAACATTTGCCACCCTCCAATCATCCGGTACTACTCCAGTGGACAGTGAGGACACAAAGATCATCGCCAAAGGCGCGGCAATCTCTTCCCTCGCTTCCCTTAATATCCTTGGGTATATCCCGTCTGGCCCCGGGGACTTATCTGTCCTCATGTCTTTCAAAATTTCCAGCACATCCTCCCTCCTAACATCAACCTGTTCGAGCATATCAGCCTGTTCCACGCTGTCCTCACAAACGACCAGGTCCCTCTCACTAGTGAATACTGAAGCAAAGTATTCATTTAGGACCTCCCCTACCTCCTCCGACTCTAGGCACAAGTTCCCTCCACTATCCCTGATCGGCCCTACCCTCACTCTGGCCATCCTCTTGTTCCTCACATAAGTGTAGAACGCCTTGGGAGTTTCCTTAATCCGACCCGCCAAGACTTTTTCATGTCCCCTTCTAGCTCTCCTAAGTCCATTCTTCAGTTCCTTCCTGGCTACCTTGTAACCCTCTAGAGCCCTGTCTGATCCTTGCTTCCTCAACCTTAAGTAAGCTTCCTTCTTCCTCTTGACTAGCTGTTCCACATCTCTTGTCATCCAAGGTTCCTTCACCCTACCATCCCTTCCTTGCCTCATCGGGACAAACCTATCCAGCAGTCGCAGCAAGTGCTCCCTAAACAACCTCCACATTTCTGTCGTGCATTTCCCTGAGAACATCTGTTCCCAATTTATGCTCCCCAGTTCCTGCCGAATAGCATTGTAATTCCCCCTCCCCCAATTAAATATTTTCCCATCCCGTCTGCTCCTTTCCCTCTCCATGACTATAGTAAAGGTCAGGGAGTTGTGATCACTATCACCGAAATGCTCTCCCACTGAGAGATCTGCCACCTGGCCTGGTTCGTTGCCAAGCACCAAATCCAACATAGCCTCCCCTCTTGTCGGCCTATCTACATATTGAGTCAGGAAACCTTCCTGGACACACCTGACAAAAACTGCTCCATCCAAACTATTTGCACTGAGGAGGTTCCAATCAATATCAGGGAAGTTGAAGTCACCCATGACAACAACCCTGTTACTTCTGCACCTTTCCAAAATCTGCCTCCCAATCTGTTCCTCCGTGTCTCTGTTGCTATTGGGGAGTCTATAGAAAACTCCCAATAAAGTGACTGCTCCTTTCCTGTTTCTGACTTCCACCCATAATGACTCAGTAGACAAACCCTCCTCGACGACCTCCCTTTCTGCAGCTGTGATACTATCCCTGATTAGTAATGCCACTCCCCCACCTCTTTTACCTCCCTCCCTATTCCTTTTGAAACATCTAAACCCCGGAACATCCAACATCCATTCCTGCCCCTGTGATATCCAAGTCTCCGTAATGGCCACAACATCGTAGCTCCAAGTACTGATCCATGCTCTAAGTTCATCACCCTTATTCCTGACACTTCTTGCGTTAAAATAGACATACTTCAACCCATCATACTGGCTGCAACTTTGCCCTGTCAACTGTCTAACCTTCCTCACAGACTCTGCACTCTGTATCTGCCTGTTCAACAGCTACCCCATCCACTGTTCCGTAGCTCCGGTTCCCATCCCCCTGCCAAACGAGTTTAAACCCTCCCGAAGAGTTCTAGCAAACCTCCCGCCCAGGATATTGGTGCTCCTCCAGTTCAGATGTAACCCGTCCTTCTTGTGCAGGTCCCACCTTCCCCAGAAGGTATCCCAATGATCCACATAACTGAAGCCCTCCCTCCTACACCAGTTCTGTAGCCACGTGTTCAGCTGCACTCGCTCTCTGTTTCTAGCCTCACTAGCACGTGGCACCGGTATCAATCCTGAGATTACTACTCTGCTCGTCCTGCCTTTTAGCTTCCAACCTAACTCCCTATATTCGCTTTTCAGGTCCTCATCCCTTTTCCTAGCTATGTCATTGGTACCGATGTGTACCACGACATCTGGCTGCTCTCCCTCCCCCTTAAGAATCCTGTAGACTCGATCCGAGACATCCCTGACCCTGGCACCCGGGAGGCAACATACCATCCGGGAGTCTCGTTCGCGACCACAGAATCTCCTGTCTGTTCCTCTAACCATTGAATCTCCTATCACTATCGCTCTCCTATTTTCCCCCTTCCCTTCTGAGCCGCAGAGCCAGGCTCAGTGCCAGAGACCTGGCCGCTGTGGCTTTCCCCTGGTAGGTCCCCCCACCCCCCCAACCGTATCCAAAACGGTATACTTATTATTGAGGGGAACGGCCACAGGGGATCCCTGCACTGTGCGCCTATTCCCTTTCCCTCCCCTGACGGTCACCCAGCTACCTTTATCCTGTGGCTTAGGTGTCAGTACTTCCCTATAACTGCTCTCTATCACCCCCTCAGCCTCCCGCATGATCTGAAGTTCATCCAGCTCCAGCTCCCTAACGCAGTCTGTGAGGAGCTGGAGTTGGGTGCACTTCTCACAGGTGAAGTCAGCAGGGACACAAGTGGTGACCCTTACCTCCCACATCCTGCAAGAGGAGCATGCAACTGCCCTAGCTTCCATCCTCTCTGCTCTAAATTGACAACAGAGAATAAAAACAAATAAAAGAAAACCTTACCTTACCAAACCCTCCACACAAGAGTCCTTTTTTTTTGGTTAAAGGAGGAGGATGGGTGGGAGACACTACACGTGTAGTGTTTCGGGTTTAGCCACTGCCCGAATTTCTGGAGCTTGCATGAGGTCGACACAGAAGATTGTACGTAAGTTAGTCAATTTTTTAGCTGTATACTTGACAAGGTTCTCAGTTTGTAATTGACCAGACATTAGATTCATCAGTGCTCATTCATTCATGACAAAATATTAATTATCTTCCTTGCTAATAGTATATAAACCTTGACAATGCTAACAATGCCACTGTTAGCTCCAGTGGTGTAAGTGATCTCCTGTGCCATGGTGCTACAGCTTTATCTTATGCCCTGTTGAATAATATGCAAATAAAAACACCAGTGTAAAAAATGTAAATTGGAAGTTTCTTCTCATTGGAATTCCAACTGTGTCAGGGAAAGCAGTATTTCCATTGTTAAGTTTTAATTCCAGTCTATGCAAAGGCAAAGTAAGTGAATGGTGGCAGCCTAGATGCATTGCATTAGCAAAGATTTACCCATGACTACCAGTTCTACAGCAGCAATGCATTAAATTCACATGATTAATAGGTTGAAGAATAAAATCAAAATTTACATACTAAAAATGTTTGTGTGTCACATTCAATGACATTGATGGGGATTAGTAATGCCTCAGACATTATCAAACGCTGGAAATAAAAATAAAAACTGCAAAAATTAAATATCAGAGAACAGTGGAGTTGCACAGCAGATCACTCAACAATTGAATGGGAAACGTAGGTTAACATTTCATCAAAATTTTTGATTCTGACATATTAAAGCATTTTTCTGTCTTTCTGAACCCAAATGATAAGTGCATTTGTTGTATTTTCTGTTGGTAACCAATTCCTGCTTATCATTTTAGCTCAATGTCTTAGACTCCCTCTGGTTAGTTGAAAGGGGAGATGGATTTTGTTGACTGATGTCCAAGACTTAAACTTTATAAATATAATGTAGTTTATTTCTCGACAGTTTAAAACAAAGCTTTATTTTCTATTTGTAATAACAGTTCTCATGGGAAGGTGCCAACATCAATCAGGTTTCTGTATTAAATGTACAAGAAATGAATTTTATTTTATCTTTTGCACATGAGCAAATAAAAACTAATTCAGGAAATGATAGCTTTGTGTTCAAAACGGTGCATTGACAACATAGGCAGATATTACTTCGTCACAAAACTGGGAAAACATGGGCCCAATAGTAGTTAAAGGAACAAAAACAAGAAATGCTGGAATCACTCAGCAGGTCTGGCAGCATCTGTGGAAAGAGAAGCAGAGTTAACGTTTCGGGTCAGTGACCCTTCTTCGGAACTGACAAATATTAGAAAAGTCACAGATTATGAACAAGTGAGGTGGGGGTTGGGCAAGAGATAACAAAGGAGAAGGTGCAGATTGGACCAGGCCACATAGCTGAGCAAAAGGTCACGGAGCAAAGGCAAACAATATGTTAATGGTGTGTTGAAAGACAAAGCATTTGGTAGATACCTTATCAAACACCAGGAGGGAAATAGAAAGCAATGAAGGTGAACAAGGTAAAAGAGACAAACGAAAATCCCGTCGGAGAGAAGAACAGAACTTCAAGGTTGGCATTCCTGGAAGAGAAGTGGCAGTGAATTAAACACTAAAATAAAAACAAAATACTGCGGATGCTGGAAATCTGAAACAAAAACAAGAAATGCTGGAATCACTCAGCAGGTCTGGCAGCATCTGTGGAAAGAGAAGTAGTTAAAGGACATTGTAACAGCTAATATATTATACTTGGGATTTTTAGAGATACCACACAGAGTTAAATAACAGGCAAAATATGGTGCAAAAATATTTGCATTATTTTCCAATTAACAATCTCACACTGAAAGTAAAACATGCTTTTATACTTGTGATGCATGGAATGAAATGGCAGTGCATCAGAATTTTTAATTAAGAGTACTGCAAATGTGTCATTGCTTGTTAAATTGGAACATGTTTACTAAATAAAATGATCCTTAAAAAGCTACACCATTAGTCAAAATAGAATTTTATAATGAGTTTATTCAATCCATTCATTTAGGCTTGAGTGTGAAGGAGTAAGGAGCAAAGGGAGAGGAATCAGGTTATAATTGCTCCATGATGATTAAAAGCAAAATGCATTGTACAATTGCTTTTGACATATCAGCTATTAGGTTACCTTTTATTGATTTTATCACTATATTTTGAAGCAAAAAAGTGAAGAAAACATAGTAAGCAGAAGTTGTTGAACAGTCAGAAAATATGTGTCTCTGCCTTGCTGATGATAGCAGGATCCTCCTGATTCAACAGCCATAGATCTAAAGAAAAGGTTGTTGGCACTTAAATTTTGTGGCTATGTGCTCTTGCAGCCTCATGTTGTGTATTCTTCGGTACATCTCGTTTAACCTGCCACTGGAGCAGAATGGATGTGCCTGACATTGCAGAGAAACAGACCCGCTGCCATACATTTTTAAACCAAGGCAAATTTTATTATGGTCTTTCTGAACTCTGCCTTTTGTCTGCTATAAAAAATAGTTCAAGTTTGCAAATTTTTGTGGAACTTAATTTCCTTCTCATCAAAGTCAGAGTTGTCAATGCTATTCCTCTTAGACCCAGTCCCAGAATCAAATATTAACAGAGTAGACAGAACATCTCCAGCTGCAGAATGTATGGTGCTCCTTTAATCTACTCCAACAAGGTATCTACCTTCATTCAAACCTCAGAAGAGCACCTCCAATAATAGCACTGTGATTTTTATTTATATCTCTCCATTACAGCTAATTTAAATTAAATTAAGCAATTGTACATTTAATGCTAACCTGGTCACAAATTACGTGATTTGGACTTATCTCCAAGATGGTCTTGAGTAAGATTATGTAGCTGGTAACAATAACAAAAACAGGTAATCCACAAAATTGACTCTGGTGATAGCTGGAAGCACTGAAAGACTTGGAAACCTTGTAAATTGAGTACCAATAGGCAACAGATTCCCCATTGTCTAATGCATAGTCCTATCTTCAGTAAGCAGTGATTAACCTAATATTTAAACTGTATGCAACACATAAGATGTGTTAGGCCTGGACTGTTTGAATTATTAGAGTATATTGAGGTGCAGCAGCAGAAGATCCACATCAAGCTTAAGTCTTGGAGATGATGCTCATCAAATACACAAGTCAATAGGGCTTTGGACGTCTCTGAGCAAAATAGCAAATGATGAGTATAAAAGCAAAATTACGCAGATGCTGGAAATCTGAAACAAAAACAAAAAGTGCTGGAAATACTCAGCAGATCTGGCAGCATCTGTGGAGAGAGAAGCAAAGTTAATGTTTCAGGTCTGTGACCTTTCATCAGAACTGGCAAAGGTTAGAAAAGAATTGGGTTTTAAGCAAGTGAAGGGGAGGGGGATAGGGGAGAGAACAAAGGGGAAGGGCAGGAGAGATTAAAAAACAAAGCTGTCCTGGGACAAAGGCAAAGTGTGTGTTAATGCTTGTGGTGAAGGACAAAGCATTAGTCCAGAGATGGTGTTAATAGTGGAATAATGAGCCAACATGCAAACAGCAAACTCCTACAAACAGCAATGTGATCACGACCAGATAATCTGTTTTTGTGATGTTGATTGAGGGATTAATATTGGCCAGATACCGGGGATAACTCCCTTGCTCTTCTTCACAATACTGCCATGGGATCTTTTATATCTACCCAAGCAGGCAGATGGGGCCTCCATTTAACATCTCATTTGAAAAATGGCATCTCTCACAGTGCAGCACTCCCACAGTACTGCACTGGAGCATCAGTCTTGATTTTTATGCTCAAGCCTGAGGAGGACTTGCACCCAGAACCTTGATAATTTAGAGGTGAGAGTGCTATCAACTAAGCCACTGCTGACAGTCTCAAGTTTAATCTGCTCTGCAGCTTTAACCCTGTCCGGCCTGGTTTCGTGGGCCTCAGGAAACCTGGCAGCTCAAGGCAGGCAAGGATAGCTCCAGGGAAAAGGTAACTGCCTTTCCTGCACTTCTGCTGGGCCACGAAGAGCAGGGTTCCTTCTTCTCCCACCTCCCCACCCCCCCAATATCCCGAGATTGCTTTCCCTTGGATCGGACCACCTCAGAATTTAACCTCCTCCCCTGGGATCGAGAATCAGACCACCGCTCTCCCTCTCACCCCATGTTCCTACAGGCAGTTGCAGTCACCTTACCTAGGGCTGTGTCCTAGTCTGGAGTGCTCCCCACCCGACTAGAAGCCAAGCCTGTCAATTAGGATGATCTTCTGGCCAGTGACCCTGCTCTAAACAAAATATGCATGATGCATGTGTAGTAACCTGGACTTCCAGGTTCCCAACCAGAACTCCATCCCCCTGCTCATCAACCTGTTAATATAAGGGCCATTGTAACTGCAGGGATTTTTCAACATGTTTTTCTCAATGTATAACATACCATTTCTCTGTCCACTGTCCTATTTCATTATGTTTATGTAGGGATTTCAGAAGGGAAACTAACTATTCTGTAAAGGGTGGTGTTTTCAGCAAAATGATATTCTTGTAAATAATATAATATTTGCTTTTAAGTAAGCATTAGATTATTTAATGTATAACCAGAGTCTCAGCATGGCTTCTAGAAAAGAAGGTCCTGGCTCAGAAGCTTGGCTGAGTTTGTTGAGCAAGTTTCTTGGCTCGTGGATGTCAGTAGCCTGATTGACTTGTGCATTATGATTTTAGAAACAAGAAACAGTTTTTTTAAGGGAAACAATTAATATTTTATATTTGATTTAACATAACTGTGACGTTTAGTAACTGTGGGTTAAATCTTCGAGATTCTATTCATTCTGGTGAGTCATGTTTGACAGGAACATATTTCAGAGAGTTAAGCAAAGAAGTCAATGGCTGAATTCTACGCTGCCCAGCGGGTCGGATGGTGGTGTAGGGGCGGTGTAAAATTGAGCAGGAGGCTTCGGGAGGCCTACCATCCCTGCACCCGCCTCTGGTTAACTTTACAGCAGTCGGGCGGGGGGAGGGCCATTCACCCTCCCCTCGCCCAATCAAGGCCCTTGAGTGGCCACTTAACGGCCACTTAGGGGCCCTCGCCCACCTCCACAGGTATTTTAACCGTGGCAAGCGGGCGTACTGGGGACGTGAAAGGCTGCCCAGTGATAGCTGCCAGCCTTTCCGGGCCCCGGGGTGGGGGTGGGGGCCCATGGCAGTCGGGCACAGGGTGCCCAATTGAGGTCCGCTCCCGCCTCCCCCCACCCCCCACTCCACCCAAGCGACCACTCCAACCTCACCAGGGAAGGGCTAATTCCCTTGGTGAGGCAAGTCAAACTTACCTTGTCTCCAGGCTCCATGACATCGGCTGGGCTGCAGTCCCAACAGTGACCACCACTCCCGGTGGTGCTGCTGGGACTGAAAGCTGCCGGCCTGATTGGCCTGCAGCTCACTGAGGTGGGACCTCCTCCCTCAAGTGGGTGGAAGTCCCGCCTCAGGTCAGTTAAAACCTGGGGACCCATAAAATAAGGGACGGATCCCCGGGCTAGGCGGAAGCTGGTTTGCCACCAATTTTTATGTCGGCGAATTCCCATCCACCTAAGGTAAAATCCAGCCCAATGTTCCTGATTTGTGATATGCCTGATGTTTCTAACTTCAAGTTCAATTGTGCCCAAATGAGACTCCATACCAAATGTGGAAGCTCTGAAAATGACCCTCGTTGGTCCTTTAATTAGCTATGTGATAATTGCATGTGAGCACTTAACACTAATACCTGCCTTACAGCTAGGGCTTAAATTGATTTGTATCTCTTTTATTTTGATTGAGGATTCTAGTATAAGAATAACACTAAACGACTGAATATAAAATAAAACCCTGAAATTACAACACAGGAAAATAGTGTCCAACCATTTAAAGTAAATGGCTAATGTCTGTGCTAAAATACTGAGGGAGGAACTTCAAATAAATGCATTAGATGTTCATAATTATCTTACAGTGCAACTTCAGGGTCATGTTGGCCAGGGGCTGCAAGAAATACAGAGTCTGTTACAAACTGTTGCATAGCTCATGAACTAAAGTAACCTGAGCTCAGACACTGTTGGATTGCTTGTGAACTAAAGTAACCTGAGCTCAGACACTGGCCTGTGCTGGTAAAAACCAGTTTGAACTAATTAATTTATGTGACAGACAAGGGAGAGATCACAGGAATAGAGCCTTATTTGGACACGGTGTGATACCGGGGTCTTTGGGCCTGGGCCAATAAGGAGAAGATACGAACAAGGTGAGCAGGCCTAAACCAACAGGAAAGAGACAGCACAGTTTTGAAGAGATAAGAAAGAGAATAAGTATTGGAGAATCTCAGGCATAGAGCCAGCGAGAAACTCCAAAGACCAACCATCGCGGAAGTGGAAGACCGTGAGCAACGTGGCGACGACGTGAAAGAGAGAGAGAGAGAGAGAACGGAACGCCTGGCCAGCGTCAGCTCTCCCCTTTTTCGGGTAATATCCTTTTGTTTTCTGAGACTAGGTCAGAGAAACCTAGTGGGTGTGCTTATCGATTCTAGCTAGCTTTGTTATTAACTGTATAACCCAGTTTGAGTTGCATGCTTTTGTTTAACCAAGTGTATAAGCCTTATTCTTACATTGTACAACAACGTGAATAAAGTAAATTCATAGTTAAAGAAAGAACTGAGCTTCCTCCTCTTTGTACTAAGCCATTAACTGTAGCCTGTGGATTAAGTGGAGGGTGGCTCTCCTGTAACCCAATATCCCAAACACCAGCCTGAGCCTGAATTACGAGGACTTAATCCCACGTGACGGCCAGGATCAAGTGGGTGAAGGGACCAAGGGGGAGTTGACTCCGCGCCACGGTTTACAGTCATAATTAATTACTTTATACACCGATCACATTTTTATTTAATCCTTGTGTAGTATCGGCTGTGGCGCTGGTCTCGCCAAGGGCAGGCCCTCCGCTCTACTTTCCCTTCTACCCATGACAGATGAGCATGACTAGGAAAGAGGGTATATGAGGTAATTTCCCATTGCCTTCTTTAGACTGGAATAGAAAATTGAACCTATGCTGTTGGCATTGTTGTGAATCACACACTAACCATACAACCAACTAAGCTATCCAGTCCCCCATTGTTCTCATAACCTAACCTAAATATCAAACCATTATAAATCAATTCTTATTCTGGTTGTAGGGCAGGAACTCGATCATTGTTTTTCCCCAAATCTATAATCCAATCAGAACAAACATTGGAGAGTTGCATGAACAGTTAAATTGCTTCAAACAGCCGCATGGTTGTAAATTAAAATACAATTGGACTTTTTAATATTTTGTTACTTACTGCAATTTGAACTTTAATGCATTGGATGAACAAGGTTATTTTGGTTGTCTAATCTGACCATTACATTGCTTTTCCTCCAGACATTGTACGAGCACTGTTATTGTACATTCTAAGTCATGATGCTTTGTTTTGCTAATCCTTTGTTTTTACTAATGCAACTTTTACGAGATCCAAAAAAGATTCAAACCAAAGGAGAACCATGGTCCAACAAGAATATAACCATAGTCTAAATAAAAATATAAGGTTTGTATCTGAAATATGAAAAATGTGAAAAATCTTCACATTACCAAATTTCAGTTGAGAAGTTTAATTGAGGCCCTGTCTTATGCACAGTGCAAAGTAATTTTTTTAATATATTCTGCCAGTGGTTAAGGCTTCCTATTGGGGGCAAAAAGTGGGAAATTTACACTTAGATTGTTACAAATATTTGACAAGAGTGAGGAGAAGAAATGTGAAGTTTGATTTTGTATAATAAACTGAAGTTTTAAGTAGCTTCTTATGAAGTTTCTGGAGAAATATATCCCAATATTCAATTAAATTTTATGAACTAGTACCCTTGGCAGATAGCTTTGTTCAATAGGAAGGCAGGTCAAGCAGTTGTGAGTGCCTGATTTTTGTCCCTCTAGATATTTCCTGTAATAAAATTAATAACTAAAACTTAGAAAGGCTATGAATTTTCTGCTCTGCCATCATGTGAGGTTGTATGCCAGGAGTGGTACCTGAGAAATCTTTCTCCATTTGCCACTTGCATTGTTCTCGTAATAAAAAAAATATACAATCACAAGCATTAGAAAGTGTTCCGTGGATTATAGCACTTTGGATATGTTCTGGATGATGTTTTTGCTTTTGAAACATTCGATGCATAGCGGGGGAAAATTTGCCTGAAGATTGTCTCATGCGTCCGCTGTAACCTAGAACCATTGATACAGCAGAGGAGGAGGCTATTCTGCCCACTGCTGTTGTTGCAGCTCTTTGGTAGAGCTAAGAATGTAAGAGCACAGGAAATAGGAGCAGGAGTAGACAATACGGCCCCTGGAGCCTGCTCCTCAATTCAATATAATCATGGCAGATCTTCTGCCCGAACTCTGCTTTCCGGCCTAAAATAATAGCAGAAAGTGTTGGAATTACTCAGAGCTGGTCAGCATCTGTGGAGAGTGAAAAAGAATTAAAGTTTTGAGTTGGATATGACTCTTCAGAACTGAAGGAAGGTAGAAATGTGATGGGCTTTATGCCGTTGAAAGGGGGAGAGGGAGGAAGAACAAAAGGGAAGGTATGTGATAGGGTGGAGGGCGAAAGAGATTAAATGACAAATATGTCGTGGAACAGGAAGCTAAGGGAGTGGTAATAGTTGTAGGGAAAGAGAGGGTGTTAATGGCAGAATAATTAACTGCTCTGCCCAAAAGCAAAAGCATGAAAAACAAGTTTAAGACCAGCACATGGTGTAAAAAAAAACAATCAAAATGGGGGTCATGGTCTGAAATCATTGAACTCAATGTTGAGTTCAGAAGGCTGTAGAGTGCCTAATCAGAAGATGAGGTGCTATTCCTCGAGCGTGCGCTGAACCTCACTGGAACGTTGCAGCAGGTCGAGGACAGAAATGTGGGCGTGAGAGCAAAGTGGTGAATTAAAATGGCAAGCAACAGGGAGCTCAGGGTCATGCTTGTGAACTGAGCAGAGGTGTTCCACAAAGCGGCCTCCCAATCTGCGTTTTGTCTCCCCAGTGTAGAAGACACCGCAATGTGAGCAGTGAATATAATATACTAAATTGAAAGAAGTACAAGTAAATCACTGCTTCACCTGGAAGGAGAGTTTGGGGCCTTGGTTGGTGAGGAGAGAGGAGGTAAAAGGGCAGGTGTAAGGGAAGGTGCTATGAGAAGGGGATGAGGTGTTGAGAGTGATGGAGGAGTGGATCAGGGTGTCGCAGAGGGAATGGTCCCGTCAGAGTTCTGACGGGAGGGTAAGATGTGTTTGGTGGTGGCAGAAATGATGGAGGATGATCCTTTGGATATGGAGGCTGGTGGGGTGGAAAGTGAGGACAAGGGGAACCCTGTCATGGTTCTGGGAAGTAGGGGAAGGGGTGAGAGCAGAAGTGCATTTGTGAGTGTTTGGGACATTGGATGGTGAGAAGAGAAGAGGTAAAAGGGCAGGTGTTACACCTCCTTTGATCACCTGGGAAGGTGCTGTAGGAAGGGGACGAGGTGTTGTGGGTGATGGAGGAGTAGACCAGGGTGTCAAGGAGGGAACGGTCGCTTTGGAATATATGCGCCTTAGGTATGGAGACCAAAACTGCCCACAGTACTCCAGGTGTGGACTCATCAATGCCCTGTACAATTGTAGCAAACCTTATTATTATACTCCAAACCCCTTACATTAAAGACCAACATACCATTTGCCTTCCAAATTTCTTGCTGAACATGTGTGCCAAATTTCTATGTTCTCTGTATAGGTACAACCAACACCCTCTGAACATCAACATTTAGAACTTTCATGCCTTTTAAACAATATTCTGCTTTTCTATTCTTGCTAGTAAAGTGAATAATGCTCCACTTCCCCACATTATACTCCATCTTCCACCTTGTTGCCCATTCACTTAACCTATCTATATCTCTTTGCAGCCTCTTTGTCTCCTGCTCAGAACATACATTCCCACTTTCTTTTCATCTAATTCATTAATTTCGATTGGAAAAAGCTGAGTCTTCAGCAAGATTCTTGCAGCACTCCACTAGTTACAGCCTGCCAACTTGAAATGCTAATTTATCCCTACTCTTTGTTTCCTGTTCTTTTAGCAATCCTCCATCCATGCTAAGATATTACATCAACCCATGAGTCCTTACCTTGCGTATTAACCTTTGGTGTGGCACCTTATCGAATGCCTTTTGGAAATCCAAGTATACTATATCTATTAGTTTACCCTTATCTACCATCCTGGTTACATCCTCAAAAAATTCGAATAAGTTTAGCAAACATGATTTCCCTTTCGTAAAACTATGCTGACTCTATCTGATCACACTATGATTTTCTAAGTGCATTGTTAAGACTTAATCGATTCCAGCATTTTCCCGATGACTGGCTATCAGGCCTGTAGTTCCCTGTTTTTTCTCCCTCCTATCTTGAATGGTGGTGTTACATTTGCTAACTTCCAATCTGCTGGGACCATTTTAGAAGCTAGGGAATTTTTGAAAATCATAACCAGCTCATCCACTATCTTTGCAACTACCTCTTTTAAAACCCTAGGATGCAGTCCATCAGATCCTGGGGATTTTTCAGCCCTTAGTCCATTAACTAACTTTTACCAATACTTTTTATTTGCTGATATTAATTATCTTAAGTTCCTCACTCTTATTAGCCACTTGGTTATCCTTTCTGTCTGGTATGTAATTTGCCCAAGCGTCAAAACCACCATCAGCATCAAGAAAGTGAACATCACGGGACAGGACGTCAGAAATGCTCCATCCATCAATATCAGCGACCATGCTCTGGAAGTGATTCAAGAGTTGACCTACCTAGGCTCAACTATCACCAGTAACCTGTCTCTCGATGCAGAAATCAACAAGCGCATGGGAAAGGCGTCCGCTGCTATGTCCAGACTGGCCAAGAATGTGTGGGAAAATGGCGCACTGACACTGAACACAAAAGTCCGAGTGTTTCAAGCCTGTGTCCTCAGTACCTTGCTCTACGGCAGTGAGGCCTGGACGACGTATGTCAGCCAAGAGCATCGTCTCAACTCATTACATCTTTGTTGCCTCCAGCTAATCCTTGGCATCAGGTGGCAGGACCGTATGTCCAACGCAGAAGTTCTAGAGGCGGCCAACATCCCCAGCATATACACCCTACTGAGCCAGTGGCGCTTGAGATGGCTTGGCCATGTGAGCCGCATGGAAGATGGCAGGATCTCCAACAACACATTGTACAGCGAGCTCGCCACTGGTGTCAGACCCACCGGCTGTCCATGTCTCCACTTTAAAGACGTCTGCAAACGCGACATGAAGTCCTGTGACATTGACCACAAGTTGTGGGAGTCAGTTGCCAGTGATCTCCAGAGCTGGTGGACAGCCATAAAGGCTGGGCTAAAGAGTGGCGAGTCGAAGAGACTTAGCAGAAGCGCAAGGAGAGAGGAAAGCTCTTACAATCTATTTTTATATTCCTAGCTAGTTTACTCTCATCTTCTATATTTTCCCTTTTTATCAACTTCTTAGTCATCCTTTGCTGGTTTCTAAAACAGTCCCAATCCTTAGGCTTACCACTATTCTTTGCATTATTCTTTTTATAAAGAACAAAAAGAACAAAGAACAGTACAGCACAGGAGCAGGCCATTCGACCCTCCAAGCCTGCGCCGATCTTGATGCCTGCCTAAACTAAAACCTTCTGCACTTCCGGGGACCGTATCCCTCTCTTTCCATCCTATTCATGTATTTGTCAAGATGCCTCTTGAACGTCGCTATCGTTCCTGCTTCCACCACCTCCCCTGGCAGCAAGTTCCAGGCACTCAGCACCCTCTGTGCAAAGAACTTGCCTCGCACATCCGCTCTAAACTTTGCCCCTCTCACCTTAAACTTATGTCCACTAGTAACTGACTCTTCCACCCTGGGAAAAAGCTTCTGACTATCCACTCTGTCCATGCTGCTTATAACTTTGTAAACCTCCATCATGTCGCCCCTCCACCTCCGTCGTTCCAGTGAAAACAATCTGAGTTTATCCAACCTCTCCTCATAGCTAATGCCCTCCAGACCAGGCAACATCCTGGTAAACCTCTTCTGTACCCTCTCCAAAGCCTCCACGTCCTTCTGGTAGTGTGGCGACCAGAATTGCATGCAATATTCTAAGTGTGACCTAACTAAAGTTCTGTACAGCTGCAGCATGACTTGCCAAATTTTATACTCTATGCCGCGACCGATGAAGACAAGCATGCCGTATGCCTTCTTGACTACCTTATCAACCTGCGTTGCCACTTTCAGTGACCTGTGGACCTGTACGCCCAGATCTCTCTGCCTGTCAATACTCCTAAGGGTTCTGCCATTTACTGTATACTTCCCACCTGCATTAGACCTTCCAAAATGCATTACCTCACATTTGTCCGGATTAAACTCCATCTGCCATTTCTCCGCCCAAGTCTCCAACCTATCTATATCCTGCTGTATTCTCTGACAATCCTCATCCATTATCTGCAACTCCACCAACCTTTGTGTCGTCCGCAAACTTACTGATCAGACCAGCTACATTTTCCTCCAAATCACTTATAAATACTACAAACCGCAAAGGTCCCAGCACTGATCCCTGCGGAACACCACTAGTCACATCCCTCCATTCAGAAAAGCACCCTTCCACTGCTACCCTCTGTGTTCTATGACTGAGCCAGTTCTGTATCCATCTTGCCAGCTCACCTCTGATCCCGTGTGACTTCACCTTTTGTACCAGTCTGCCGTGAGGGACCTTGTCAAAGGCATAACTGAAGTCCATATAGATAACATCCACTGCCCTTCCTTCATCAATCATATTTGTCACTTCCTCAAAAAACTCAATCAAATTAGTGAGACACGACCTCCCCTTCACAAAACCATGCTGCCTGTCACTAATTTTGTTTGTTTCCAAATGGGAGTAAATCCTGTCCCGAAGAATCCTCTCCCATAATTTCCCTACCACTGACGTAAGGCTCACCGGCCTATAATTTCCTGGATTATCCTTGCTACCCTTCTTAAACAAAGGAACAACATTGGCTATTCTCCAGTTCTCTGAGACCTCACTTGTAGCCAATGAGGATGCAAAGATTTCTGTCAAGGCCCCAGCAATTTCTTCCCTTGCCTCCCTCAGTATTCTGGGGTAGATCCCATCAGGCCCTGGGGACTTATCTACCTTAATGCTTTGCAAGACACCCAACACAACCTCCTTTTCGATAATGAGATGACCCAGACTATCTACACTCCCTTCCCTAGGCTCATCATCCACCAAGTCCTTCTCTTTGGTGAATACTGATGCAAAGTACTCACTTAGTACCTCGCCCATTCCCTCTGGCTCCACACTTAGATTCCCTTCTCTGTCCTTGAGTGGGCCAACCCTTTCCTTAGTTACCCTCTTGCTCTTTATATGCGTATAAAAAGCCTTGGGATTCTCCTTAATCCTGTTTGCCAATGACTTTTCATGACCACTTTTAGCCCTCCTGGCTCCTTGCATAAGTTCTTTCCTAGTGTCTTTATATTCCTCAAGGGATTCGTCTGTTCCTAGCCTTCCAGCCCTTACGAATGCTTCCTTTTTCTTTTTGACTAGGCTCACAATATCCCGCGTTGTCCAAGGTTCCCGAAACTTGCCAAACTTATCCTTCTTCCTTACCGGAACATGCTACTCCTGGATTCTAATCAACTGACATTTGAAAGACGCCCACATGTCCGATGTTGATTTACCATCAAACAGCCGCACCCAATCTAAATTCTTCAGTTCCTGCCTAATATTGTTATAATTAGCCTTCCCCCAATTTAGCACCTTCACCCGAGGACTACTCTTATCCTTATCCACAAGTACCTTAAAACTTATGGAATTATGTTCACTGTTCCCGAGATGTTCCCCTACTGACACTTTAACCAGCTGGCCGGGCTCATTCCCCAATACCAGGTCCAGTACGGCCCCATCCCTCGTTGGACTATCTACATATTGTTTCAAGAAGCCCTCCTGGATGCTCCTTACAAATTCTGCCCCATCCAAGCCCCTAGCACTAAGTGAGTCCCAGTCAATATAGGGGAAGTTAAAATCACCCACCACTACAACCCTGTTACCTTTACATCTTTCCAAAATCTGTCTACATATCTGCTCCTCTACCTCCCGCTGGCTGTTGGGAGGCCTGTAGAAAACCACCAGAATTGTGACTGTACCCTTCCTATTCCTGAGCTCCACCCATGTTGCCTCGCTGCATGACCCCTCCGAGGTGTCCTCCCGCAGTACAGCTGTGATATTCTCCTTAACAAGTAATGCAACTCCCCCACCCCTTTTACATCCCCCCTCTATCCCACCTGAAGCTTCTAAATCCTGGAACATTTAGCTGTCAATCTTGTCCTGTAATAGCAACAACATCATAGTTCCAAGTACTAATCCAAGCTCTAAGTTCATCTGCCTTACCTGTTATACTTCTCGCATTGAAACAAATGCACTTCAGACCACCAGTCCCGCTGCGCTCCGCAACATCCCCCTGCCTGCTCTTCCTCTTAGTCTTACTGGCCTTATGTACTAGTTCCCCCTCATTTATTTCACTTGCTGTCCTACTGCTCTGGTTCCCACCCCCCTGCCACACTGGTCTAAACCCTCCCGAGTGACGCTAGCAAACCTCGCAGCCAGGATATTTGTGCCCCTCCAGTTTAGATGCAACCCGTCCTTCTTGTACAGGTCCCATCTGTCCCTGAAGAGATCCCAATGGTCCAGATATCTGAAACCCTCCCTTCTACACCAGCTGTTCAGCCACATGTTTAGCTGCACTATCTTCCTATTTCTAGCCTTACTGGCATGTGGCACAGGGAGTAATCCCGAGATTACATGCCTAGAGGTCCTGTCTTTTAACTTTCTACCTAACTCCCTAAACACCCCCCGCAGGACCTCGTCACTCTTCCTGCCTATGTCATTGGTACCAATGTGTACCACAACCTCTGGCTGTTCATCCTCCCACTTCAGAATGCCCTCTGTCCGTTCAGAGACATCCTTGACCCTGGCACCAGGGAGGCAACATACCATCCTGGAGCCTCTTTCATGTCCACAGAAGCGTCTATCTGTGCCCCTGACTATCGAGTCCCCTATGACTATTGCTCTTCTGCGCTTTGTCCCTCCCTGCTGAACAACAGTGCCAGCCGTGGTGCCACTGCTCTGGCTGCTGCTGTTTTCCCCTGATAGGCCATCCCCCCCAACAGTATCCAAAACGGTATACTTGTTATTAGAGAGGGGATAGCCACAGGGGATTCCTGCACTGACTGCCTGCCCCTTCTAGTGGTCACCCATCTATCTGCCTGCACCTTTGGTGTAACCACTTCTCTAAAACTCCTGTCTATGACACTTTTTGCCACCTGCATGCTCCTAAGTGCATCCAGTTGCCGTTCCAACCGATCCATGCGGTCTGTGAGGAGCTGCAACTGGGTACACTTCCTGCAGATGTTGTCATCCGGAATGCTGGAAGTATCACGGACCTCCCACATCTCACAGGTGAAGCACTTCACCCCTCTAACTGACATTTCTGGCACTAATTAATAAATTAATTTAAGATAAATAAATACTTATTGAATCCTTACTAAATTGTTATAATAACTATCTGGTCCCTAGTGCTAGATTCCTACTATAAATATTAAATGCTAACTAAATACAGTAATCTCCTCCCTCTGGTTTAGTTACTCTACTGTTATTTAGGAAGTCCTCGAGGCGGCCAACATCCCCAGCTTATACACACTACTGAGTCAGCGGCGCTTGAGATGGCTTAACCATGTGAGCCGCATGGAAGATGGCAGGATCCCCAAAGACACATTGTACAGCGAGCTCGCCACTGGTATCAGACCCACTGGCCTTCCATGTCTCCGCTTTAAAGGCATCTGCAAACGCGACATGAAGTCCTGTGACATTGATTACAAGTCGTGGGAGTCAGTTGCCAGCGTTCGCCAGAGCTGGCGGGCAGCCATAAAGGCGGGGCTAAAGTGTGGCGAGTCGAAGAGACTTAGCAGTTGGCAGGAAAAAAGACAGAGGCGCAAGGGGAGAGCCAACTGTGCAACAGCCCCGACAAACAAATTTTTCTGCAGCACCTGTGGAAGAGCCTGTCACTCTAGAATTGGCCTTTATAGCCACTCCAGGTGCTGCTCCACACACCACTGACCACCTCCAGGCGCTTACCCATTGTCTCTCGAGATAAGGAGGCCAAAGAAAGTAATTAGGGTTTTAATCAATTTTTATCAATGTTTTATTTTCAAATTCAGTAAAAAAAAAACCTAAAACTATCCTTAACTTCCCCTCGTAAGTCATGGATGGAACTTCCCCATTGACTATTTTTTAATGGAATGTATTTTTAGTTCAACATTTTGAATTGTTTCTTTACCGCCATACTGTTTAGTCTATTCACCCAATCAACCTCAGCCAGCTCTCTCCTCATATCTGTGTAATTGCCTTTGTTTAAGTTCAAAATTTTTGTTTGTGAGTGATGTATGTTGCATTCAAACTTAATACGGAATTCAATTGTATTGTGATCACTTTTTCCCAGTAGATCTTTTACTATGAGATTACTAATTAACAATGCCTCGTTGCACAATACTAGATCTAAAATAGCTTTAGCCTTAGTTGGTTCCATAATGTATTGTTTGAGGAAACAATTGCTCACGAAAACATCCTACAAACTTATCTTTCAGACTACCTTTGCCAGTTTGCTTTAACCCAGTCTATATGAAGATTATAAGTCCCCAAAATTATTATATTGCCTTTGTTGCAAACTTGATTTTTTTTTTTTGCTTAATGCTCTGTCTACTGGTATGACTCCTGCTATAAACGACTCCCACCAGTGTTTTCTGACCCTTGATATTCCTAATCTCCACCCATACTGATTCTATTTCCTGATCTTCTGATCCTTTCTCACTACTATCCCTTATGTCATCCTTTCCTATCAGGACTGCTTCTCTTTCTTTTCCATTTGTCTGCCTTTTCAAAATGTTGTGTATCCTGGAATAGTTATTTCCAAACCTTTGTCACCTTGTAACTATGGGCTGGATTTTCAGTCCGGTGTCGGGAACCGGAAGTCAGGACCAGTTCTGGGTCCTGACCCCGCACAGTGTGTTCCAGATGTGCCCAACTGGATTTTTAAAGGGCTAGGCCAATTAGTGGCAGAGAGCAAGCTTGCTGTCATGACCAGATGAGAAAGGGGTCTTGGGGTTCACTCTCAGCCTTTGCCTGGTTTGACCGTAACAGGGCTTAATTTTTTAAAACACCGTGTTTTTCGCTCCCACTCAGTGAATCTGTGTTCACTGCTCTCCAATTGCAAGGCAAAAAAATCAACCAGACAGATTTTCTTTGATTTAAACAAGAAAGGTGTAAGTTTATTAACCTTAAAACTCTAATGCGGTTAAAACTACTACGAATACGCGACACGACCACGCACGCAGATAGAGACAGTAAAGGAGTAAGAATAAAGGGGAAAAGTTTGAAGCAATAGCTGGAGGTCATTTACTGTCCTTTGAGTTCAATGTAGAGTCTTTGATTGCAGTTAAATCTTGTCATTTCATTGGGACCCAGTGCACACTTTCAAACTTGTTTTGAAGTAGAAGTCTTCTTTCTTGAGATTTAAGTGACTTCAGTGGATTTGAAAATTCATGAGACAGAGAAGGCCAGGGAGAGAGAGCTTCCTTCTCTAATGTCTTCAAAGCAGTCTCTGACTTCAACCAGTCCTGTGAGCACAATTCAAAAACCTTGGGCCAACAGGTTAGTCATGTGACTAGTTTTTTTAACAAACTCTCCTGCGTTTTTTGGATTCCTTTTATCGTAGCAGGCACCTGTAGTGGGGGTGGGGGAAGGGTGCAAATGGAATGCTGGCTTGTTCCACATTCAGTGTCTGGTGATCAAAATACATTTGGGTTAATTGGATCAGGGTGTAGTTCCATTGTCTTTTCCAAGGCAACTGTCTCTTAGAATGCAAAATTTTCCAGCCACTGTTGATCTCGTTAAACAATTTATCTCTTCAATCCAGCAGCAGTTTAAAATTAATGTTCATATGATGAAATTAATATGCCCCATTCGCGGCAGGTGGGGTTTTCATGACCCCTCCACACCCAACGGAATGAAATGTGATTTTTAGAAGAGCATTTCATTAAAAAGGATGAGAGAGAAGAGTAGGTACAGGAAAACACACATGTATCACTCTCATTCATTCTCATTCATTCATAAATCCTAAAATTTGTTACAGCCTGTCTTCTTGGTAAGTGTGCTGCTTTAAACTGCCATTTCTGGCATCCCAATAAACATGTGATTTTTGGGGAAGTTTTTCAGTTTGCACATTTCCATGACTGCCCTAGGGTGTTTTTGTTTCTGTTGAGGTCTGCAGGGGGAGGGTTAGATTTAATTAGCCCGAGGTTGGAGTTCTGCTCAGGAGAGTCAGTAATGGGTGGATCAATTCTCAACTTTCAGTGCTTTGATGTGTCATGCAAGGGCTTTTCACATTAGGGGATGGTTGGTTCCCTTTTCTCCTGATTGTGGGGCGGATTCCTTGTTAATCTTCCCTTTGTCCTCTGGGTCACTCCTGTTTGCAGATATTTGTCCACATTCTACTGCACTCCTCTCACAGTTTCTCTGCCCTCTTGAAGACTTTCTTTGTCTCTGCAGGTTCCTGTAAATGTTAATAACTTTGGGCGGGTGCTTCTGGTGTCTGCATATACATAGGAGGATGTGGGGTCTACGTTTTCCAACAGTTTGGGGTTGGATGACCGTACAGCAGGGGTTTATATCTCGGATTCCTCCCCGACTTCCTCTAATCTTCCCTCTTTTTCCTTTTTTCCCCTGTCCTCTCTAACCGTTTGCCAACCCTGTGCCTTTCTGTCCCCTTTTGTTCTCTCCAGGGGTCCCTTACAGTTCACCAGCCCTCTGCTGGAGGATTTCCCAAAAGCCGGTACAGGATTTAGGGCTGCAGATTTCACTGTAGGTTGGGATTTCCCCTCAACCTGGCATATGTGGCAACTCCTACAGTACTCCACCACATCTTTGTGGAGTTTTAGCCAGTCATACTGCTGTCTTATGCGGGCTTTGATTTTTCATATACCGACATGTACAGCCACTCATGGACCATTCTTAATATTTCTCTTCGGTACCTCTGTGGCACCACTAACTGGTGAACCACTGTCCACTTTTGCTCTCAGGTCTGCGAGGAGAACTCCACTTCCTCATCAGTACCTCATTCTCTGGGTATTCACAATCAGGGACTCCCTCTGCTTCAATTTCAGGCTGGACAGCATGTGTTAACTCTCGCAATACTGGGTCAGCTCGCTGAGCCTCAGCTAGGGAAAATTCATTTAATTCATTCCCAAGGTCTTCTAACTTTCCGAAGAAAGTCTTGGGCAGGCAGACCTCATGGTCATCTGCCTGCAGTGCCAATTCAGTCTCCTCTGGGGGAGCTAGTTTGATCATGGCATGATTCTCTACACATGCAGAGAAACTGCAGGGGTCTGTCTCCTGCCACTGCCCTGTCTCTCTGACCTCCTGCGGTCTTTCTTTCACTACTGTGGGGGGCTACCACCTTCATCCCTGCCAGATCATTACCGAGGAGCAGATCAACCTCATCCACAGGCAAACTCGGGACAATCTGTACGGTCACCAGTCCTGAAACTAGGTTGCGCTCCAAGTGCCTCTGATGTAAAGATACAGGCATACATTGCCCTCCAATACCAGTTGCCACCATTCTGGTATTTACTGAACTCCCTGGAGGAAAAGTCAGGCCTTTTCCCAGTAAAAGGGGTCTAGTGGCCCCTGTGCCCCTGAGGATTACTATGGGCTTGCTTGCACACTCGAGGGGTATGGGGTTACTCTCCCTTCAGACACAAAATCCTGATAGCCTTCTAGAACTGTTAAATTTTCCTGCACTCATGGCAGCAAGCGTTTTGGGTCTACAACTACTGCAGTTAAAGCCACAGCTTGTTCTGCTGTGCTTTCCATCAGGGTCCCTTCTCCTTCACTGCGTGCATGCCCTGATTAACCCTAAAGGTTTTCCCCATAATTTCCAACGGTCAACTCTTAGATGACCTGCTTTATTACAATGGAAGCACACAGGTCTCCGGGCCTCACTCCTATTTACAGCAATATTCTTTTTGGCTACAGGAGGGGCCCCTGTGTCTCCTGCTTTCCCTTCTCTCCCAGTACTGCTTGGGCTTCCCACCCTTTGTCCTTTTTGGATTTGTGGAGGTGACTAGGAAAGGTTTGCCCATGGGGAACTGACTTATAAATCAGAGCAAACACATCAGCCAGCACTGTGGCTTGCCGGGCTCTATGAACTTTCTGTTCCTCTACATGTGTCCTAATGGAGAGTGGGAGAGAGTTTTAAAATTCCTCGAGCAAAATTACCTCTCTGAGATTTTCATAGTTGGGCTGCACTTTAACAGTCCTCAGCCACTGGTCAAATGCCAGCTGCTTACTTCTCTCAAACTCCAGGTAAGTTTGATCAGCTTGCTTTTGGAGTGTTCTAAACTTATGGTGATAGTACCAGAAGCCTATCTCATATACCTCGAGGATAGCATTTTTTGTCAGTTCATAACTGGATGAACTCTCATCTGGCAACAGGGAATAAACCTCATGGGCTTTTCCTATTGGCTTGCTTTGTAGCAGGAGAGGCCAAGCCTCAGCTGGCCACGTTAACTGCCTTGCAAGTTTTTCAAACGATACAAAAACAACCTTTCAGTAACCCTTTATAAAAACAAAAACACCCGTGGTCTCCTTTTCAGTTTTAAAACACAAGCCTTCAAAATTTAACAATAAAAATTGGAAGCACTCTTGTGCTGTGTTGGCTGTGTTGCCTACCTGGTGCCAAGGTTAAGGACATCTCTTCTGGGCTGGAGAGGAACTTGGAGTGGGAGGGAAAAGATCCAGTTGTTGTGGTCCACGTAGTTACCAACGACATAGGTAGGACTAGGAAAGCGGTTCTTCTGAGGGACTATGAGCATCTCGGAAAATTGCTAATATGACACCCCTATTCAAGGAAGGAGGGAGACTGAAAGCAGGAAACTACAGACAGTTAGCTTAACGTAAATCATTGGGAAAATGCTAGGGTCCATTATTAAGGAAGAAATAGCAGGACATTTAGAAAACATAATGCAATCAAACAGAGTCAACATGGTTTTATGAAAGGGAAATCATTTTTGACCAATTTGTTAGAGTTCTTTGAGGATATAACAAGCAGAGTGGATAAAGGGGAATCAGTAGATGTCGTGTATTTGGATTTTCAGAAGGCGTTTGATAAGGTGCCACATAAAAGGTTATTGCACAAAATAAGAGCTCAGGGTATTTGGGGTAACGTGTTGTCATGGATTGAGGATTGGCTAACACACAGAAGGCAGAGAGTCGGAATCAATGGGTGTTTTTCAGGTTGGAAAGCCATAACTAGTGGGGTGCCACAAGGTTCGGTCCTTGGGCCTCAACTATTTACTCTCTATATTAATGACTTAGAGGAAGGGACAGAGTGTAGTGTATCCAAATTTGCTGATGATACAAAAATAGATGGGAAGGCATGTTGTGATGAGGACACAAAGAATCTGCAAAGGGATATGGATAGATTAGGTGAGTGGGCAAAACCTTGGCAGATGGTGTTCAATGTGGGAAAGTGTGAGGTCATCCACTTTGGTCGGAAGAATAAAAAGGCAGATTATTATTTATATGGAGAAAGACTACAAAATACTGCAGTACAGAGGGATCTGGGTGTTCTTGTGCATGAAACACAAGAGGTTAGCATGCAGGTGCAGCAAGTAATTAGGAAGGCAAATGGAATTTTGGCCTTTATTGCTTGGGGGGTGGGGTTAGAGTTTAAAAATAGGGAAGTCTTGTTACAACTATACAGGGTGTTGGTGAGGCCACACCTGGAGTACTGCGTACAGTTTTGGTCCCCGTATTTAAAGGAGGATATACTAGCATTGGAGGTAGTTCAGAAAAGGTTCATTAGGCTGATTCCTGGGATGAAGGGGTTGTCTTAAGAACGGCTAAACAGGTTAGGCCTTTATTCATTGGAGTTTAGAAGAATGAGAGGTGATCCTACAGAAACATATAAGATTTTAAGGGGGCTTGACAGGGTAGATGTTGAGAAGATGTTTCCACTAGTGGGGGAATCTCAAACTAGGGGACATAGTTACAGAATAAGGGGGCACATGTTTAAAACTGAGATG
Organism: Heterodontus francisci; assembly: GCF_036365525.1. NCBI lineage: Eukaryota > Metazoa > Chordata > Chondrichthyes > Heterodontiformes > Heterodontidae > Heterodontus > Heterodontus francisci. Next base: position 97,038,655 of record NC_090375.1, read on the forward strand.
CGAAGGAATTTCTTCCCTCAGAGGGTGGTGAATCTCTGGAATTCTCTACCTCAGAGTTGTGGAGGCTAGGTCACTAAATGTATTTAAGGAGGAGGTGGATAGATTTTTGAAATCTCAGCGAGTTGAGGGTTAGGCGGGAGCAGGCCCGAAAGAGGAGTTGAGGCCTGGGACAGATCACCCATGATCTTATTGACTGGCAGGGTAGGTTTGAGGGAATGAATGGCCTGCTCCTGCTCCTATTTCTTCTTATGTTTTTGTAACAGCTGGTTAAGAGGAATCATTATTAACAAAAGATTATACTTAAATGTCTTGGAAAGTGACTGATGGAAAATGATTATGCCAGTTTTTTGCTTGGTTATTAAATATAAGTACACTGCACAATGCTGGCATGAAGAGTTTATTAAAACAAAAGCTAAGCAAGATATGGTATTGCAGCATTGCATCAGCATTCTGAAGTCAGTAAAGCCATCAGAAGCAAGAAAATACTGATGGTGATATTACTGGATAACCACTGCATGTATTTGTATGATGTATGTTTTCCCATTGTTTTAGCATTATGAACCAGTTAAAATAAATCCATGTGCTAAAATAATGGTCAGAGGAATGTTATATTGATGTATTAAGCTTTGTCTACTAATATATCAAAAGTAATTACTACTTTGATCATGAAAATGCAATTTTGGATTTGAGACATTTTTTTTTTTAGGTACTTGAAAGTTGACCAGTAATGACTCCAGCATCCAGAATCATAAACAGTATAAATTACTGCCAGGCAACGTCATATTGAAACATCAACAAACGGTGATTACTGTAAATTTTTCTCAGAAGTTTTTATCAATTACAGCACAGAGGAGGACATTTGGCCAATTGTGTTTGCACTGATGCTATTTGTTAGCTAAAGATATCTACTGTAACCCTATTTTGCTGTCCTTTTCCTTTATCGTTTTATATTGTTCCTTTTCAAGTGTTTATCCAGTTTCCTTTGAATGTCATATCCACTGCCTCACCATAGCTTGTGATAAAGCATTTCATATTTTAATAGCTCCCGCTGCAAAGAAAAATCTTCCAACTTCTCCTTTTATGCTAGTTGTGGTAATCCTGAGTCTATGACCCTTACTATTCAGTTTCTCTAGTCCTGAATTCTATTTTCATCTCTTTTTTTTTTTATTGTCAACCTTAGTTGTTTCAACAGCATTTTTAGTATTTGTGACACTCATTTATTTCCTTCCTATGTGCACTATTTTACACATGTCCATTTTAAATTTCATCTGCCTTTATTTGGCTCACCAACATGCGATGGGCAGATTTTCCTCTTGTTATGCTGACTGCTCAGTATAACTCTGGGAGGTAGGGTGCAAAGTAAAATCGGGTGAGGAGCCATTCCTCTGGATCTTGACCACCTGCTGCCATTTTATACTGGGAATGACTGGAGGTGGGGGTGAGGGTGGGGGTGGGGTGATGTGGCCAGACTATTATGATAAAGGGAACATGATAGGAAAATCAGTCATATATTATCTAATGCTCTTTAATACCCGGTTAGCCTCTTCGGGTTCAACTGCTCCTTCAAATTCTGTATTGCTAGTTGAATTTGACCAGTGTGGATTGAGCTTTTGAATTCAACTATATGCCTGTTAATTGAGCTCAGAGTTATTAAAAAAAAAAAATAGGTCAGTGATGAACATGGTAGGAGCTGGCTGACTTTAAAAGCACATGTTTATCTGAATGCTTTTCTATGCTGATGACAGTGTTGGAGCTGGAAGTCAAAGTTGGAAGTCTATGTTAATGCTGTGCCTTGTTGCTTGTACTGCACTTTTAAAAATTTTTTTTATTGAGATACAGCACTGAAACAGGCCCTTCGGCCCACCAAGTCTGTGTCGACCATCAACTAATCCTTTATTTTATACTAATCCTACACTAATCCCATATTCCTACCACATCCCCACCTGTCCCTATATTCCCCTACCACCTACCTATACTAGGGGCAATTTATAATGGCCAATTTACCTATCAACCTGCAAGTCTTTGGTGGTGTGAGGAAACCGGAGCACCCGGCGAAAACCCACGCAGACACAGGGAGAACTTAAAATAAGCTGCTGAAGTTTCAAGGTTAGTAATAAGATAATTTTAAATTCACAAGTTTATATTGCTTCCAAACGTTCATTTGGAAAATTTACTTATCTGGTGACTTGATTGTTTAGGACCAAAACTAATTTGGCATTTCCTTTGTAAGACAAATGTTTCATTGAAGACAGTTTTCAACTGCCACCCATCCCTTGATGAGCTTTATGGAAGTTGAAAATGGCAGGAAAACAGTGGTCGCCCTTGGATGTATATTGCCTGCCTGATGCAATCTTCTGATGGTCCTGTAAATGGGTGCCCAACACTTCCACTCAAAACTGGCAGGAGGTATCCAGCATATGAAAATTGAGAGCCCTCAGTGGTTGAAGACCCCACTCCCCACTTGCAATTTTTACAAACAGGTGAAGTGTGTACTGCGAACATTTCACCCATTTGTCACAAGTGTTAAGTGCCAAAACCTCCAATTCTTAAAGGGAGTGCTGGTGGTCATTCCAAAATTTTTTGTGCAATCAGGAGGAGCAGGAATAGTCCTCTCGGCCCCACAGCAGTATGGCCCCATCCACGACACCTTCCCTCTCCTGCTTTAGTTCTGACCACTGACTCTGCTCGCCCATGGAGCCAGCAGATTTTTGGCACCCTGATTTGCCAAGCTCCTTGCTCACACCCATTACCTTCTGGACAGCTTGCCAACTGTATAATAATGAGGCATGGACTAGAAAATGGTCTGCACCCCTTCACCGATGGGTTTGGATATACCACTGACTCCATGCCCATTTTGCACTTAAGTTTAAAATCGGTCCCATTGTATTCTCCAACATACCGAGGTCATAACATCTGGATTGTAGACCGATTTTCAATGCCTTATAACAGTAATTGCTAATACTTTCTGTGGAGAAGCAGAGCTTCCTCAGCTTCTGTAGACCATCACATGGGTTGACAGTTTTAAGGAAACAAGCCGAATGGACTGTCCTTTTAATAGAGCCTATTTAAAAGAGACCATCGAAATCATGTCACTACATGCTGCTCCTGACAAGCTGGCTTAGTGATCAAAAGTATGGGTGTATGTTAGGGAAGTATTATCGGACCAAGGAACTTTAAAAAGTCTGGAATTTCATCCACTACAACCGAGATTATATCTCAAAATGTAGATTGATAACCCTGGTTACGGTTCTATTGTAAAAATGACGACATAACGGCTAAATGTCTGTTAACTTGTTGGATGACAGCTGGTGTTGAAGGCCAGTGACTGAAATAAAATAAATTACTCCACTTAAGAAAGGTCTCTTAAAAAATTATGATTCCATAAAACACAAAACAATTATTTATTCTGTCATTGCAGAGGAATAGGTCAGGGTTTTGGGGCTGTAGCTCAGTTTGATCAATAGCCTTTTTTTACATTATTTTTTGGAAAATGAAATCCATGTTGGCTATGGACATGATAGTGTGAGCTGAAAAATAATGAAGGTACAAAGTATTTATCACTTGTCACCTAAGCTAATGTTTGAGGTTTTCTTATGATCCTTTGGAATTGAAGACCGATAACTAAAAAGTATAAAAAAGGAAAACTGGGAAATAAATTGTATTCAGCATTCCTAATAACTTCATGCACAAGGAATGCCAATCAGAAAATGATATATATCCTGCCCATGTTTTTCCATACGTTTGCCAAAGATGAAAATTTATGATTGTGAATATAGGAAAATGCTGGAAATGCACACAGGTCAGTTAGTATCTGAAAGAGAAAGAGTAATTAATGTTTTGGTTGTATCACTTAATCAACTTAAAGGTTATATTAGAAGTAGATATTAATTGTCTATGAACTGGGGATCATAGAGAAACCTTGTGGTAAATGCCTGTTTAATTGTATGTGACAAATTATCAGTCAGGTGTATAAAGGCCCTGCTGTTCTTTAATTATAGAGGTTTAAAACAAGGACAAATGGAAGATATATTAAGAAAATAATAATGTAAGAGCTCCTGAAGCTCATTCTGTCAGTGTTTGTCCCATACATTCTGGCCCTGATATTTAGGAGGAGGCAGGAAGGGAACGTGATAGATAAAGGGGGACCCTGGCAAGGCCACAGATCTGGAGGTCCTGCCAAATTTAACAGCAGTGCCTCATTATAATTTTTATCTCCTGTTTCCTGCCCAGCAGCCGGACAAATTGACAGACTGGCTGCCAGATGGGAAACTCAGTGGCAGGAGGCTGCAGCTGATGATCCTTGGGGACAGTTCCTAGCAACTGCCATCATGGAACAGGCTTCTGCAATCTCTAATCTCCTCCAGCCCTACAACCCTGCGAGACCTCTGCAGTCCTCCAATTCTGGCCTCCTGCACATCCCTGATATTTTTCTCCACTATCGGTGGCTGTGCTTCCAGCTGCCAAGACCATAAACTCTAGAATTCCCTCTCTAAACCTCTTCATCCCTCTCTCCTCCTTTTAAGATGCTCCTTAAAATCTATCTTTTTGATCAATCGTTTGGCCGGTAATATATTGGCCACTAATGTCTGCTCATATGACTCTGTCAAATTTTGTTTGATAAGGCTCCTATGAAATGCCTTGGGACGTCTTACTATGTCAAAGATGCTATATAAATGCAAGTTGTTGTTGTTCTTGTCTTATTTGCATACTTGCTGCAAAGTTGCCTATCTCAACCCAGAAGTGAGGTCAAAGAAGACAGAAGCATAACACAATTCAAAGTGATATTGATCATGCTCAGATTGTCTCTGTAGTTTGCTGGAAAGATTAAAATAAAGAAGTTCTTCAAACAATCAAGAGTGATAACAGAAGCAATGAGGTTGGTGGTAAAAGCTTGAGATACAGAATAGAGGAACTGAGGAGACCATGAACATTGTTGGGCCTCAGACTGATTTCAGGCAATGGGCTCTCAATGCCTGTCTGATGGGATCGGTTACCTGACAATTGAGCACCATCTCCCTTTTCCCCTTTCCTTTCACTCACCTATCCATTCTAATCATGAACGTTGACATACTTTCTATCAACCATTAAACCTAGAAATTAAATTTCACAACTCTTTGTGTAAGTATCTCTTGCTTTCTGTTCTAAATTTCTTGCAATTAATCTTGTATCTTTTGGCAAGAATGGGATGTTCACGGTGAATTTAAAATATCAGCAGTCTGATACTTACCTTGTCCCCACCACACTTACTCCTCACAGCATTTTAACAGGCACGTTTTGGGCAGTATTGAGGTAGGTGAGGGTCTCATTGATGTGGAAAGTCAGAGTCTGATGCCATTCAGATTTAAATGCTTTAACCCCATGCCCTGTGACTCATGCACAGTGCCATTCATTCCTGGGGAAGCTGGTGTGAAAATTCCAGGGCCAGAAGAGGCCCAAATAAGTAACAAAATGTAAGTTCTTGAAGGTTATCTTGTGGGTCAGGAGGAACAGGAGTGGCCTTCTGGGCACTGCAAGGAATCTTTGGGCCTCCTCTGTCCCAGCTTTCCCACTAATACCCTAAGCTATGACTACATCCAGAACCCTTCGGATCCACTTACCAGACTCATGGGAACTATTCCCATAGGCTGGAGAAAATTGCAAAGATTGGAGTGAGACAATGAAAAGATTTAAAGATGAGATTTTAAATTTGAGGTGTTGGTGAATGGGAACCAATGTAGGTTAGTGAGACTTGGTGCTGTTAGAATACAAACAACAGAGTTTTGCATGAACTAAAGTTTATAGAAAGCGCAGGATGGGAGGCTGACCAAGAGAGCATTGGAATAATTGAGTCTGGAGGTGACAAAGGCATGGATAAGGTTTTCAGCAGCAGGTGGGCTGAACTAGGTGAAGAGATGGGTGATCTTTGAAGTGGAAGTAGTTGGTCTTTGATGGAGAGGATATGGAATTGGAAGCTCTGCTCTGGGTACTATTTTTACTTTTGTAATCTATTTAAAAAAAAAAATTCACATTCTTCTAATCTTGTTATCTTAAAGATGTACTGAAATATTTGAATGACTATATTATTTCAAGCCACCTCAGGGTTTATGTGCGCAATCCATCAGCAATGTTCCAGTACCTGTAGCAGGTGCCAGATACATTGTGCTGTATTTTTACGTGGAGTCAGGGAGGGAGCAGAGGGGATAGATTGAGGTCAGGAAACCCAGAAGAACAGGTTTCCCAGAAGTCCTGGGAATCTAACGGCAGGACTTGATAAACATTTTTTTTACATGACCCAGTCGCAGCCAGTCCCATTCAGAGGCTGCATTAGAGTCTGTCGGGTGTGTGGGCCTTGGGCACCAGGTCCTAACTGGGGAAAGGAGACAAAGCTGAGGAAGTTGGAGGCTGGGGGGAATTCAGGGTATTGGAACATCAGAGGCTCGCAGGATCGGAGGCCGGGTGGGTGGTGGGAGATTGAAGGATATGGGACACGCACATCAGAGATCAGAGGCAGGCCAAGGGAGATCAAAGGCTTCATGGGAGAGGTTGGGGAGATCAGAAGGGCTGGGAGGGATGTCTGATCTTGGGGGTTTGACAAGGCAGGTATGCTGGACCCAGCAGTTAAGTATAAAGGCACCTACCTCCTGAATCCAACCGTTTCGACTTCCTTTAGCTGGGATTCCTGAGGCACAGGAAATCTGGCAGGCCAGAATGAGATTTTAAATCATGGATTAATATGAGTCTGCCAGCCGCATTATAATATTTAAATTGCCAGCCTGCCTCCTGGAGTGGATTAGCTGCTTTACCCTCATCGCACCTCCGTTACAATCGAACGTGCGTAAGTTGAGGTCGGGATTCAGATTCAGTGTGATGGAATACTCTCCACTGGCCTGGTTGGGTGCAGCTCCAACAACACTCAAGAAGCTCAACACCATCCAGGACAAAGCAGCCCGGTTGATTGCACACCATCTACAAACATTCACTCCCTCCATCATCGACGCACAGTGGCAGCAGTGTGTACCATCTACAAGATGCACTGCAGCAATGCACCAAGGCTCCTTCGACAGCCAAACCCGCGACCTCTACCACCTAGAAGGACAAGGGCAGCAAATACATGGGAACATCACCACCTGCAAGTTCCCCTCCAAGCCAGACACCATCCTGACTTGGAACTATATCGCCGTTCCTTCACTGCTGCTGGGTCAAAATCCTGGAACTCCCTTCCTAACAGCACTGTGGGTGTACCTACCCCACAAGGAATGCAGTGGTTCAAGAAGGCAGCTCACCACCACCTTCTCAAGGGCAATTCGGGATGGGCAATAAATGCTGGCCTAGCTAGCGATGCCCACATCCCATGAATGAATAAAAAAAAAATGTTTCAGGTGCAGGTTAGGTACATTCCAACAAGGATGAAAGGTAAAGAAACCAAAGCCAATGCTCCTTCGATGACGAGGGTAATAGAGAATATGATGAAACAAAAAAATAGGGTGCATGATGCATTCCGGTTGAATTTTTCAAGCCAGAATCAGGCCATATACAATAAGTTGAGAGGGGAAGTGAAGAGGAAAATATGACTGGCAGAGAGGAAATATGAGAATAGAATGGCAGTTAACACAAAAAGGAACCCAAAAATCTTCTACCGGCAGGTAAATAGCAATAGGATAGTAAGAGCCGCGGTGGGACCTACTGGGGATTAAGATGGTGATATATGCTTTGAAGCACAGGGCAAGGTTAGAATACTTAGTGAGTGCTTTGTATCGGTGTTTACTAAGGAAGAGGATGCTGACAAAATATCAGTGAAAGTGGAGATGGTAGAAGTAATGGATGAGGTGAAAATTGATAAGGATGTACTGGAAAGGCTGGCTTTGATGCCTGATTGGATGGCTTGCATCCCACATTGCTAAAGGAACTGGGAGTGGAGATAGTGGAATTGAGATAATCTTCCAATTTTCCCGAGGTACGGGGGAGGTGCCAGAAGATTGGAGAGTGACAAATTTAACATCCTTATTCAAGGAAAGGTTTTAAGGACAGTCATAGTAACTACAGACTGGTCAGTTTAACATCTGTGGTGGGTAAGGTTTTAGAAACAATAATCAGGGAAAAAATCAACAGGCACTTGGAGAGGTTTGAGTTAATTAAGGAGAGTCAGCATGGATTTATAAAAGGCAGATTGTGCTTGATCTAAATTACTTTTTTGATGAAGTAATAGAGAAGGTTGATGAAAGGGAAGTAATGATATTACCTATATAGATTTTAAGAAAGCCTTTGACAAAGTACCACATAAAAGGCTGGTAAACAAAATTGAGGCTCATGGAATAGGAGGGTCAGTGTCCAAATGGGTTTTTAAAAAATGGCTTAAGGACAGAAAACAGTGAGCCATGGTAAATGGTTGTTTTGCAGACTGGAGGATGGTAGACAGTGGTGTTCCCCAAAGGTCAGTGCTAGGACCATTGCTTTCTTTTGATATATATATATAAATGACTTGAATATTGGAATGATTAGTAAAACTTCAAAATTTGCCAATGATACTGTTACAACCAGGTGACAAGGGGTCTAGGGGTTCCCTTGCAGCCTTTGCCTGGTTTAACCATAACAGGGTTTAATTTTAGAAACCGTGTGTTTTTACTTCCCCCTTCAGTGAGTAGTTCACTGCTCCAATTGTAAGGCAAATAAATCAGACAGATTTCCTTAGATTTAAGCAAGAAAGGTAGAAGTTTATTAATCTTAAACTCTAATCCGGTTAATGACTACAAATATGCGACGCGACCACACTAGCATGCACAAACACACAAGCAGATAGAAGCAGAAAAAGTGGAAAGAATAAAAGGGAAAAGTTTGAGGCAATATCTGTTAGTTATTTACTGTCTTTTGAGTTCAGTGTGGATTCTTTGGTTGTCAGTAAGTCCTGATATTCGTTGGGGCCCAGTTCATGCTTCAGCTTGTTTCGATGTCAGAGTCTTTTCTCTCTTGAGGTGTACATATCTTCCGTGGGTCAGGTGGCTTGGGAGAATGAGAGAGAGAGAGAGACAGCCAGGAGAGGCCTTCTTCCAGCTTCAGCTGCAAACCGCCTTCTGTCCCTTTCTGTGTGGCACAATTTCAAAAACCAAGTTGGCCAGCAAGTCAATCATGTGACTAACTGGCTTAACCAATCCTGTGTCTGAGGATTGTATCATCTTAGCAGGCCCTGGAATGCATTTCCTTACACTTGCAATGTCTGGTGATCAAAATCCATTTGGGTTAATTGGATCAGGAAATAGTCTTTTGTCTCCACAAGCAGAGTCTCTTAGTATGCAAATATACTTCCAGCCCAAATGTCTGGTGATCTCTTGAATAAGTAATTTCTTCACTCCAGCAACAGTTTAAAATCAATGTTCATATGACAAAATTAATATGCCTCATTCTTGGCAGCTGGGGGTCTGCTTGACAATACCAAACTTGGAGGAGTGGCAATCAGTGAAGATGATACCAACTGACTGTAACAGGACATAGATAGGCTAGCAGAATTGGAAGACAAGTGGCAGATGGAAGTTAATACAGAGAAATGTGAAGTAATTCACTTTGGCAAAAGAAATAGGGAGAGGCCATATTGACAAAATGGTACAATTCTACGGAGTGTACAGGGACGAAGGGACTTGAAGGTCCGTGTGCATAGATCTTTGAAGGTGACAGGACATACTGAGAGAGTTGTTAGCAAAGCATATGGGATCTTGGGCTTCATAAATAGAGGTATTGAGTACAAAAGTAGGGAAGTTATCCTGAATCTTTATAACACTCTGGTTAGACCACGACCAGAGTATTGTGTCCATTCCTTGAGAGGGTGCAGAGGAGATTTACCAGAATGGTTCCAGGGATGAGAGATTTTAACTACAAGGTTAGGTTGGAGAAGATTGGAGCAAATGAGATTGATGGCAGATTTGACAGAGGTGTACAAGATTATGGCAGGTTTGGATAGGATAGACAAAGAAAAGCTGTTCTGATTAGCTGATGGTACAAGGACTGGGGACACAGATTTAAGGCCTTGAGCAAGAGATGCAGGGGGTATGTGAGGAGAAACTTGTTTACGCAGCGAGTGGTGGAAGCGGAGACGATGAACAGTTTCAAAAGGAAATTGGATGGACACATTAGGGAAATAAACTTACAGGGCTATGGGGAGATAGAGCCGGGGAATGGGACTGATTGGATTGCTCTACAGAAAACCAGCATGGACTCAATGGGCCAAATGGCCTCCTTCTGTGCCATTATGACTCTGACTCCAGGAGGGAGCCAAGGATAGACCTTTGGGTGACTCCAGTAGTAATAGTGCAGGAAAAGGAAGAGAAGCCATTGCAGATGCTTTTCTTGTTATGTGCTCCAGTCTCTGGAGTGGGGCTTAAACCTACAACCTCCTGACTCAGAGATGATCTGAGTTAACACTCATACCCATCATAGCCAATGGAGCACTTTGCAAATGCAGGGTATACCACATCACTTTACAAACTGGCAGGTCCTATGATATCCAAGTTCATTCACCTAAATTTATAAAAAAAAGAATTACATTGCTATCAGATGGTTGAGATATATTTACAAGCTATTTACCAAGTATTTCCACTGAAAGAATATGAATAAATGTAATAATGATGAAAGAAAGGCAATTTAGGTGAAAAAAATATTAAAATGTCCTCCATGTTAGCAGGCAATGCAGAAGTCTCAAGGGACCTGGAAAAAAAGCTTAGGATGAAAGGCAGAAAGTAGGAAACTATGGAGACAGACTCTCATGACTGTCACATTTGGCAACATGGAAGAAGACCAGCTCAAAAATGGATATCAAATGTATCATAATCCATAGAAATTTCACCTCTTCCTGATGGATGAATGTAACCAGACTGACATGCAGTGCATGCAATTAGGCAATATTAGCACTGTGGGTGTACCTACGCCACATGGACTGCAGCGGTCCAAGAACATGGCTTGCCACCATCTTCTCCAGGGCAATTAGGGAAGGGCAATAAATGCTGGCCTTGCCAGTTACACTAACATTCCAAGAATACATTTTTAAAAATCCAGCCATCAGCTCTCACAATAGATATGAGTAGCCTTGCTATTCCTACGGACCTAGTCCTGTGTCTCCTGTAATTGTCCCAGTGGTTTCCAAAGAAACCATAGAACCATAGAAAAATTACAGCACAGAAGGAGGCCATTGAGCCCGTCGTGTCTGTGTCAACCGAGAAAAAAGAAAAATAAGAAACTAGCCTCCCAATCTAATCTAAACTTCCAGCACCTGGTCCATAGCCTTGTATCTTGCAGCACTTCAGGTGCATGTCCAGGTATCTTTCCTGGGTGAAAAAAGCTTTTCCTCATGTCCCCTTTAATACTTCTACCAATCACGATAAATCTGTGCCCCCTGGTAATTGACACCTCTGCTAGGGGAAACAGGTCCTTCCTGTCAACTCTATCTAGGCCCCTCATAATTTTGTACACCTCGATTAAGTTACCCCTCAGCCACCTCTGTTCTAAGGAAAACAACCCTGGCCTATCCAAAATAAAAACAAGAAATGCTGGAAATACTCAGCAGGTCTGGCAGCATCTGTGGAGAGAGAAGCAGAGTTAACGTTTCAGGTCAGTGACCCTTCTTCAGAACTCCTGGCCTATCCAATCTTTCTTCATAGCAGCAAAATTTTTGTAAATCTCCTCTGTACTCTCTCCAGAGCAATTATGTCCTTTCTGTAATATGGTGAGCAGAACTGTATGCAATACTCCAACTGTGGCCTAACCAGCATTTTATACAGTTCCAGCATTACATCCCTGCTTTTGAATTCTATACCTTGGCCAGTAAAGGAAAGCATTCCATATGCCTTCTTCACTACTTTATCTACCTGTCCTGCCACCTTCAGGGACCTGTGGACATAAACTCCAAGGTCTCTCACTTCTTTGACCCCTCTCAATAACCTCCTGTTTATTGTGTATTCCCTAGTTTTATTTGCCCTCCCCAAATGCATTACCTCACACTTATGTGAATTGAATTCCATTTACCACTTTTCCGCCCACACAACCAAGCCATTCATACCATTCTGGAGTCTACGGCTATCTTCTTCACTATCAACTACGTGACCAATTTTTGTGTCATCAGCAAATTTCCTAATCATGCCTCCCACATTTAAGTCCAAATCATTAATATATACCACAAACAGCAAGGGAACCAACACTGAGCCCTGTGGAACGCCACTGGAAACAGCTTTCCATTCACAAAACCATCCATTGGCTACTAACCTTTGTTTCCTGGTCCCTGAGCCAATTCTGGATCCAACCTGCCACATTGCCCTGTATCCCATGGGTTTTCATTTTATTGACCAGTCTGCCATATGGGACCTTCTTAAATGCCTTACTAACGTCCATGTAGACCACATCACCTGCACTACCCTCATCAATCCTCGTTACTTCCTCAAAAAACTCAATTAAGTTAGTAAGGCATGACCTTCCCTTAACAAATCCATGCTGATTATCCCTGATTAATCTGTTTTGTGAATGGAAAGCTGTTTCCAGTGGCATTCCACAGGGCTCAGTGTTGGGTCGCTTGTTGTTTGTGGTATATATTAATGATTTGGGAGGCATGATTGGGAAATTTGCTAATGACAAATGCTGACTGTCCCTGATTAACACGTGCCTTTCTAAGTGGCAGTTTATCCTGTCTCTCAGAATAGATCCTGACCACCACTGGGGTCAGACTGACCGGCCCACAATTATTTGGCCTATCCCTCGCACCCTTTTTAAACAATGGTACAACATTGGCAGACCTCCAATCATCTGGTACCTCTCCTGTATCTAGTGAGGATTTGAAGATGATCCTCAGTGCATCTATTTCCTCCCAGGCTTCCTTTAACAATCTGGGATGCAATCCATCTGGCCCTCATGACTTATCAATTTTTAAGGATGTCAGACCCTCTAGTACTTCCTCTCTCATTATGCTTATTGTATCTAATATTTCACACTCCTCTTTAACTACAATATCTACATCAACCATCTCCTTTGTGACGACAGAGACAAAAAACTCATTAAGAGCCCTGCCCATATCCTCTGCATCCATGCAGAAGTTCCTTTGTACATCCCTGATAGGCCTTACCCTTTCCTGAGTTATCCTCTTGCTCTTAATGTACTGATAAAACATCTCCGGGTTTTCCTTGATTTTACTTGCCAATAATTTTTCATATCCTCTCTTTGCTTTTCTAATTTCACTTTTTTTACTTCACCCCAGCACTTCGTATACTCCTCTAGGCTTTCTAAAGTATTAAGATTTTAGTGATCGTCATAAACTTTCTTTTTCTGCTTTAACTTACCCTGTAAGTTTCCAGATAACCAGGGGGCTGCAGATTTGGCCATACCACCCTTTATCTTAGTGGGGACATGCCGACACTGTGCCTGCAGTATCTTGCTTTTGAATGCCTCCCTGATTTTCCCTCAAGTAGCTGTATCCAGTCCACTTTTGCCAGGTCACCTCTCAGTTTCTTAAAACTCGCCTTCCCCCAATTTAGAACTTTTACTCCTGTTTTATCTTTGTCCTTTTCCATGATTATGCTTAAAATTTACTGTATTATGGTCACTATCTCCAAAATGGTCAACCACTGTTACTTACTCCACTTGCCCAGCTTCATTACTGAAGACTAAATCTAGAATTATGCCCCCTCTCGTTGGGCTTGTTCCATGCTGGCTAAAAAAGTTCTCTTGAATGCAGTTCAAGAATTTTGTTCCCTCTGTTCCCTTCACACTATTTGCATCCAGTTGATATCGGGATAGTTGAAATCCCCAACTATTACTGTCCTATAATTTTTGAATTCAGAAATTTGCCTACATATTTGTTCTTCTACCCCCTTCTCACTATTTGGGGGTCTATAGTACACTCCTAGTAGTGTGGTTGCCCCTTTTTTTTATTTCTGAGCTCCACCCATATGGCCTAGTTTGATGATTCATTTAGAATATCATTCCTTCTCAAGGCTGTTATTGATTCCTTAACTAATAATGCTACACCCACTCCTTTTTTATCTCTCTCTCTATCCCGCCTGAAAACCCAATATCCAGGTATGTTGAGCTGCCATTCTTGCCCCTCTTTGAGCCATGTTTCCATTATAGCAACGATAGTGTGATGTCATGTGTCTATCTGTGCCCCCAGCTCATCGGCTTTATTTACTATACTCCTTGCATTTAAATAAATACCCGTTAACACTGCCAAATTCCTGTGCTGCACACTTTTTAACCTTTGCTTCTTTTGTCTTTCAGAGACACTCGCTATTTTTCTGCCTCCTGTTCCCTGCCCTGAAATTGTCCTAAGACTGCACTCAGGTTCCTATCCCCCTGCCAAGCTAGTTTAAATCATCCCCAACAGCACTAGCAAACCTTCCTGCAAGGATATTTGTCCCAGTCCTGCTCAGGTGCAGACCGTCCGGCTTTTACAGGTTCCATCTGCCCCAAGACCGGTCCCAATGCCCCAGAAATCTGAAGCCCTCCCTCCTGCAACATCTTTCCAGCCAGGCATTCATCTGGTGTATTTTCCTATTCCTATACTCACTAGCACGTGGCATTGAGGTACCTTTGAGGTCCTGCTTGCTCCAAAGTGTAGGCCAGGTTACCTTTCATCAGTAGCTGCATGTAGGTGCATTTAGTGATGGGCAATAAATGCTGGCCTTGCAGCAATGCCCACATCCCATGAATGACTAACAAACGAAAGATACTGTACTACCAATGGTAGCAATATGCCATCCTGCTCTGTGCAAATCATCTCTGATACTCATTTGTGATCTTAAACACCAGATACATGTCTGATTCATGGTAGTCTACACCCTTCTCCAGGTATTTTAGATAGCAACAACCCAATCCAATGCCACCACAAACACTTCCTGACAGACTCTGATGCTCAGGAAGATGGTGGCATTGTAACGTCACTGGACTGGTAATCCAGAGACCCAAGCTATTGCCCTGGGGATGCTGGTTCAAATCCAATCATGGCAGCTGGTGGGATTTAAATTCAATTAATTAATAAAAATCTGGAATTGTAAGCTAGTGTCAGTAATAGTACCATGAAACTATCATCGATTGTCGTAAAAACCCATCTAGTTCACTGATGTCCTTTAGGGAAGGAAATCTAAAAGCAAAATACTGCGGTTGCTGGAAATCTGAAATAAAAACAAGAAATGCTGGAAATACTCAGCAGGTCTGGCAGCATCTGTGGAGAGAGAAGCAGAGTTAACGTTTCAGGTCACTGACCCTCCTTCAGAACTGGCAAATATTAGAAATGTAAAACATTATAAGCAAGTAAAGCGGGGGTGAGGCAAGAGATAACAAAGGAGAAGGTGTTGATAGGACAAGGTCATCACAGAATAGCTGACCTGAAGGTTGTGGAGCAAAGGCAAAAAATATGTTAATGGTGTGTTGAAAGAGAAAGCATTAGTACAGATAGGGTGTTACCAGACTGAATATTGAACAGCCGCAAGTACAAACATGAAAAAAACAGTGGGTAAGCAAACTGAACAAACTAAGATGAAATAAAATAAAATAAACACAAAAATATCTAAAAAAAAAAGGAAAAAGAAAAAAATAACTAAAAATAAAAGTAAAATGGGGGGCCCGTCATGCTCTGAAATTATTGAACTCAATGTTCAGTCCAGCAGGCTGTAGTGTGCCTAATCGGTAAATGGGATGCTGTTCCTCAAGCTTGTGTTGATGTTCACTGGAACACTGCAGCAATCCCAGGACACAGATGTGAGCATGAGAGCAGGGGGGAGTGTTGAAATGGCAAGCAACTGGAAGCTCGGGGTCCTGCTTGTGGACTGAGCGGAGGTGTTCCGCAAAGCGGTCACCCAGTCTGCGTTTGGTCTCCCCAGTGTAGAGGAGACCACGTTGTAAGCAGCGAATACAGTATACTACATCGAAAGAAGTACAAGTAAATTGCTGCTTCATGTGAAAGGAGTGTTTGGGGCCTGGGATAGTGAGGAGAGAGGAGGTAGATAGGCAGGTATTACACCTGCGATTGCAGGGGAAGGTGCCGTGGGAAGGGGATGAGGTAGTGGGGGTAATGGAGTTGTGGACCAGGGTGTCACGGAGGGAACGATCCCTTTGGAATGCTGATAGGGGAAGGGAGGGGAAGATGCGTTTGGTAGTGGCATCATGCTGGAGATGGCGGAGGATGATCCTTTGGATATGGAGGCTGATGGGGTGGAAAGTGAGGACAACGGGAACCCTGTCACGGTTCTGGGAGGGAGGGGAAGGGGTGAGGGTAGAGGTGCGGGAAATGGGCCGGACACAGTTGAGGGCCCTGTCAACCACAGTGGGGTGGGGGGGGGGGTGGGGGTGGTGAAATCGTCGGTTGAGGAAAAAGGGACATATCAGAAGCGCTGTCATGGAAGGTAGCATCATCAGAGCAGATGCATCGGAGACGGAGAAACTGGGAGAATGGAATGGAGTCCTTACAGGAAGCAGGGTGTGAAAAAGTGCAGTCAAGGTAGCTGTGGGAGTCGGTGGGTTTATAATGGATATTAGTAGACAACCTATCCCCAGAGATGGAGACAGAGAAGTCGAGGAAGGGAAGGGAAGTGTTGGAGAAGGACCATGTAAAGGTGAGACAAGGGTGGAAATTTGAAGCAAAGTTGATAAAGTTTTCCAGTTCGGGGCAGGAGCAGGAAACAGGACTGATACTGTCATTAATGTACCGGAAAAAGAGTTGGGCGAGGGGGCCTGAGTAGGACTGGAACAAGGAATGTTTGACATATCCCACAAAAAGACAGGCATAACTAGGAAATCTGCTGTCCTTACCTGGTCTGGCCTCCAGGTGACTCCAGACCCACAGAAATGTGTTTGACTCTTAACTGCCCTCTTAGGTGGCCGAGCAAGCCACTCCGTTATCAAGGGCAATTTGGGATGGGCAACAAATGCTGGCATTGCCAGTGACGCCCACATCCCATGAAAGAATAAAATAAAAAATTTGCCCCCTCCCAACTTAACTGAAGATGATTGCAGGTCCCTACCAGTAAACTACCTAATTCTTTGAGGGATACAGCATCATCTAGAGATGCTAAATCGTGCCAAAGTAGCAAACATATCAAAGCATTGTTCTATAAGTAGTACCTTAACCTGGCATACAACTACTGAATGTGGAAGACGATGCTTGTTTTCATACGAATTTTTCATCTCAAAGGATAAAAGATCAGGGACAAGCATGGATTATACAGTGTTAGTCGGGTGGCGCAGTAGTTAGCACCGCAGCCTCACAGCTCCAGCGACCCGGGTTCAATTCTGGGTACTGCCTGTGTGGAGTTTGCAAGTTCTCCCTGTGTCTGCGTGGGTTTCCTCCGGGTGCTCCGGTTTCCTCCCACAAGCCAAAGACTTGCAGGTTGACAGGTAAATTGGCCATTATAAATTGCCCCTAGTATAGGTAGGTGGTAGGGAAATATGGGGACAGGTGGGGATGTGGTAGGAATATGGAATTAGTGTAGGATTAGTATAAATGGGTGGTTGATGGTCGGCACAGACTCGGTGGGCTGAAGGGCCTGTTTCAGTGCTGTCTCTCTAAACTAAAGATGAGGCAGGCTAGTTGGGAAAGTGCTTCTCAAAGAATTCTTCCAACTTCGTGCTCTCAGAAAAATCTATTTCAATGTGAACTGGAAATCCATGATTAATAAGCTAAAAAATTAATAAAGTAACGTATTATATTTGGTTTTAGTTTTAATTTGCTTCAATAACTAAGAAATTACCAAACTTGTTGGTCATTGATTAAAAAGAACCTCAAAGGCAGTATAGCTCCATGGGTTGAGGCCTGCTGTAAGAGTGATTCTATCAAAACAAGAAGATTGATGACATTGATCTCCTAGTACAGTAACTGGAACCACTGGAGAGTGGGGTTATTGGCTGTTCTAACATTGCGCAGTAACCTCTCATATGTTTTCTCTGCTCAATGATGGCCATAAAGAATTTTGGAGAAACAAGTTCTATAATCAATCACATTCCAAGTGAACTGAGTTAATAGCAGTCAGCTGTCCTCAGGTTCAGAACAGCTGGTACTAATTCAGCAGTACTTAGACAGACTGCATATACATGCAATTACAGATAATGAAAAGTCAAAATACAGTGAGTAGGAAATATGTTTCCAAAGTTGCGAGTGAATATATTGCCAGAGAATTATAGAGAGCAGCTTGATGTGGCACTGTTGAGCATTGGTTGCTAAAGCATTCAGTAGACTATAGGAATAATATGGCTTGCTTTTTGATCTGCAGACCATTTATTTAAATATTTTATGTCCCCTACATTTAATATCATAAAGTCATAGAATAATACAGCACAGAAAACCATCCGGCCCATCAGTATACACTGGCTCTTTCAATGAGCAATCCAGTTAGTCCCACTCCCTGTTCTTTTTGCTTCAAGTATTTATAAAATACCTTTTTGAGACCTATCATTGAATCTATATCTACCACCCCATCAGGCACTGCATTTCAAATCCTAGTTGCTCAAGTTGCATGAAAAAGTTTTTCCTCATGTTGCCTCTGGTTCTTTTGCCAATCACCTGTGCCCTCTGCTTATTGACCATTCAGCGATTGGAAATAGTTTCTCTTTGTTTACTCTACCCAAACCTTCACAATTGTAAACACCTCTATCAAATCTTCTCGCCTTCTTTATTCTATGGAAAACAACCACAGCTTCTCCCGCCTATCCACTTAATTGTAATCCCAGTCTATTAAATCTTGCTTGCACCTTCTGCAAAGCCTCCATGTCCTTCATAAATGTGGTGCCCAGAATTGGGCACAATACCCCAGCTGGGGCCAAACTAGCATTTTATATAGGTCTAGTACAACTTCCTGGCTTTTGTATTCTCTGCCTCTATTTATAAAGACCATATGCTTTATTAACCAGTCCTGTCACTATCAAAGATTTGTGCACAAACACCCCCAGGTCTTTCTGTTCTTACACCTCCTTTGAAATTGTGCTATTTAGCTTGTATTGTCTCTCCTCATTCTTCCTACCAAAATCTATCACCCCTCACTTTTCTGCATTGAATTTCATCTGCCATGTGTCTGTCCATTTCACTAGCCTGCCTATGACTTCTTGGAGTCTTTTGCTATCTTCCTCACTCGTTACTGTACTTCCAAGTTTCATGTCATCTGCAAATTTCAAAATTGTGCCTTGTACCCCGAAGCCCAAATCATTCATGTGTATCCAAAACAGTGCAGTCCTAATACTGAAGCCTGGGGAATGCCACTGTGTACCCCTCTCTCCAGCCCAAAAAACAGCTATTCACCACAAAACTCTGTTTTCTATCCCGTAGCCAATTTTGTATCTATGTTGCTGTTGTCCCTTTTATCCCACCAGGTTCAATTTTGCTATCAAGCCAATTATGTGGTACTTTACTAAATGTCTTTTGAAAATCCATATACGCAACATCAATTGCGTTGCTCTTCTCCAACAAAGCCATACCGGTTCTCGTTTATTAGCCCTTACTGTCCAAATGACTCCTGGATTATTGTATCTAAAAACAATTTACTCCTGGATTATTGTTTCTAAAAACTTCCCGCCATTGACATTAAATTCACTGGCCTCGTTTATCCTGCTCCCTTTTTGAAAAAGCATGAAACATTTGCATTCCTCCAGTCCTCTGGCACCACCCCTGTATCTAAGGAGGATTGGAAGATTATGACCAGCACCTTTACAATTTCTACTCTTACTTCCCTCAGCAACTTAGAATGCATCCCATCTGGACCAGGTTCTTCTTCTTTGGCCTCCTTATCTCGAGAGACAATGGGTAAGCGCCTGGAGGTGGTCAGTGGTGTGTGGAGCAGCGCCTGGAGTGGCTATAAAGGCCAATTCTAGAGTGACAGGCTCTTCCACAGGTGCTGCAGAAAAATTTGTTTGTCGGGGCTGTTTCACAGTTGGCTCTCCCCTTGCGCTTTTGTCTTTTTTCCTGCCAACTGCTAAGTCTCTTTGACTCGCCACACTTTAGCCCCGCCTTTATGGCTGCCCGCCAGCTCTGGCGAACGCTGGCAACTGACTCCCACGACTTGTGATCAATGTCACAGGACTTCATGTCACGTTTGCAGACGTCTTTAAAGCGGAGACATGGATGGCCGGTGGGTCTGATGCCAATGGCGAGCTCGCTGTACGATGTGTCTTTGGGGATCCTGCCATCTTCCATGCGGCTCACATGGCCAAGCCATCTCAAGCGCCGCTGACTCAGTAGTCTGTATAAGCTGGGGATGTTGGCCGCCTCGAGGACTTCTGTGTTGGAGATACGGTCCTGTCACCTGATGCCAAGTATTCTCCGGAGGCAGCGATGATGGAATGAATTGAGACGTCGCTCTTGGCTGACGTACGTTGTCCAGGCCTCGCTGCCATAGAGCAAGGTACTGAGGACACAGGCTTGATACACATGGACCTTTGTGTTCCGTGTCAGTGCGCCATTTTCCCACACTCTCTTGGCCAGTCTGGACATAGCAGTGGAAGCCTTTCCCATGTGCTTGTTGATTTCTGCATCTAGAGACAGGTTACTGGCGATAGTTGAGCCTAGGTAGGTGAACTCTTGAACCACTTCCAGAGCGTGGTCGCCAATATTGATGGATGGAGCATTTCTGACGTTCTGCCCCATGATGTTCGTTTTCTTGAGGCTGATGGTTAGGCCAAATTCATTGCAGGCAGCCACAAACCTGTCGATGAGACTCTGCAGGCACTCTTTAGTGTGAGATGTTAAAGCAGCATCATCAGCAAAGAGGAGTTCCCTGATGAGGACTTTCCGTACTTTGGACTTCGCTCTTAGACGGGCAAGGTTGAACAACCTGCCCCCGATCTTGTGTGGAGGAAAATTCCTTCTTCAGAAGACTTGAACGTATGTGAGAGCAGCAGGGAGAAGAAAATCCCAAAAAGTGTGGGTGCGAGAACACAGCCCTGTTTCACGCCACTCAGGATAGGAAAGGGGTCTGATGATGTGCCGCCATGTTGAATTGTGCCTTTCATATTGTCATGGAATGAGGTGATGATACTTAGTAGCTTTGGTGGACATCCGATCTTTTCTAGTAGTCTGAAGATACCACGTCTGCTGACGAGGTCAAAGGCTTTGGTGAGATCAATGAAAGCAACGTAGAGGGGCATCTGTTATTCGCGGCATTTCTCCTGTATCTGACGAAGGGAGAACAGCATGTCAACAGTCGGTCTCTCTGCACGAAAGCCACACTGATCCCCTTTAAGTACTGAAAACCTTTCTAATGTCTCCTCTTTATCTATTTTTATTTCATCCAATACCCCAACAACCTCCTTGTTTATTGTCGCTTTGGTAAAGTCTTCTTCCTTGGTAAACACCAATGAAAAGTACTCATTAAGTATATAGGCTTTTGGTCTGCCTCCAACAATAGTTCGCTGTTTTGGTCCTTAATCAGCCCCATCTTACCTCTGGCAACCCTTTTTACTGTTAATATGCCTATAGAAGACTTTTGGATCCCCTTTTATGTTAACTCTCAATCTATTCTCATACTGTCTCTTTTTTGTTTCCTTTTTTGCTTTGTCTTCTGTCCAGTTTATATTCAGCCTGTTTCTCCCTTGTATTGTGAAGCTGATGTCTGTCATGTGCCTCCTTTTTCTATTTCATCCTCCTCTCTAACTCCGTCGTCATCCGGGGAACTCGGGCTTTGTTTGTTCTCTCTTTTCCCACTGTACCAGAACCATCTTCCCTTTAAAGGCCATTCCTTGCTCCATTACATTTCTGCCTGCCAGTCTTTGACTCCAATTTACCTGTGCCAGATCCCTCCTTAATTCACTGCAATTAGCCCTCCTCCTTTTGTTCTGGATTGCTCCTTGTCTTTCACCATAGCTAATCTAAACCTTATGATACTATGATCACTATTCTTGAGATGCACCCCAACTGTGAAATTCTCTCAATCCATTACATTCCCCAGGACTGGATCCAGCAATGCCTCCTTCCTTGTTGGGCAGGAAACATACTGATTGTGAAAGTTCTCTCGAATGCAGAATCAGCAGGAACATTTTTTGCCAGTCATCTATGCTTGTAATATTTGCATCCACTGAATATACACAATAATACCCATGGTACACCTAAGCTAAGAATGCCTAATTCTTTGCCATTGTTATTCTTCACATAGATGTGTTGCAATCCGCAATAATGAGAGATTCTCCATTGTTATGGCAGGTAATCCCCAGTTGATTTTAAACACATGCTGGTATAGTTATAGAAGACACAGATTCCCAAAAGAGGGCTTATTTGAAAATTGAAGGCAGTGACAGCTTGCCATTTTTTTTTTTATCATAGTAGCAAGGATTATTGGCCAAAATATTTATTTGCTTTATATAAATTGTGTATGCCTTTTATTAAAATGTGTCACCTCTGTTAAAAATCTTACATTTTGACCCAAACAAAATTGAAAATAACATTGCTTTATGTTTTTTATTCAATTGCTTTTGGCAGAAATGATTGACAGTAAATGTGAACTGTAATGAGCCTCAACCTAGCAGAAAAGCTCCTATAATACAAATAGTCGGGAACATGTCAGCATTATTATTAGTCACTTCTGTTGCCTGACAACAGCAATAATGCTGACCTCTAATAATGGAATTGACAACTTAACATTGCTCTACAGAAACAAAATTGCCACTTCAGCAATGCCTGGCACTTTGTGCATTCAATTTGCCCTGTACCTGTAGTTCAATAATTATCCTAGTATGCTTGTAGATTAGACTTGATCTGTTAATATAAAGGAACAATTCTAAGTGGTTGAATGATGAGTCATGAAGCAGAAAGCACATGTAGGATTGGAACTATTTGTACTAAAGTCAACATGGGGCATTTGCAAGGACAGAATCCTTTTGTAACATTGCACGTCGTGTATTAGTTTGCAGTTGTAAATATTATAACATCTTTTAACAGTTTTCTCAGATGAAAACTGATGGGGAGAATCTGAGTGCAGATCAAGTAGTGTGGTTTGGTAAGAGTATTTGATTCATAATGGGTGCCAGAGGTATGGGTTAATTTCTCACGGCTGGATGATGCTTTCATAGAGTCATACAGTTATACAGCACAGAAACAGGCCCTTCGGCCCACCGTGTCCATGCCGGCCATCAAGCACCTATCTATTCTAAACCTATTATCCAGCACTTGGCCCGTAGCCTTGTTGGCTACGGCATATCAAGTGCTCATCTAAATATTTCTTAAATGCTGTGAGGGTTCCTGCCTCTACCACCCCCTCAGGCAGTGCATTCCAGATTCTAACCACCCTCTGGGTGAAAACATTTTTCCTCAAATCCCCTCTAAACCTCCTACCCCTTACCTTAAATCCATGTCCCCTGGTTATTGACACCTCTGCTAAGGGAAAAAAGTTTCTTCCTATCTACCTTATCTATGCCCCTCATAATTTTGTATACCTCAATCAGGTCCCCTCTCAGCCTTCTCTGCTCGAAGGAAAACAACCCTAGCCTATCCAGTCTCTCTTCATAGCTGAAATGCTCCAGCTCAGGCAACACCCTGGTGAATCTCCTCTACACCCTGTCCAGTGCAAGCACATCCTTCCTATCGTGTGGCAACCAGAACTGTGCACAGTATTCCAGCTGTGGCCTAACTAGTGTGTTATACAGCTCCATCATAACCTCCCTGCTCTTATATTCTATGTCTCGGCTAATAAAGGCAAGTATCCCATATGCCTTCCTAACCACATTATCTGCCTGTACTGCTGCCTTCAGTGATCTATGGACAAGTATACCTAGGTCCCTCTGTACTTCCTAGGGTCCTACCATCCACTTGTATATTCCCTTGCCTTGTTGTCCTCCCAAAATGCATCACCTCACACTTCTCAGGATTAAATTCCATTTGCCACTGCTCTGCCCATCTTACCAGCCCATCTATATCACCCTGTAATCTAAGGCTTTACTCCTCACTATTTACGACACCACCAATTTTCATGTCATCTGCGAATTTACTAATCATACCTCCTATATTCACATCAAAATTATTAATGTACACTACAAACAGCAAGGCTCCCAGCACTGATCCCTGTGATACACCACTGGTCACAGGCTTCCACTCGCCAAAGCAACCCTCAACCATCACCCTCCGCCTCCTGTCACTAAGCCAATTTTGGATCCAATTTTCCAATTTGCCCTGGATCCCATGGGTTCTTACCTTCTTTACCAATCTCCCACGCGGGAGCTTGTCAAGAGCGTTACTGAAGTCCATGTAGACTACATCAACTGCTTTACCCTCATCTACACACTTAGTTACCTCCTTGAAAAATTCAATCAAATTTGTTAGATATGATCTCCCCCTGACAAAGCCATGCTGACTATCCTTGATTAATCCCTGCCTCTCCAAGTGCAGACTAATCCTGTCGCTCAGAATTTTTTGCAATAGTTTCCCTGCCACTGATGTTAGACTCACTGGCCTGTAATTACCTGGTTTATCCCTACTACCCTTCTTGAATAATGGTACCACATTCACTGTCATCCAGTCTTCTGGCACTTCTCCTGTGGCCAGAGAGGATTTGAAAATTTCATTTTAACTTTTTTTTCCCGACTAATTCACTGGAATTTGAAATAATTATTGCTCAGTTTTTTTTCTGATTTTCATCAAAAAAAGTTGAATGAATTGCCAACTTGTGCAATTACTTGAAATATTGCCATACTTACGTCATGAGATTTGTGTCTGTTCTCCTCTTTAGGTAAGGGTAAGGTTAGTATATATAACTCTGCAGTTGGGGATAACGTGGTGGGTTGGGGCATTTGCACTGTGTCCCTCCCCGCAAGCATTCTTAATGCCTGACTTCAGATTCGGGAAGGCCAGCCACCTCCATGGAGCAGGGAACCGAACTTAAATGGCAATGTTGAATCCTGAACACCTTATTGGAAAATGCATGTCATTTTAACTGTAGGCCTGATGACAACCCATGTGTTCTCCATCCTGCCATCAAAAACTGGCAGCAGCAAGGATTCAGGCCCAGGCAAGTGATTTTTTTTTTAAAGTTCCTTTTGGGCGAGTGTGAATAGATTGTATGACACCTGGCCACAAAAGGATACCTTGAGCTTTCTGCCCTGGGCTTCCCCCCTCTTCCAACAACAAACTTGCCAGGCTCCCTCCCCAAATCTGTACTTACCTTTCTGGGAACTATTTTCATGGTTCCCCAAAATCTGTCTAACACCAACGCGTCCCCCCTCCCCACCCCTGTGCAATTTTGACTCGCATTCACCAGCGGTGACATGATTTGGATAGGAGTTAAAGTCAGGTGATATAAAAAATCTCCTGGACCTCATTCACAGGTGCTTCGGCCCTTGATTCCTCCCACTTCACCCTCCCCCCACAACCCAGGGTTAAAATCAGCCCTTTTCTTCCTTCTTCTTGATCACTCCCTCTCAGCTGGTGCCTTTTCTTTATTATGTTCGGGCAGACCCTAGCATCAGATACCATTCAAAGCTAATGATGTGAAGACAGCCTGGATATGAATCTTTCACCCAGTACCTTTCCATAATCCCTTCTAGGCAGTCAGCACCATGAAGTTTTCAGTTTCAATTTGGAATCCATTATCATTTGGGTTTTTTTTTTGAATAACTTGTTTTAAACACAAACTGTTAACAAACTTTGGTAAATGAAATATATTACTTAGGTCACAGTATTCAAATACTTTTTCAATTTTGTTGATTAGAGTTTTTTGATTAATAAAATCAGACAAGCATTGTTTTCTTTTTAAAAAATAAACTGTGATATTTCCTGTCTCTGTTATTGTAGCAAGAAATGTATGTGTAAGTAAAGTTGGTTATGAAGCTCAACCAGACCTTCACCATGTGAAATTCTATGTTCTTCCTCTCATGCTAAAATATGTGCAAAATTAGTGAAAAGATTTGCTTGTTAAAGCCCTTGTGAAGATCGAAAAAGTTTTGCAGAATTGTGCCGAAAAACATAAATTGAGTTCATCCTTAGAGCCAAAGTCAGCCAACAGAATTTATATTAGTTTCATTATTGATTTGGATGAGTTCATTCATGCAGATGACAGAAAAAATATGCACAGGGTTTCAGAATTTAAACTGATCATTAGAATAAAAGCCAATATATGGAATGTAGAGAGATGGGTTGAGCAGAAGTCCTTAAATGTGTTATTTTTATTCATTCTTGGGATGTGAGCATCACTGTCCAGGTCAGTATTTGTTGTCCATCACTAATTGCCCATGTGAAGATGATGATGAGCTGTCTTCTTGAACTGCTGCAGTCCATCTGATGTAGGTACAGCCACAGTGCTGTTTGGAAGGGAGTTCTGGGTTTTTCACCTAGCCACACTGAAGGAATATAGTTCTAAGTCAGGATGTGTGTGAGACTTGGAGGGGAGCTTGCAGTTGGTGGTGTTCCCATGTGTCTGCTCTACTTGTCCTTTCAGATGGTAGAGGGCACGGGCTTGGAAGGTGCTGTCAAAGGAGCCTTGGTGAGTTGCTGCAGTGCATCTTGTAGATGGTACACACTGGGCACTGGTGGTGGAGGGAGTGAATGTTTAAGGTCAATGATGTGGTGCTGATCGCATGGGTTGCTTTTTCCTGGATGGTGTCGAGCTCTTTGAGTGTTATTGGAGTTGCACTCACACAGGCAAGTGGAGAGTATTCCATCACATTCCTGACTTGTGCCTTGTAGATGGTGGACAGGCTTTGGGAAATCAGGAGATGAGTCATTCACCGCGGAATTCCCAGTCTCTGACCTCTGTTATAGCCACAGTGTTTACATGGCTACTCCAGTTCAGTTTCTGGTCAACAGTAACCCCCAGGATGTTGATGGGGCATTCAGCAATGGTAATGCCATTGAACGACAAGAGATGGTTAGATTCTCTCTTGTTGGAGATTGTCATTGTCCGGCACTTCTGTGGCATGAATGTTGCTTGTTACTTATTAGCCCAAGCCTGAATGTTGTCCAAGTCTTGCTGCATGTGACATGGACTACTTCAGTATTTGAGGAGTCGCAAATGGCACTGAACACTGTACAATCATCAGCGAGCATCCCCACTTCTGACCTTATGATGGAGCGAAGGTCATTGATGAAGCAGCTGAAAATGACTGGGCCTAGGAACTCTTGCAGTGATGTCCTGGGGTTGAGCTGATTGGCCCCCAACAACCACAACCATCTTCCTTTGTGCTAGGTATGATTTGAACAGGTGGAGAGTATACTCCTTGATTCCTATTAACTTAAATTTTGCTCGGGCTCCTTCAACACTTGGTCAAATGCTGCCTTGATGTCTAGGGCAGTTACTCTCACCTCGGGTCGGATTTTATGCTCCGTGAGAAAGTGGGTTTTTTGGTGGGGTGGAGAATTGGTGTGGAGTCACCTGCCACAGAACCCGACGCCCTAATGTCGGTTTCCGATTTTCTCGGAGGCGGCCAAGTTCCATGGCGGCACCTCTGTCGTGATGCAACAGGATTGTAATTTAAATCTGTTACATACTGTTTTGAATGAATTTGTATCTAATTCACTGCGATCGTACCAGAAGTTTGCAATCATATGCATGACGTGTGGCACTCGCATGCCTTCACTTTTCCGCCTTTGAAAAGCTGAAGTCTGCAAAGGTTAGGTAATTTATCCGTTGTTATCTTGTGGAATAGTTTTCACATCAGACATTGCCGCTGAACTCAATCTGCAGATGTGAGGGAAGGAGGGAACTCCGCAAGTGGATACTGTTGTGGGGGAAGGGGGGAACTCCGCAAGTGGATACTGTTGTGGGGGAAGGGGGGAACTCTGCAAGTGGATACTGTTGTGGGGGAAGGAGGGAACTCCGCAGGTGGATACTGTTGTGGGGGAAGGGGGGAACTCCGCAAGTGGATACTGTTGTGGGGGAAGGGGGGAACTCCGCAAGTGGATACTGTTGTGGGGGAAGGGGGGAACTCTGCAAGTGGATACTGTTGTGGGGGAAGGGGGGAACTCCGCAAGTGGATACTGTTGTGGGGGAAGGGGGGAACTCCGCAAGTGGATACTGTTGTGGGGGAAGGAGGGAACTCTGCAATTCAACATCAGGAGACGCCGTTAACCATGTCGTCAATGCTACCCCCGCCATGTGATTGAGGGGGACGTCCGCTATCATTATGCTAAATGGCCACCTGCCACAAAATCCTGGTGGTGCGGCTGCTAACCTCACAGGCAGAACCACCACCATTTTGTGCACCCACCGCCGAGAGTGGCAGTGGGATAATAAAATCTATCC
Source organism: Heterodontus francisci (assembly GCF_036365525.1). Lineage (NCBI taxonomy): Eukaryota > Metazoa > Chordata > Chondrichthyes > Heterodontiformes > Heterodontidae > Heterodontus > Heterodontus francisci. Next base: position 97,066,803 of record NC_090375.1, read on the forward strand.
CCTCACTTCTTAAGTTCAGCTCTTTGTCCATGTTTGGACCAAGGCTGTAATGAGGTCAGGAGCTGAGTGGCCCTGGCGGAACCCAAACTGAGCATCAGTGAGCAGATTATTGCTGTGTAAGTGTGGCTTGATAGCACTGTTGATAACACCTTCTGTCACTTTGCTGATGGTTGAGAGTAGACTGATAGTGCGGTAATTGTCTGGATTGAATTTGTCCTGATTCTTGTGGACAGGACATGTCTGGACAATTTTCCACATTGTCAGGTAGATGCCAGTGTTATCGCCGTACTGGAATAGCTTGGCTAGGACGCCACCAGTTCTGAAGCACATGTCTGCAGTAATATTGTCAGGGTGTTGCCAGGGCCTATAGGCTTTGCCGTATCTGATGCCTTCAGCCGTTTCTTGATATCACGTGCAGTGAATTGAATTGGCTGAAGACTGGCATCTGTGATGGTGGAGACCTCAATGTAGAGGAGACTACATTATGAGCAGCGAATACAGTATACTAAATGGAAAGAAATATAAGTAAATCGCTGCTTCACCTGTTTGGGGACCTGTAAAGTGAAAAGGGAGGAAGTGATAGACCAGGTGTTGCATCTCCTGTGCTTGCATGGGAAGGTGCTTTGGGATGGGGAGGAAGTGTTGGGAGTGATTGAAGTGTGGACGAGGAGGGAAGAGTCCCTTCAGAATGTTGAAAGAAGAGGGAAGATGTATCTAGTGGTGGCATCATGCTGGGAGTGGCTGATCTGTTGAATGTGGAGGCTGCTGGGGTGGAAGATGAAAGGAACCCTGTCATGGTTCTGCGAGGGAGGGAAAGGAGTGAGCACAAAAGTGCAGGAAATAAGATGGACACAGTCAAGGGCTCTGTCAACCATAGTGGAGGGGAATCCTCAGTTGAGGAAAAAGGAAGACGTGTCAAGCACTGGTATGGAAGATGACATCAGCAGAACGAGATGCAGAAACTGAGAGAATGGAGTAGAGTCCTTACAGGAAGCAGGGTGGAAAGAAGTGTAGTCAAAGATAATTGTAGGAGTCAGTGGGCTTATAGTCAATATTAGTTGATCGCCGGTCCCCGGAAATGGAGACAGAGAAGTCAAGGGAAGAGTTGAAGATGGAACGTGTGATGGCGAGGGAAAAGTAGAAATTGGAAACAAAGATGATGACATTTTCCCATTCGGGCCAAATGCAGGAAAAAGCTTTGATACAGTTATCATTGATTCATTGGTGCTATCAGTAATGTTAATGATCCCTTTACATAGAATTTACAGCACAGAAACAGGCCATTTGGCCCAACTGGTAGATACTCGTTTTTATGCTCCACACGCGCCTCCTCCCACCCTTCTTCATCTAAGCCTATTCCTTTCTCCCACATGTACTTATGTAACATGCTTTGATGTGTGAAGCATGTTTTATTTACTTTCACAACTTAGTTTTGCAACATAATTGATAAGCAAGGAAGGAGCATTTCCAAGTATGAACAATTCTTTGCATGTGCAAAGTTGTGATAGTGTGCTACATTAAAATTAGACATTCAGGTTATGGCAACAGATCAGGACAACATCTGCAGAAATTCTATCTTAGTGTGTTGAAATTATTAGGAAATGCTATACTTACCCAGAATGACATATTAGCATCCGGAAAAGCATAGAGCAGAAAAAATAACTCTTTATTCTGGAGAAGCTGTCTCCTTCTAAGTTTCAGTTTTGTATGAATTATTTTATTTGTTTGAATCAATGCCACTTTCTGCGTTTTGCTGACTTTTTTTTTAATCCTCATGTATAATTAAATTGGAAATGTGAATATCCAGCAGCCATTTTCAGAGGGCTAATAACTAGCAAATATGGGATTCCAACGTCCCATCTTGCGTAAATGTTTTCTCGAGAGGAACCGAAGTGTGTGCATTTAATTTTTATGGAGTCATTACATACAAATACTGTAATCATGACAGCTACATTACTCAACTTTCCACCATTTTTCCCCCTCCAGTGAATAAACCCCCTGAGAAATGTTAAATAAGTCTTATTATAGGCACATTATAACTAGTTCATTTTCAGTTGTTCCTGCCAGAAATATCTTTAGTAAAATTGCAGGTAGGAAGATCCCTCTCACCCAATATCTTAATTTTTCCAGGAGTAAATATTGAATTTCTCCTCTTGATTTCTATTTACTTTAAATGGAGAAAATCTCTGCAAAACGTAGAAGAAAATTGAAACTCAAAACAAAGAAACCAAAGGATATCTTTTCCTTTGTTCACTAATTTACAGAAAAAGTAGACATTAGTATAAAGTAGGGATTGAACGGGAAGTTATATCCTCAATTATTCCAGTCAGAGTTGATGAATGTGTGGCAATTCCTAGTTCTGGCATTAGGTGGAGATCCTCACTCCATTGGCTATAAAATGGTAGCTTTTCCAACAGTCTTCACTTGTCATACTGGATGAGCAAAAATGTTCTCCAACCAAATACTGTAAAGACCAAAACCATTTTCTTCAGGCCCCACAACAAACTCCTCTCCCTAGCCAATGACTCCAACCCTCTCCCTGGCAGCTAAGGCTGAACCAGACTATTCACTCTTTGCTCCCACTCTGACCTATCTGTCCTTGGCCTCCTGCAGTGTTCCAGTGAAGCTCAATGCAAGCTTGAAGAACATTACCTGATCTTTCAATTAGGCACTTTACAGCGTTCCAGATTCAACACTGAGTTCAACTATTACCATAACCTCTGCCCGCATTTTGTTTACGTTCTTCTGCTGGTGTTTGTTTTGTTCCCTTTTTTTTTGCTTTTGAATGGCAGCTGTTCACCATTCTGCCATTCACACCTCCTCTAGGCACATTATTTGTTTCTTTACTTGTTCCGTTACCACTCTCTTTGGCCTTGTACCACCGACCCTTTTGTCATTTAATTTGCCTTTATGTGGCTCAAATTGTGTTCGATACTACTCCTGTGAAGCACATTGGGCATTTTGTTATGTGAAAGGTGCTATATAAATTTTTGGTGTAGTAGAGGCAAAAGACTTTAAAGTGAGGGTCAGGAGATTAAACGATTAACCCCTATGTCTGTTTCTTGCCCAATTCCTTCTGCCCACTTATTTCCCAACAATTTTTATCTTGTAAAACTTAACCTAAGTCTTCTACTAAGCATTTCCCCAGTGGAGGGAATAAGTGTGATGACTGGCTGTTTAGGGTCAGTCTTGTCTTCTTGGGATGGAGGTGGTCCTGCACCTCCTAATATTGGGTCACCATATTGTTGGTGCCCCACCTGTTGCTCCTGATGGTGCCTGATTTCTGGCACATGCTATGTCATTTTGAGCAAAATGACTGGGTGCGACAGATGTGACATTACCCTGAGAAACAGCTGCCTCATTTTGGCCAGTACTTGATGTGACCCTGCTGCTGGGCATTCCTTTAGCATGTCCAGTGATCTGCAAAGACTCTGGGCAGCAATGAAATCTTTGGAGCTCTATCTCAGATTTCTGATCCCAAAGCATTAGGTATCCAGACAACAGAGACTCTTGCATTTTGGTGCCCAGGCCTCTAATTGCCCAGCCAAAATATTCAGGAGAGCAATTGTACCATTTTAATGGGAGCTCCACAGCAGAAGATCATAGAGCTGCCATGTCCTCCTTTACATAGGATGTACAGTACAGAAACAGGCCATTCAGCCCAACTGGTCCATGCTGATGTTTATGCTTCACATGAGCATCCTCCCACCCGTCTTCATCTAACCTTGTCGGCATAATCTTTCCATCCTGTTGCCCTCACGTATTTATATAGCTTCCCCATGATGTATTGTAATTCATGCTAAACAGTTATTCATCACTGCATACATGGGAAAAATTAACACTTTCACAAGCATTGCCAAGTCTTGCAAGGTGATTTGGTTACGGTCAAGTGTCTAGAGGAAATGTTGGCGCTAAGATAAGATTCCTTTTGTATGCAGCACCATGATGCTCCAATCCCTAGATTAAATAGCTGAGGACAGATTTGAGCTTGCATTGTGGTCAATAAGCTTCCTGTTCCTCTTCTGCCATAATCAATTTGCAACTCCTCACTCCTGCCGAGAACCATATCCAGTGGTCCCTTCTGAATCTCATTACCGAAATCCACTGGAGTGAATGTACCTTTGTTGGAAACAGTTGAAGTGTGTAAGGTAGGGTCCTGTAAGGTCTTGGGTTTTTTGCATAAATGTTCTCTGCTTCAGAGTCCTGCTGGATGCTTACAGAAATAATCTGGGCAATGATGTGTAATGGGATTTACACTGCAAGTTATTGTGTGAGCAGTTTTTGATTCAGGTGGACATTGAATGTGTGGCGTGCAGGATGATCGCACCAACTTATTTTGGTGATTGGACTTCGTTATATTAAAATTGGCAAGTGCTTGATTGTCATTCAGTGCTGGAATGTGTGGATATCATTTCAAAATAGGAGCAGGCTCAGCTGTGCAACTAATGGTTGAATAACCTGCTGACACTCACTATGAACTCAACATGGATGCAAGAAATACTTCTTTTAACTGTTGACTTTACAGATAAATATTTACGCTTCATAGTTTTAAGGTATTTGGCAAAAGAGCCAGAGGTGAGATGAAGAGGTTTTTTTTCGCCTGAATTGATGCAGGATTTTCAAGATGCTGATTGAGGTGAAAGTAGGCTCACATGACTGTGGCAAATATTGAAGCAGAATGAATTTTCCAGACAGTATACTGACTCAGTGTGTAACTGAGATCCTTGTCCTAATAGGGAAGAAATACACCCAATATTAATTTTGTGACTTCAATCATGGAATAAAAATGTTTGCAATTATGTCTTGATGTGTCAATCTTAGACATTTATTAATTCAGTTGGATGCACTCTACCTCCAAATGAGAAAGAAAGCATCTAAGCTCGACATAGATCACACTGATTTCAGAATTTGAAAGGTGTGCTGCAATGGAGGTTATTTTATCAGGTAAAAAAAATTGAATTTGAATTAAAATTTGCTGTGAAAAATTGTGGATTTATTTATCTGGTTTGTGTATGTGGAGTTGCATCATTAACACAGTGCAGGTTAAATTTATTCCCTTATCATTTAAATCACCAATAACCTAAAATGTGCTCTTTAATTTATGCTGACCAGACTCTTATCCCTGTATAATTCCATATATAATTCCTGCCTCTGTACTGCACAATGGTAATTACGTGTGTTTGGGTGTTAGTACAACTGCATCTTCGTGCTTTGTGCCCTGTTAAACGTTTTGAAAACAGAAATATTAAACATAAAATATAAATTAGAATATTTTTTCAAAGGTTTAAGGCCTTTTGGCAACAATAAACAGTATCTGGAAAATATCCAGAGCTGTACAAAGTGTGGGGCAGTAGACTATAGCATTACTGTAATTGCAAACTCTACCCCTGTTGATACAATGGCCTGAATTTAATTTCCCATGGCTGGATTTAGTTGCGCTGGTGGGACGCCTGGCGTCAGGCCGAAAAGATGGTGGGAACCCCCCCCCCCCTCGGCCTTTCAGAGACACCCGGTGTGAATCAACAGCGCTCAGGCACTTAAGTGGTTGGTGTCGGGATCCCCGAACCTTTAAAGGCGGGGATCCCACCTCCAAGAGCTGCCGGCCAAAGGACCAGCAGCTCAATAGCTGCTACCACTGGGAGCAGTGGCCAGTGCCCGGTACTACAGGAGGCCTGGGAACAGGCCCAGCGCTGGAGACCCGGACTCGAGGTAAGTGAGGTGGGGTCATGGGGCCAGTCTGGCAGGCCCAGATGATGGGGGAGGGTAGGATGGGCGATGAGCGCAGAGGTGGGTGTTACGGGAGTTAGGTTGTTTGCTGCTGCGGGCCCTCTGTGGGCCAAAGATTGCCCATGGAGGAGGCCCCCCCCCCCCCCCCCCCCACCAAGCCCGCAGGGAGGTCACCTTGTTTCACTGGGCAACTGACACGTGTGGCAGAGGACCCTCCCCCCGCCACTGGCTTAATTCTAGCAGCAATGGGAGGAGCCCCTTTAAGTGGCTAATAATCGACCATTTAAGGGTCTCAGTTGGCCTCTGGGGGGGGGGGAAGAACATCTTTGGCCTTTCCCGCCTCTGACTTAATCGCGTTACATTGGAAAGGCAATGAGACCTCCGTCCTCACCTCCCGTCACAATTCCATGGGCTCCCCCACCTCCTCGCCCTTCTCTGGGGGTGCCCATAAAATCCAGCACCATGTGTGCACTGGCACCTACACTGAATCAGGATGCCCTGAGGCAGTGTTTTGACAAATTATTTGATTATGAAAAGCTTTGTTTCACACCACTGAACACATTTTAATGATCGAATTTGAAACCACTTCCGAATCATCAATGAGCAATTTGCCTGACATGCTTCAATGCAAATGCTAAGGCCATTTTCTCCCTGGATGAAAAGTGAAGGACCTGTTAAACAACATTAAAAAAAAAATGAAGTTTGCTTCTCAATACACGTTAACTGTCCATAAATATATATTTTTTATTTTTGCCGTTGGCTTTGTTGATTAATGTGGCACTGAGTCATGTAGCCAGGGAAGCCTTAGATTTGAATCTCTGGTCTAAGTGAGAATGCTAACATTGCCTGGCTGGGAGCTGAAAAGTACTGATGGTTCCTTGACCTGATTGCTATGCAGTTACATCTGCTCAAAAATATATGGGGGCATTTTTTGTCATGATACTACCCCATTTACACACAAAAATCAGAAAGTAGCAAGATGAAAATTGTGCATAGAACAAAACTGCTGATTTAGCACTAGTTGTTTGCCCGTCCCCTTTTTTGAGTGGACCTCGATTCAGGCAGCTAGAGCTCTCACTCTAAACAGATGAGTACCTAATGAATATATACAAATTAGAGACAAATGATGTTAGCGGGACCCACAATTTGGATTCCCAACCCTCCCAGAATGACCAGGGCTTTCTTGGAATCAGGAATTCCGACCCAAGTGCTACATCCAGCAGCCCGGGAGATTCAGTAATTTAAATTTCCCACCACCGTGCACCTCCCCCACTCTTCATGATATCACCAGCTGCTGTTAAAGGAGCCTCGGACTTGTTGACGTCAGCAGCAGGGAGCTGCAACTATGGAATCGCGGGTGTTGGCATTCAGGGAGACCTGGCATTTGGGGAGTGTTGGTATTCAGAGACTCAGCATTCAGAGAGTCTGATTTCTGCAAGCGAAAAGAGATCTCTGAATAGAGGTTCTGTGAAAGGGAGGCCTCTCATATGGAGAGGGGTCTCTGTAATGCAGGAGTCTCTGACATGGCGGCAGGGATGGGGTGTCTCTAAAGTAAGAGATGGGTGTATTCCTTGGTTTCCCCTCTTCCCCGATCACTGATCTATATTAATGCCAAGTCTGGCAATGCCTTGATTTCAAAATTCTCATCCTTGTTTACTGATCTCTCTGTGGCCTCGCCCATCACTATCTCTGTAGCCTCCTCCAGCTCCATAACCCTCCCAGATATCTGCACTCCACCAGTTCTGGCCTATTGCACATCCCCAATTTTAATCACTCCACATTTGGTGGTTGTGCTTTCATCTGCCTCGGCCCTAAGCTCCAGAATTCTCTTCATAGCCCTCACTTTTCTCCTTAAAGATGCTCCTTAAAACCTACCTCTTTGGCCAAGTTTTTGGCCACCTTTACTAAATTCTGTGACCCAGGGTCAAATTTTGTTTAATAAGGCTCCTGTGAAGCACCTTGGGCTACCTTCTCGCTCTCTTTTTCTCTGTGTAGTGTCCTCTTTGTCTGAGGGTTGCTCATCATGGCTAATGTTATGATATCACTATGGGGCAAGGTGAGGAGGGAGGCATCAAGAACTACCTCAGCTGGTACAGGGTTTGAATCCACACTGTTGGCATTATTCTATTCCATACTGTAGCCAGCTAGGCTAACCAACACCATTTACTGTATTAAAGGTGCTATATAAATGCAAGTTGCTGTTGTTACACATGGGTGGCCTCCTGGTTTTTGGAACTTACCACACCATAGCTGTTGGCACAAAACCACACAAAAATAATCAAGTAAAGAGAACCCAACTTTTATAAGTTAAATGCAAAACATTTGTAGAAGTCATATGATCAAGTATCACATGATCAGACTTCACATTGTCAGATGTCATGTGATTATAGATTACATGGTCAGTTGTCATGTGGTCAGAATGTCAGTTCTCATTCTTTCAGGAATGCATCCAACGAGAGTTGGCAACCCTAACTCCAATGCCATCTTGTTTGCATTGCTAAAGCCAGTTCTTTATCCAATCCCATAACCATGTACAAGTCAGGAGGCAACGATTTACAGAGGTATTTTAAAAAATCCTCATCTGTTCTCAACTAAAATACTGGAAGTTTAGGGAGTTATTTTTCTTGTATTATATTGTGTTTGTTGGTTACTTAGACCATTTAAAAGAGCTTGCAGTGACCATAGCACATGCTGAACTTATAAAGGGCTTCTAGCAATGCACCTTCTTTCTTTGTGGAGGTTTTTTTTCAGTATTTCCGCTCTGGCAAAGGAGGAGAAGAAGGAGCAGCAAGAGGAATGAACAAACAGACCTGCAAGGAGAGCAACTAGAAGGAAGCATGCTCGCGGGAATACTTAACCTCCCAACAGAGCTTGCAGACCCAGGATAACATACCTGAGAAGCAGTCCTTCAGGAGGTCCTGCTTCATTAAGGAAGCGATAACAAAGTTGTGTCGCCTCCTGCAACCAGACGTGCAACCTACAGCTAACACAGCATTGCCTGTAGCAGTTAACACTAATGCAGCCTCCAGCTCTTTCCGTACTGCCAAGGGGCTATCAGTAAATTCAGTCTGTCTTGCAAGTCATGCTTGCATTAAGCAGCTGTTTGATGCCACATTCGCTAAAGCAAATTCTTTCATCATTTCTCATGGACAACTGAAAGCAGCAGGATAGGGGTCTGCAGCTGGAACAACACATGGCACCAGCATTGAATGAGGACTTCCAGCATGATGAGGGAGATGACACTGATGAAATAGGAAATAGTAATTAAGCATTAGGATTTCAACAGTTGCCTGCAGCCTGAACTCTTCAAAAGCTTATTGAAGAGTACCGAACAATCCAGGGCCACCTTTCATCTTCCTCCTTAAGCAGGGTGTAGTCCCAGCAGTGGCCATCGCCTCCCAGTGGTGCTTCTGGGTCTAAGAGCTGCCAGCCCGCTGATTGGCTGGCAGTTCCATTAGGCGGGACTTCCTGCCTCAATGAGGTGGAAGTCCCGCCCAAGCCCAATTCAGGGCCTGGGGAGCGTAAAATCCAGTCTGGCTCCCCAGGCCCGGTGGAAGCAGGCTCATCACTGACTTTTTGGCCGGTGTACGGGGCCCCCCTGCTCAATGAAAATGTCTGGCCTGTGAAGAGGATAGTAAAAGACTTCAGGAGGATGTAAATACACTGGTGAAATAGGCAGACACATGGCAGATGAAATTAATGCAGAGACGTGAGGTGATTAATTATGGAGGAAGAATGAGGAGAGACAATAAACTAAATGGGACAATTTTAAAGGGGTGCAGGAAGGGAGAGATCTGGGGATTCCTGTGCACAAATCTTTGAAGGTAGCAGGACAAGTTGAGAAGGTTGAGTACAAAAGGAAGGATGTTATGCGAAAGCTTTATAAATCACTGTTTAGGCCTGAACTGGAGTATTGCCTTAATTTCTGGACACCACACTTTAGGGAGGATGTGAAGAGAATGCAGAGGAGATTTATTCGAATGGGATCAGGGATCAGGGACTTTAGTTATGTTGAGAGACTAGGGAAACTGGAGTTTTTCTCCTTAGAACAGGGAAGGTTAAGGGTTTTGACAGAATAAATAAGGAGAAACTGCTTCCAGTGACAGAAGGGTCAGTAACCAGAGATTAGCAAAAGAATCAGCAGCGAAATGAGGAAAACAAAATTATAGTGAGTTGCTGTGATCGGGAATGCATTGCCTGAAAGGGCGTTAGAACCAAATTCAATAACCACCTTCAAAAAAAGAATTTGTTAAATACATGAAGGGGAAAAATTGTAGGACTATGGGGAAACTGCAGGGGCGTGAGACTAACAGGATAGCTCTTTCAAAGAGGACAGCAGGTATGATGGGCTGAATGGTCTCCTGTGATTCCAGGATTTTATCTGTGACTCTAGGTGTCTCTAACATACAGGGATGCACCATTTCCCTAACACTCTGCTCTATCTGTTCTCATCACTCTACACTGTATATGTTATTGGGCCAAATGGCCTTTCTTGTACTTGACATTTCTTATTTCTTTTATCATATTGTTTGTACAATATATTGTTCTTTCTGGTTGAATGGAAATGTTTGTGGACTGATCTTATTGCAATTGACCTACAAATGGTAGGTCTGGAATTGTATTGGACTACCTCATTTATACTGGAAGGCTCTCTGGCCTTTGCTTTATTGTTTGACCTGATTAATTTACAAACTAAATAGTGTATTCATAAAGAAAAATAGCTTTCCTCTGAAGTCCTTTAGTGTATTTAACTATCCTTTATAAGCAACAATCTTTTAGGTTCAAAATGTACCAACCATTCAGTTTTCTGTAGCTGGTTTAACTGTAAATTGCAGTTTGGTGCTGTGTATTATAAAATGTTTGGGTCTCTGCTGGTGAGTACATGTTTGGGTTGCACTCTTTCAGCTGCCTTCCTTTGCTGAACTGCTAGTTTGTGGAATCATAGAATAGTTGCAGCACAGAAGGAGGCCATTTGGCTCACCGTGTCCATGCTGGCTCACTCCAAGAGCAACTCAGCTAGTCCCACTTCCCTGCCTTTTCCCCATAGCCCTCTTTTTTTTTTCTATTCAGGTAATTATCCAATTCCCTTTTGAAAATCATGATTGAATTTGCCTCCACCATACTCTCGGGCAGTGCATTCCAGATCCTAACCACTTGCTGCGTAAAAAAAGTTTTTTTATCATGTCGTCTTAGGTTCTTTTGCCATTCACCTTAAATTGGTATCCTCTGGTTCAGCCAATGGGAACAGTTTCTTCCTATCTACTCTGTCCAGACCCCTCTGTAAAATCTCCTCTCAACCTTCTCTTCTCTGAGGGGAACAGTCTCAGCATCTTCAATCTATCCACGTAACTGAAGTCCCTCATCTTTTCTGCACCCTCTCTAATGCCTTCACATTTTTCCTAAAGTATCGTGCCCAGAATGGGACACAATACTCCAGTTAAGGCCAAACCAGTGTTTTATGAAGGTTCACTATAACCTCCTTGCTTTTGCACTCTATGCCTCTACTTATAAAGCCAAATGGCCTTTCTTGTACTTGACATTTCTTATTTCTTTTATCATGATATTGTTTGTACAATATATTGTTCTTTCTGGTTGAATGGAAATGTTTGTGGACTGATCTTATTGCAATTGACCTACAAATGCACTTTTAATCATCTTTTATTGATTATTGGTTAGTGTTGTGCAACACAACTCTAAACAGCAGGACAAATTATATTTGTTGACAATTGGTTTACTCTACTGATTTGTATATTATTAGCTATTGCTCTGTTCATTCTGGAATTGTATTGGACTACCTCATTTATACTGGAAGGCTCTCTGGCCTTTGCTTTATTGTTTCTTTATAAGGTATATTCCTTATACCTTATTAACTGCTTTCGCAACTTTCCCTGCCACCTTCAATGATTTGTGCATATCTAGTCCCATGTCCTTGCTTCTGCACCCCCTTTAGAATTGTGCCCTTTATTTTATATTGCCTCTCCTCATTCTCCCTACCAAAGTGTATCATTTCACACTTCTCTGCATTAAATTCCATCTGCCACGTGTACGTCCATTCCAACAGTCTGTCTATTCCTTTTGAAATCTATCACTATCTTCCTCACAGTCACAATATTTCCAAGTTTTGTGCCATTTGCAAACTTTGAAATTGTGCCCTGTACACCAAAGTTTAGATCATTAATATAGTATTGTGATCTGATGAGGAGGGGTTACAATACATTTATTTCTTTTTAAGTTGATATACTTGCCAATTCAGTGAGTCTTTATTTGTTTTTTTAAATTTAACCAAAGAAAGAGGTTAACTTTATTGTACTTAAACCAATCTAAGTAAAAATAATATATGCTCCAACTTTCACACACACACACATACACAAATAAGTTACAGAGTGGGGAAGGATAGTTTGGATAAATTAGAGTCCAGAGAAATAAAAGGAGTATACAGTCTGTGGGGGTTGGTGACTTGGCTGGCTTCAGACTGAATTTGGAGGTCATGCAACTTTCCTTTGATGGTCCTGAGGCTTCCAGTTTGAAGATGTTGATGCTGATTCAATGATTCTCTGGGCGACAGCAATGTGACTGAGTTCCTTCAAGGGCGATCTCTGTCTGTTCTTTCCAGAAAGTTCTCTATTCTGTAGCTTCCCTGTCAGGCTGAAGTTATTAAGCAGAGAGCATTGATCGGTGAACAGACTAGCATAATCAAGCACAGATCAATTAAACCACTGGACACTACAGTCAGCAGCAGGGAATATGCCTCGGTGCTCACAGTCAGCAGGCAGATTTCAAAGTTTGCAAGGTTTGAGTGTTTTGTCTTCACTACTTTAGTATTCAGGTTTCCAGCTGGTGGATTAAAAATAATCATAATTAAAACTAGCACGTTTTCGAGACAATAGATCAAGAAAACCAGTGGTCCTAATATTGACTCCTGAGGATCTCCAGGCTTTTTCCATTCCAAGACACAGCTATTCATCACAAGGACGATTGATGAAGGTAGTGCAGTTGATGTGGTCTACATGGATTTTAGCAAGGCTTTTGACAAGGCTCATGACAGACTGGTTAAAAATATAAAATCCCATGGGATCCAGGGAAATGCAGCAAGGAGGACACAAAATTGTCTTAGTGGCAGGGAACACAGGGTAATTGTTGATGGGTGTTTTAGCAACTGGAGGGCTGTTTCCAGTGACATTCCACAGGGCTCAGTACTGGGTCCCCTGCTTTTTTGTGGTATATATTAACGATTTGGATGTAAATGTAGGGGGCATGATCAAGAAGTTTGCAGACGACACAAAGATTGGCCGTGTGGTAGATAGCGAGGAGGATAGCTGTAGGTTGTAGGAAGGTATTGATGGTCTGGTCAGATGGACAGAAAAGTAGCAAATGGAATTCAACCTGGAGAAGTGTGAGGTGATGCATTTGGGGAGGTCAAACAAGGCAAAGGAATAGCCGATTAATGGGAAAATACTGAGAAGTGTGGACGAAGTGAGGGAACATGGAGTGAATGTCCACAGATCCTTGAAGGTAGCAGGACAGGTTGGTAAGGTGGTTAAGAAGGCATATGAAATCCTTTCCTTTATTAGCATAGGTATAGAATATAAGAGCAAGGAGGTTATGCTGGAACTGTATATCTCAATGAGTCAGTACTTAAGTACTGTGTGCAGTTCTGGTCACCTCATTACGGAAAGGATGGAATTGCACTCGAGAGGGTACAGAGGAGATTTACGAGGGTGTTGCCGGGACTGGAAAAATGCAGCTATGAGGAAATATTGGATAGGCTGGGGTTGTTCTTCTTGGAACAGAGAACGTTGAGGGGAGATCTGATTGAAATGTACAACATTTTGAGGGGCCTGGATAGAGTGGAGGTGAAAGGCCTATTCATCTTAGCAGAGGTCAGTGGTGAGGGGGCATAGATTTAAAATGATTGGTAGAAAAATTAGAGGGGAGACAAAGCAAAACTTTTTCACCCAGAGGGTGGTGGGGGTCTGGAACTCACTGGAGGGCAGAAACCCTTAACTCATTCAAAAGGAGTCTGGATATGCACCTTAAGTACCATAATCTGCACGGCTACGGACCAAATGCTGGGAAGTGGGATTAGAATAGGTGGATTGTTTATCGGCTGGCACACGATGGGCCAAGTGGCCTCTTTTTGTGTCTTAAACCTTCTATGATTTTATTCTATAAACTGCAGTGCTAGGAAGTCTTCTTGCATGACTTAACATGTAGTTGGTGCACTCCCTCATATTCCCAGTCAGGTCTTGCAGTGCATACTTTGAACAGGAGTATCAGAATCACTGCCACCATTTTTACAGTGATTCTCATGTGCAGGAAAGTGGCTGAAAGCACTTAGATTTTTTTTATTTTTTCATGTGATGTGAGCATTGTTGGCAATATCAGCATTGTTGCCCATCCCTTATTGTCCTTGAGAAGGTGGTAGTGAGCTGCCTTCTTGAACCACTGCAGTCCACTTGGTTTGGTACAGCCACAGTGCTGCCAGGATGGGCGTTTCAGGTTTTTGATCCAGTGACAATGACGTAGCAGTGAAATAGTTCCAAGTCAGGATGGTCTATGGTTTGGAAGGAAACTTGCAGGTGGTGGTGTTCCCAAGCATCTTCTGCCCTTGTCCTTCTAGATGATAGAGGTTGCGGGTTTGGAAGGTGCTGACAAAGGAGGCTTGGTAAGTTACTGCAGTGCATCTTGTAGATGGTACACACTGCTGAAGACAAGCTTACAGTACCATCTTATCTTTTGCCTTATTCATATGACACTGTTAGGCAACGATGCAGCTGAAATTTGAATATCTCAGAACTGTCCACCTCTTTTCTACTATGTACATGTATCAAAATTTTTATCACGGTATATTACAGATATTTTGCTAAGGAATTTTCTGTGGTGTTTTGTCAGAACTGCATTTTCTAATTGTCTGCTGAGTTATGTCACCAGGTTTGTATCATTAAATTATGTTAAAGAATCACTTCACCCTCGCCTCAGCTCATCTGCTGCTGAAATCCTCATCCATGCATTTGCTACATCGAGACTCGACTATTCCAATGCTGTTCTGACTGGCCTCCCACCTTTCACCCTCTGTAAACTTGAGCTCATCCAACACTCTGCTGCCCATGCTAACTTGCACCAAGTCTCATTCACTCACACCACTGTGCTCGCTGACCTACATTGGCTCCCGATCAGCAATGGCTCAATTTTAAAATTCATGTCATTGCTTTCAAATCCCTTCATGCCCTCTCTAGCCCTGTAACATCCTCCAGCCCTACTACCCTCTGAGATCTCTGTGTTCCTCAAATTCTGGCCTCTTGTGTATCCCTGATTTTAATTACTCCACCATTGGCAGCTGTGCCTTTAGCTGCCTAGGCCCCAAAGCACTGGTATTCCGTCCCTAAACCTCTCTGCCTCACTACTTCACTTTCCTCTTTTAAGACGCTCCTTTAAAATCTACCTCTTTGCACAACCTTTTGATCTCCTGTTTTAATATCACCTTATGTGGCTTGCTATCAAACTTTGTTTGATAATGCTCTTGTGAAGCACTTCGACATTTTGCTGTGTTAAAACTGCATATAAATGCTTGTTTTTGTATTATAGCATTCTTTCCCATTTGCTTTGTTACATCTGTACATTTCCTTTGGACTGTTTTATTGAACAACTATATAGAACACTCTCATGTGAACTCTATTGTATTTCAACCTGTCTTCAACAAGAGTATCATTGTCTGTGGGAGTGTTAAAACATAGGGATTCAAGAACAAGTGAACACTTCTGGTTCACTAATATCTTTCAGGGGAGGAAATCTGCAGTCTTGACTTGGTCTGGCCTACCGGTGACCCCAGACCCACACCAATATGTTTGACTTCCAACTGCCCTCTGAAATGGCCTCGCAAGCACTCAATTGTAAGTGGCTGTAGTAGAAGGGTCTGAAAGGGTTTATGTTTGAGACAGTGAGAGTAACACCTCCCACTGTGATGATGTAAGGGATCACGTGTAATAGGCGTGAGAGAAGCAAGAAGTATCATATGTAGCAGAAGATAGACAGGCTCATGGAAAGTGTATATAGTCCATGTACATATAAATGAGTTACTGTTCAGATATATGACAACTCCTAGATCTCTGTAAACCAATCTCAACCTAGCATCTGAAATGCTGGCAACAATATACAACAGTGGCTCACCATCATCTGCTCAAGGGCAATTAGGGATGGGCAATGAATGCTGGCCTTGCCAGTAATGCTCACATTCCAAGAATGAATTAAAAAAGTGGGATTAGAGGGTGTGAAATAATTGGATCAGGTTGAGCAAAATTAGTTAAATAAATAGAAGCATTGAGTACAAAAGGAGGGAAGCTATGCTGACCCTCTGTAAAACTCTGGTTAGGCTCCAACTGGACTACTGTGTCCTGTTCTGGTCACCACACTTCAGGAAGGATGTGAGGGTCCTTGAGAGGGTGCAGAGGAGATTTACCAGAATGGTTCCGGGGGAGGATTTTAGTTACAAGGTTAGGTTGGAAAAGCTGGGTTTGTTCTCCTTGGAACAAAGGAGATTGATGGGAGATTTAATAGAAGTGCACAAAATTATGACAGGCTTAGATAAGTTAGACAAGGAAAGGCTATTCACATTAGCAAATGGTACAAGGACTAAGGTTGCAGGTTTTGGGCAAAAAACACAGCAGAATATGAGGAAGAACTTTTTTATGCAGCGGATTTAATGACCTGGAACTCATTACCCACAAGGGTGATGGAAGTGGAGATGATTTTTTTTTTTAATTCATTCATGGGATGTGGGCATTTATTGCCCATCCCTAATTGCCCTTGAGAAGGTGGTGGTGAGCTGCCTTCTTGAACCACTGCAGTCCATGTGGGGTAAGTACACCCCACATGCTGTTAGGAAGGGAGTTCCAGGATTTTGACCTAGTGACAGTGCAGGAACGGTGATATAGTTCCAAGTCAAGATGGTTTGTGGCTTGGAGAGGAACTTGCAGGTGGTGGTGTTCCCATGCTTCTACTGCCCTTGTCCTTCTAGGTGGTAGAGATTGCCTGTTTGGAAGGTGCTGTCCAAGGAGCCTTGTGATGTTGCTGCAGTGCATATTGTAGATGGTACATGCTGCTGCCACAGTGGGTCGGTGGTAGAGTTAGTGAGTGTTTGTGGATGGGGTGCCAATCAAGTGGGCTGCTTTGTCCTGGATGGTGCTGAGCTTCTTGAGTGTTGTTGGAGCTGCACCCTTCCAGGCAAGTGGAGAGTGTTTCATCACACGTCTGACTTGTGCCTTGTAGATGGTGGACAGGCTTTGGAGAGTCAGGAGGTAAGTTACTCACCGCAGGATTCCTAGCCTCTGACTTGCTCTTGTAGCCACGGTATTTACATGGCTACTCCAGTTCAGTTTCCGGTCAATGGTAAACCCCAGGATATTGATAGTGGGGGATTCAGCGATCATAATGCCATTGAATTTCAAGGGAGATGGTTAGATTCTCTCTTGCTTGAGATAGTCATTGCCTGGCACTTGTGTGGCACGAATGTTACTTGCCACTTATCAGCCCAAGCCTGGATATTGTTCAGATCTTGCTGCATTTCTACACGGACTGCTTCAGCATCTGAGGACTTGCAAATGGTGCTGAACATTGTGCAATCATCAGCGAACATCCCTACTTCTGACCTTATGTTTGCAGGAAGATCATCGATGAAGCAGCTGAAGATGTTTGGGCCTAGGACACTATCCTGAGGAACTCCTGCAGTGATGTCCTGGAGCTCAGATGACTGACCTCCAACAACCAAAATCATCATCCTTTGTGTTCGTTATGACTCCAACCAGCGGAGAGTTTTCTGAGTTCAGCTCTTTTGTGCATTTTTAAACCAAGGCTTAATGAGGTCTGGAGCTGAGTGGCCCTGGCGGAACCCAAACTGAGCATTACTGAGCAGGATATTATTAAGCAAGCGTCGCTTGATAGCACTGTCGACAACACCTTCCATCACTTTACTGATTGAGAGTAGACTGATGGGCTGGTAGTTGGCCAGGTTGGATTTGTCCTGCTTTTTGTGTACAGGACATACCTAGGCAATTTTCCACCTTGCCGGGTAGATGCCAGTGTTGTTGCTGTACTGGAACAGCTTGACGAGGGGTGTGACATGTTCTGGAGCCCAGGTCTATGGACAGTATTATTGCTGGAATTTTGTCAGGACCCATAGCCTTTGCAGTATCCAGTGCCTTCAGTCGTTTCTTCATATCACGCAGAGTGAATCGAATTGGCTGTTGACTGGCGTCTGTGATGCTGGGGACCTCGGGAGGAGGCCAAGATGGATCATCAACTCAGCACTTCTAACAGAAGATTGTTGCAAATGCTTCAGCCTTATCTTTTGCGCTGATGTGCTGGGCTTCCTCATCATTGAGGATGGGGATGTTTGTGGAGCCACCTCCTCCACTTAGTTGTTTAATTATCCACCACCATACATGACTGTATGTGGCAGGACTGCAGAGCTTAGATCTGATCCATTGGTTATATGATCACTTAGCTCTGTCTTTTGCATGCTGTTTATGCTGTTTGGCACGCAAGTAGTCCTGTGTTGTAGCTTCACCAGGTTGATACCTCATTTTGAGGTATGCCTGGTGCTGCTCCTTGCCTGCCCTCCTGCACTCTTCACTAAACTAGGGTTGATCCCTGGCTTGATGGTAATGGTAGAGTGGGGGATATGCCGAGCCATGAGGTTACAGATTGTGGTTGAGTACAATTCTGCTGCTGAGGACCTAGAGTGCCTCATGGATGTCCAGTTTTGCGTTGCTAGATCTGTTCGAAATCTATCCCATTTAGCCCAGTGGTAGTGCCATTCAACATGTTGGAGAGTCTCCTCAATATGAAGATGGGACTTCATCTCCACAAGGACTGTGTGCTGGTCTCCTACCAATACTGTCATGGACAGAAGCATCCGCGGCAGGCAGATTGGTGAGAACGAGGTCAAGTATGTTTTTCCCTCGTGTTGGTTCCCTCACCACCTGCTGCAGACCTAGTCTAGCAGCTATGTCATTTAGGACTCGGCCAGCTCGGTCAGTAATGGTGCTACCGAGGCACTCTTGCTGATGGACATTGAAGTCCCCCACCCAGAATACATTCTGCACCCTTGCCACCCTCAGTGCTTCCTCCAAGTGTTGTTAAACTGTTGTACAACTGAGGGGGCGTGGTAGGTGGTAATCAGCAGGAGGTTTCCTTGCGCATGTTTGACCTGATGTCATGAGACTTCATGGTGTCCAGAGTCAATGTTGAGGATTCCCAGGGCAACTCCCTCCCGACTGTATCGCACTGTGCCGCCACCTCTGCTGCGTCTGTCCTGCTGATGCGACAGGACATACCCGAGGATGGTGATGGCAGTGTCTGGGACATTGTCTGTAAGGTATGATTCCGTGAGTATGACTATGTCAGGCTGTTGTTAGACTAGTCTGTGGGACAGCTCTCCCAACTTTGGCACAAGTCCCCAGATGTTAGTAAGGAGGACTTTGCAGGGTTGACAGGACTGGGTTTGCCATTGTCCTATCCGCTGCCTAGGTCGGTGCCAGGTAGTCTGTCTGGTTTCATTCCTTATTGACTTTGTGACAGTTTGTAATGACTGAGTGGCTTGCTAGGCCATTCCAGAGCGCATTTAAGAGTCAACCACAATGCTGTGGGTCTGGAGTCACATGTAGGCCAGACCAGGTAAGGACAGCAGAACTCCCTCCCTAAAGGACATTAGTGAACCAGATGGGTTTTTATGACAATTGACAATGGTTTCATGGCCATCATTAGCTTTTAATTCCAGATTTATTAATTGAAATCAAATTCCACCTTCTGCGGTGATGGGATTCAAACCCATGTCCCCAGAGCAATACCCTGGGTCTCCAGGTTACTAGTTAATGACTTCAAGTTGGATGACCCCCTAAGAGAAATAGACTTGCAGGACCATGAGGATCGAATTGGGGAGTGGAACTGACTGCATATCTCCATGGAGAGCCAGCATGGACTCAATGAGCCCAATTGCTTCTTTCTGTGCCGTGAATGACTCAATGACACTAATTCAGCTACCATTTTGCTGTGGGTTAAAACTTTGAACTGACCTGTAAAATCTGGTTTTGAATTCAGCCTAATGATGTCAATGTCACCTGTCCCTTTTTCAGCTGTGAAGGTTCAATGTTCAGCATTTAAATGGTCTTAACCCAAGTCGTAATGGACATAGGCTCTCAGCACCAAAAATCAATCCCTGCATTATCACTAATTGGCTTTAGCAGCCACAAGGTCATTATCCTTGGTCATAAGGATGGCAGCTGCAGGAAGTATAAAATGTAACATTAATGCAATGGGGTGCTCTTCTGAGGCTTGAGCTAAGGCATCTTTTAAGGAAGAGCAGAGAGAGCTGGAGCTGGCTGTGCTACAGCTGATGCAGAAAGAGTTTATTGTTTATGCTTGGTACTCAAAATGGACCATTTTGATGCACAGAAAAAAGACACCCAAAAATATAAATAGCCTGATTTTGACAGTTGACATTGGACATTCAATTTTCTATCTGACAGATAAAACTTGCAGAGACAAAATAATGTTGAGAAGTGTAGAAGAGAAAGTGAAAAAAATAGGTAGAGAAGACAAATGCTGGTAGTCTGTTTGAACAGAGCATGACTTAATCTGACTGAGTTTGACAGCAGCAGACATTTGAGTGGCAGCAACTGTTAAAAGCATGTTATTGACTAATATCTCACGAACATAGACCTTTAAGGTGCTCAATTTAGGTTTCCAAATTTGAAATATGAACCAACATAGAATGAAAAAAATATTCATTAAAAGCCTTTGAAGTTTTTTCACATCCATTTCCTCAAAACTCATACTCTGTCTGTATGGAGTACAGTTGTAATCTTCATGCATTAAGAAGATGAAATGAAGCAACAGGAAGCTACTTTATCATTTAATGCATTCAAATGTTAAAGCAATATCCACATTTAAGAACATTATAAAAATAGGCTTTTTAAACCTACATTCTCATTTCCTCTTGTTTTCAGTGAACCACATCCATTAATATATCCAGCAGGTAGGCTTATTTTGCACTTTGTTTGCTGTAAACGTGTACTTTGGAGCTGATCCAATGAATAAAATTCATTCTCACTCCTCATAGGAAGTATACAGGCAATACTAATACATTTAGCTTTAAAGCAACCGTTGCAACTTGAAAGATAAATGCTTTTCGAAGAGGGCAACTTATTAAATATCAACTACAAGGAGGGATTGGTAAAAGGTATGTTTTTTTTTTCCTCTCCTATTTTTTTTTGTGCTGTTTTTCATTGCTTTTGTGCAAGAAACTTTTTTTGACTGAGGGGGTGAGGTTCTTCAAGGTGTGTTGAAGTGACAGAATCACAGAATTGTTACAGTGCAGAAGGGGCCATTCGGCCCATTGACAGAAGTTGATTTGCCATTTGAATTCTTATTTTCATTCAATATATGGTAGGAGGAAGGGGCTGTCTCTCTGGAAGCTCAACTAAGATCAAAGGGTGGAGTTGCCAGTTTGGGTCCAAACGGAAAACTGGATGCAAATTGTGCTTGAAATTGCTCTGTTTATCCTGAAGTAAAGTTACATTTACAAATGTAAAATCTTCAATGAGCCAGCAGAATTGGGGTGCGTACTGGAATGTAATGTGCCTATGCTCATTGAAATTTAGAAGAATGAGAGGTCATCGTATTGAAACATATAAGATTCTGAGGGGGCTTGATAGGGTAGATGCTGAGAGGACATTTCCCCTCATGGGGGAATCTAGAACTAGGAGGCACAGTTTAAAAATAAGGGGTGTCTCATTTAAGACGGAAATGAGGAGGAATTTTTTCTCTCAAAGGGTCGTTAATTTTTGGAATTCTTTTCCCAAGAGATTAGTGGAGGCTGGGTCATTGAATATATTCAAAGCTGAGTTAGACAGTTTTTTGACCTACAGGGAGTCAAGGATTATGGGGGGCAGGCAGGAAAGTGGAGTTAAGGCCACAATCAGATCATCCACAATCAGATCAGCCATGATCTTATTGAATGGCAGAGCAGACACGAGGAGCCAAGTGGCTGACTCCTGTTTCTATTTCTTATGTTCTTATTGAATTGTTTGTTTTTGTTCTTTGCATTGAAAATACTTATTGGTGTATATAAGAGTGATAACCTGGTGCAGTTTTATTAATACAGCTGAAAAATGGATTTATCACAAAAATAAGCATTTTAAATAAGTGTCTAGTCCTCCACCTATCAGTAATCTGATTTTAATTCACAAGAAATGACTTTAAAAAGCTATACTAAACAGGTTTCATTGATGTTTCTTAGTAGAATATATATTTTAATATGTAATAACTTTTAAAACATGCTTGTAGTATACCCCAAACTCAATTTGAATCACCATTTAAATTTAAATCTGCCATCCTTATAAACTACTATCCTATCTCCAATAATGGAGTTTTTTTTCAGGTTTGCACTTGCTGCTGTTCAATATTCAGTGTATTAACAGCTAATCTGTACTAATGCTTTGTCTTTCAACACACTATTAACATATTGTTTGCCTTTGCTCCGTGACCTTTTGGTCAGCTATGTGGCCTGGTCCAATCTAGACCTCCTTTGTTATCTCTTGCCCCACCCCCACCTCACTTGCTTATAACCTGTGACTTTTCTAATATTTGTCAGTTCTGAAGAAGGGTCACTGACCCGAAACGTTAACTCTGCTTCTCTTTCCACAGATGCTGCCAGACCTGCTGAGTAGTTCCAGCATTTCTTGTTTTTATTTCAGATTTCCAGCATCCGCAGTATTTTACTTTTATCCTATCTCCAACTCCCCCCTTCCTCTCCAAAGTCCTTGAACATGAAGTCCCAAATCCGTGCGCATCTTTCCTGGAACTCCATGTTTGAATCCCTCCAATCAGGTTTCTGCCCCTGACACAATACCGAAAAGGCTCTTATCTAATGACATTTTGTATGACTGTGACAAAGGTAAACTATCCTTCCTCAACCTTTTCGATCTGTCTTCAGCGTTTGACACGATTGCCAAGCCATCCTCCTCCAACACCTCTCCACTGTTGTCCAGCTGGGTGGGAGTGAACCATTTTTATGTATCTAATCATAGCCAGAGTATCACTTGCAATGGCATCTCTTCCTGCTTCCGCACCATCCTGTGTTCACCAAGGATCAATCCTTGGCCCCCCCTATTTCTCATCTACATGCTGCCCCTCGGTGACATCATCTGAAAGCACAGTGTTAATTTTCACGTGCGCTGATGACACCCAGGTTTACCTCATCACCACCTCTCTCGACTCTTCCACTGTTGTTAAATTATCAGACTATTTATCTGACATCCAGTACTAGATGAGCAAACATTTCCTCCAATTAAATATTGGGACGACTGAAGCTATTGTTTTCAGTCTTCGCTTCAAACACTGTTCCATAGCTACTGACTCCATCCTTTTTCCTCGCAACTGTCTGAGACTAAACCAGGCTGTTTGAACCTTGGTGTCACATTTGACCCCGAGATGAGCTTCTGACCACAAATTTGCGCCATCACGCACACCACCGATTTCCACCTCTGTAACATACCCCTACTTTTCCCTGTCTCAGCTCATCTGCTGCTGAAACCCTCATTCATGCCTTTGTTACCTCGAGACTTAACTATTTCAGTACACTGCTGGCTGGTCTCCCACATTCTACTCTCTGTAAACGTGAGGGGCTGAATTTTACGCCCCCCCAGCGGGTCGGATGGTGGTGTGGGGGCGGCGTATAATTGAGCGGGAGGCTCCGGGAGGCCTACCGGCATTTGGGCACAGGGTGCCTGATTGAGGGCTGCCCCTTCCTCCCAACCTACCCCCTGGACCTAAGATGCCCCTCCCCCAAATGACCACTCCAGCCTCACCATGGAAGGACTGATCTCCCTGGTGAGGCATGCCCAACTTACCTTCCCTCGTGGATCCATCTGGTCAGCTGGGCTGCAGTCCCAGCAGTGGCCACCACTCCTGGTGGCACTGCTGGAACTAAGAGCTGCCAGCCTGCTGATTGGCCAGCAACTCAATGAGGTGGGACTTCCTCAAGCGGGTGGAAGTCCTGCCTCGGGACAATTAAAGCCCAGGGACCCGTAAAATGTGGGACGGATCCCTGGACTAAGCGGAAGTGGGTTCGCCACTGCCTTTTACGTCAGTGGCGAATTCCGATCCACCTAAGGTAAAATCCAGCCCGAGGTCATCCAAAACTCTGCTGCCAATTTCCTGACTCGCACCAAGTCCCTGTACTCACTGGCCTACATTGGCTGACGGTCAAGCAATGTCTTGATTTTAATATTCTCATCCTTGTTTTCAAATCCCTTCGTGGCCTCTTCCCTCCTTAGCTCTGTAATCTCCTCCAGCCCTACTGGAATTATAGACCAGTCAGTCTTACGTCGGTAATGGGCAAATTATTGGAGAGGATTCTGAGAGACAGGATTTATGATTATTTGGAAAAGAATGGTTTGATTAGAGACAGTCAGCATGGCTTTGTGAGGGGCAGGTCATGCCTCACAAGCCTTATTGAATTCTTTGAAGATGTGACAAAACACATTGATGAAGGAAGAGCAGTGGATGTGGTGTATATGGATTTTAGCAAGGCGTTTGATAAGGTTCCCCATGGTAGGCTCATTCAGAAAGTAAGGAGGCATGGGATTCAGGGAAAGTTGGCTGTCTGGATACCAAATTGGCTGGCCCATAGAAGTCAGAGGGTGGTAGTAGATGGAAAGTATTCAGCCTGGAGCTCGGTGACCAGTGGTGTTCCACAAGGATCTGTTCTGGGACCTCTGCTCTTTGTGATTTTTATAAATGACTTGGATGAGGAAGTGGAAGGCTGGGTTAGCAAGTTTGCTGATGACACAAAGGTTACTGGAGTTGTGGATAGTGTGGAAGGCTGTTGTAGGTTGCAACGGGACATTGACAGGATGCAGAGCTGGGCTGAGAAGTGGCAGATGGAGTTCAACCTGGAAAAGTGTAAAGTGATTCATTTTGGAAGGTCGAATTTGAATGCGGAATACAGGCTTAAAGACAGGATTCTTGGTAGTGTGGAGGAACAGAGGGATCTTGGGGTCCATGTCCATAGATCGCTCAAAGTTGCCACCCAAGTTGATAGGGTTGTTAAGAAGGCGTATGGTGTGTTGGCTTTCATTAACAGGGGGATTGAGTTTAAGAGCCGCGAGGTTATGCTGCAGCTCTATAAAGCCCTGGTTCGACCACACTTGGAATATTGTGTTCAGTTCTGATCGCCTCATTATAGGAAGGATGTGGAAGCTTTAGAGAGGGTGCAGAGGAGATTTACCAGGATGCTGCCTGGACTGGAGGGCATGTCTTACGAAGAAAGGTTGAGGGAGCTCGGGCTTTTCTCATTGGAGCGAAGAAGGATGAGAGGTGACTTGATAGAGGGGTACAAGATGATGAGAGGCATAGATAGAGTGGATAGTCAGAGACTTTTTCCCAGGGTGGAAAGGGCTATCACCAGGGGGCATAATTTTAAGGTGATTGGAGGAAGGTTTCGGGGAGCTGTCAGAGGTAGGTTCTTTACACAGAGACTGGTGGGTGCGTGGAATGCGCTGCCAGCGGTGGTAGTAGAAGCAGATACATTTGGGGCATTTAAGCGACTCTTGGATAGGTACATGGATGATAGTAGAATGAAAGGTAGGTAGTTAGTTTGATCTTAGAGTAGGTTAAAGGTTCGGCACAACATCGTGGGCCGAAGGGCCTGTACTGTTCTATGTTCTATAAAGCTCTGATATATCTGCACTCATCTATTTATGGTCTTTTGAGCATCCCTGATGATGAATGCTGTACTGTTGGTGGCTGTGCCTTCAGTGTATTGGCCCTAAGATCTAGAATAGCTTCCCTGTACCTCTCCGCCTCTCCACCTCATTTTCCTTCCTTAAGACACTCCTTGAAACCTACCTCTTCGGACAAGCTTTTGGTCTTCTGACCTAATATCTCATTATGTGGCATGGTGTCAAATTTTGTTTTATATTGCTCCTGTGAAGCCCATTGTTGTTGTTGAATAGCCTCTTGGAACAGCAATCAGTGGAATCTCAGCATGCTCATCGAAAAAGAATGACTTGCATTTATATAGTGCCTTTCACAACCTTACAGCGCCCAAAGCACTTTACAGCCAATGAAGTATGTTTGAGGTATAGTTACTGTTATAAGCAGGAAATTTTTTTTATTGCAATCTGGGAGCATGCCGAGTTTTGTGGGTAGGCCAGGCATCCAGCACAAAGTTCCTACGCCAGCATCAAGGGTCATGGGAACTTGATTTACTTTTGATGTAATTTGCATTAAAAATACTACAATCTTTTATGCTGGTTTGGCCAATTTCAGCAAATAAAACCAACGCAAACAAATGGAAGCTCTAGGCCTGAGAGTCCACCATACTGGTAGCTGCAGGGATGAGCTGCAGCTTCCATGCAAATGTTGTTTTCAATCATTTATTGGTGCTAGACATTGTAACGTGTGCAACAGTTTCTAGAAATATTTCAGATACTGTTTGACACGTTCCTTTAACTCAATATTTTGCCAGTGGTGTGTAAGTGAGCTACGCTGGCATTAACTTGAAATTTCTGCATTGGTGTTATTTTTCACAATCGTTTTTCATTTTATTGTGTTAGAATCAGTATAGTTTGCATTTCAAATGCCATGAGTTTCAAAAAAACATTAAAGTCTTTCTGCAGCTTCAAGCATCATTGACAATGTTTCTTTTACACAAACACCTACAATATTTGTGTTAGTAACCAGTCTTGTTCAGAATTGAGATTATGCCTGAGACGTGGGCAGATGGTAATTCTGTGGAGGGGGTGGTGACATTTCAGTGTTGGTTTTACACCCAAATCCTGTGCAAAATCTGGGTCTGAAAATGCTATGGAAGCAACATCATATATATCAAGCTTTAATTAATGCTGATCAGAAATTAAAGATATTCAATACTCTCCAGATAATATGAAGTTGGAATTCTGTTTACCCGAAAGACCTTTTTAGATTATCAAGATTTTCATTAAATAATTTTATTGCTCATTGTGATGTTAAAGACTGCAGTAATCAGATATAATCTGCCTTGATTTTTATTTCAAGTGGAATTATGAAGCGAGGCTTTTGTTAAGTTTCAAAGAAACATTACATTCTTGAGACTGGTCTGACTAGAAAAATCTTGCAGATTTTGCCAAAATATCTTAATATTCCTTAGAAGGAGGCTTTTTTAAATTATAGGATTTTTTTTATTAATTCTTGTTTGTCATTCAAACAACAACAACTTATATGGTGCCTTTAATGTAATAAAATGTCCCAAAGCACTTCACAGAAGCATCATAAAACTAAGTATGACACAGTTCCACAAAAGGAGATACTGGGTCAGATGACCAAAAGCTTGGTCAAAGAGGTAGGTTTTAAGGACTGTCTTAAAGTAGGAAAGTGAGATGGAGAGGCAGAAAGGGTTAGGGAGGGTATTCCAGAGCTTGTGGGCCGAGGCAACTAAAGACACGGCCACCAATGGTGGAGCGATTAAAATCAGGGGCCAGCATTAGACAAGCACAGATATCTCAGAGGGTTGTGAGATTGGAGGAGATTACAGAGCTAGGTTGGGGTGAGGACATTGAAAACAAAGATGATAATTTAAAAATCAAAATGATGCTTGACCGGGAGCCAACATAAGTCAGCGAGCTCAGAGTTAATAGGTGAACGGGACTTGGTACGAGTTAAGACACGGGTAGCAGCATTTTGGATGACATCAGGTCTATGGAGGGTAAAATGTGGGAGACCAGGCAAGAGTGTATTGGAATAATCAAGTTTAGAGTGTTGCAACCAGGTGAGAAAGGGGTCTAGGGCTCCCCTCTCAGCCTTTTCTTGGTTTGGCCGTAACACGGTTTAACTTTTAAAACAGTGTTTTTAGCTTCCCTCTCAGTGAGTCCTTGCTCACAGCTCTCTAATTGTTCTTCTTCTTTGGCCTCCTTGTCTCGAGAGACAATGGGTAAGCACCTGGAAGTGGTCAGTGGTTTGTGAAGCAGCGCCTGGAGTGGATATAAAGGCCAATTCTAGAGTGACAGACTCTTCCACAGGTGCTGCAGATAAAATTGGTTGACAGGGCTGTTAGGCAGTTGGCTCTCCCCTTGCGCTTGTGTCTTTTTTCCTGCCAGCTGCTAAGACTCTTCCACTCGCCACACTTTAGCCCCGCCTTTATGGTTGTTCGCCAGCTCTGGCGATCACTGGCAACTGACTCCCACAACTTGTGATCAATGTCACAGGACTTCATGTCGCGTTTGCCTATGTCTTTAAAGTGGAGACATGGACGGCCGGTGGGTCTGATACCAGTGACGAGCTCGCTGTACAATGTGTCCTTGGGGATCCTGCCATCTTCCATGCGGCTCACATGGCCAAGCCATCTCAAACGCCGCTGGCTCAGTAGGGTGTATATGCTGGGGATACTTCTGTGTTGGAGATACGGTCCTGCCACCTGATGCCAAGGATTCTCCGGAGGCAGCGAAGATGGAATGAATTGAGACGTCGCTCTTGGCTGACGTACATTGTCCAGGCCTCGCTGCCATAGAGCAAGGTACTGAGGACACAGGCTTAATAAACTCTGACTTTTGTGTTCTGTGTCAGTGCGCCATTTTCCCACACTCTCTTGGCCAATCTGAACATAGCGGTGAAAGCCTTTCCCATGCACTTGTTGACTTCTGCATCGAGAGACAAGTTACTGGTGATAGTTGAGCCTAGGTAGGCGAACTCTTGAACCACTTCCAGAGTGTGGTCGCTGATATTGATGGATGGAGCATTTCTGACGTCCTGTCCCATGATGTTCGTTTTCTTGAGGCTGATGGTGGGTCCAAATTTGTTGCAGGCAGCCGCAAACCTGTCGATGGGTCTCTGCAGACACTCTTCAGTGTGGGATGTTAATGCAGCATCATCAGCAAGGAGGAGTTCCCTGATGAGGACTTTCCGTACTTTGGTCTTTGCTCTTAGACGGGCAAAGTTGAACAACCTGCCACCTGATCTTGTGTGGAGGAAAATTCCTTCTTCTGAAAACTTGAATGCATGTGAGAGCAGCAGGGAGAAGAAGATCCCAAACAGTGTAGGTGCGAGAACACAGCCCTGTTTCACGCCACTCAGGATAGGCAAGGGGTCTGATGAGGCGCCACTATGCTGAATTGTCCCTTTCATATTGTCATGGAATGAGGTGATGATACTTAGTAGCTTTGGGGGATATCTGATCTTTGCTAGTAGTTTGAAGAGACCACATCTGCTGACAAGGTCAAAGGCTTTGGTGAGATCAGTGAAAGCAATGTAGAGGGGCATCTGTTGTAGACAGTGGCATGGAGAAACAAGAGGAGTACTCCTGGATTCAATTAGCCAGATGACTTTTGCCAATGGTGATGATCGAGAGTGATTGAATGTGTAAGAGCCAGCATTCCACGTCCCCCAACCCCCTCCCACCCCCCCGTCACTGAGAGTGTCTGGTAAGCTGTGAGGAATCCACAAACCTCGCAGGTGAGGCTGTCTCAAGCAAAAAGCTAGTCACATGACTAGCCCCTCTACGTTGCTCTCTAATTGTAATGGCAAAGAAATCAACTTGACAGGTTTTCTCAGATTTAAACAAGAAAGGTGTAAATTTATTAACTTTAAAACTCTAACTCAGTTAAAACTACTAAAAATACGCAACACGACCACGCTAACATGCATGTGCGATAAACACACACGCAAATAGAGACATTAGAAGGAGAAAGAATTAAAGGGAAACGTTTTGAAGTAATAGATGGAGTTCAGTTACTGGTTTTGGGTTGGATGGAAAGTCTTTGATTGAAGCCAAGGCTTGCACTTCTCATTGGGGCCCAGTGCACACTTTCAAACTTGTTTCACTGGTCTGCTGTCTTGAGGCTTAAGTTACTTCTGTGGCCCCTGGAACTTTGCGTGAAAGAGATAGACAGATAGAAGGAGTGCTCTTTTCTTGAAGTTTAATTGGAGTCTCTTCCAAAAACTGTTCTGTGAGCACAATTCAATTATCTCCAGGTTGGCCAGCATGGCCACATAGTCATGTGACTAGCTTTTTGCTTGAGACAGCCTGACCGAGGTTTGTGGATTCCTCACAGCTTACCAGACACTCTCAGTGACGGGGGGTGGGAGGGGGTTGGGGGACGTGGAATGCTGGCTCTTACACATTCAATGACTCTCGATCATCATTATTGACAAAAGTCATCTGGCTAATTGAATCCGGGAGTACTCCTCTTGTTTCTCCATGCCACTGTATTTTAGAAGGCAAATGTGCAGCCGTGTTGTCAGCCACTGTTCTGTGGTCTTTTTAAAACAAGTTTGTTCAATATCCAGCAACAGTTCAAAAATAATGTTCCATATGACAAAATTAATATGTCTCATTTTTGCAGGTGTGGTTTCCATCACAAGAGATAACAAAGGCATGAATGAGGGTTTCAGCAGTAAATGAGCTGAGACAGGGGTGAATTGGGCGACATTACGAAGGTGGAACTAGGTGGTCATAGTGATGGCACAAATATAAGGTTGGAAGCTCATCTCGGGGTCAAATGTGACACCAAGGTTGTGAACAGACTGGCTTAATCGCAACTGTTTCCAGGGACAGGGATAGAACATAGAACATTACAGCGCAGTACAGGCCCTTCGGCCCTCGATGTTGCGCCAACCTGTGAAACCATCTGACCTACACTATTCCATTTTCATCCATATGTCTATCCAATGACCACTTAAATGCCCTTAAAGTTGGCGAGTCCACTATTGTTGCAGGCAGGGCGTTCCACGCCCCTACTACTCTCTGAGTAAAGAAACTACCTCTAACATCTGTCCTATATCTATCACCCCTCAACTTAAAGCTATGTCCCCTCGTGTTTGCCATCACCATCCGAGGAAAAAGACTCTCACTATCCACCCAATCTAACCCTCTGATTATCTTATATGTCTCTATTAAGTCACCTCTCCTCCTCCTTCTCTCCAACAAAAACAACCTCAAGTCCCTCAGCCTTTCCTCGTAAGACCTTCCCTCCATACCAGGCAACATCCTAGTAAATCTTCTCTGCACCTTTTCCAAAGCTTCCACATCCTTCCTATAATGCGGTGACCAGAACTGCACGCAATACTCCAGGTGCGGCCGCACCAGAGTTTTGTACAGCTGCAGCATAACCTCGTGGCTCCGAAACTCGATCCCCCTACTAATAAAAGCGAACACACCATATGCCTTCTTAACAGCCCTATTAACCTGGGTGACAACTTTCAATAATTTCCTTTCCCCCAGCGATAATTTTTGCCCTGCGGTATATACCTGTCCCTGCCCATCGCTAAGGTAAACCTAACCGAATTGTGATCACTATCACCAAAGTGCTCACCTACATCTAAATCTAACACCTGGCCGGGTTCATTACCCAGTACCAAATCCAATGTGGCATCGCCCCTGGTTGGCCTGTCTACATACTGTGTCAGAAAACCCTCCTGCACACACTGGACAAAAACTGACCCATCTAAAGTACTCGAACTATAGTATTTCCAGTCAATATTTGGAAAGTTAAAGTCCCCCATAACAACTACCCTGTTACTCTCGCTCCTGTCGAGAATCATCTTCGCTATCCTTTCCTCTACATCTCTGGAACTATTCGGAGGTCTATAGAAAACTCCCAGCAGGGTGAACTCTCCTCTCCTGTTTCTAACCTCGGCCCATACTACCTCCGTAGACGAGTCCTCAAACGTCCTTTCTGCCGCTGTAATACCCTCCTTGATTAACAAAGCCACACCCCCCCCCCTCTTTTACCATCTTCTATGTTCTTAAACATCTAAATCCTGGAACCTGCAACATCCATTCCTGCCCCTGCTCTACCCATGTCTCCGAAATGGCCACAACATCGAGATCCCAGGTATCAACCCATGCTGCAAGCTCACCCACCTTATTCCGGATGCTCCTGGCGTTGAAGTAGACACACTTTAAACTAAGTTCTTGCTTGCCAGTGCCCTCTTGCGTCCTTGTAACCTTATCCCTGACCTCACTACTCTCAACATCCTGTACACTGGAACTACAATTTAGGTTCCCATTCCCCTGCTGAATTAGTTTAAACCCCCCCGAAGAGCACTAGCAAATCTCCCCCCCAGGATATTGGTACCCCTCTGGTTCAGGTGAAGACCATCCTGTTTGTAGAGGTCCCACCTACCTCAGAAAGAGCCCCAATTATCCAGGAAACCAAAACCCTCCCTCCTGCACCATCCCTGCAGCCACGTGTTCAACTCCTCTCTCTCCCTATTCCTCGCTTCGCTAGCACGTGGCACGGGCAACAACCCAGAGGTAACAACTCTGTTTGTTATCACTCTAAGCTTCCACCCTAGCTCCCTGAATTTCTGCCTTAAATCCCCATCTCTCTTCCTACCTATGTCGTTGGTGCCTATGTGGACCACGACTTGGGGCTGCTCCCCCTCCCACTTAAGGATCCCAAAAACACGATCCGAGACATCACGAACCCTGGCACCTGGGAGGCAACACACCAACCGTGAGTCTCTCTCGTTCCCACAGAACCTCCTATCTGTTCCCCCAACTATGGAGTCCCCAATGACTAATGCTCTGCTCCTCTTCCCCTTTCCCTTCTGAGCAACAGCGACAGACTCTGTGCCAGAGACCTGTACCCCATTGCTTACCCCTGGTAAGTTGTCCCCCGCAACAGTATCCAA
This sequence comes from Heterodontus francisci, assembly GCF_036365525.1. Taxonomy (NCBI): domain Eukaryota; kingdom Metazoa; phylum Chordata; class Chondrichthyes; order Heterodontiformes; family Heterodontidae; genus Heterodontus; species Heterodontus francisci. The sequence continues at coordinate 97,099,197 of NC_090375.1, forward strand.
AACGGTATACCTGTTGAGGGAAATGGCCACAGGGGATCCCTGCACTGCCTGCTGGTTCCCTCTCCTTCCCCTGACGGTAACCCATCTACCTACTTCTTTTACCTGAGGTGTGACTACCTCCCTATAACTCCTCTCAATAACCTCCTCCGCCTCCCGAATGATCCGAAGTTCATCCAGCTCCAGCTCCAGTTCCCTAACGCGGTTCTCGAGGAGCTGGAGTTGGGTGCACTTCCCGCAGATGCAGTCAGCAGGGACACTCTTGGCGACCCTTACCTCCCACATTCTGCAGGAGGAACATACAACTGCCTTAACCTCCATTCCCTCTATTCTAAATTCCCAACAAATCTACTGAAAAACCAAAAAAAAAATTCAAAACTTGTTAGCTTAGCAATCCGACGGACAGAACTTTTTAAATAAAAAGCTTACCTTATCAACACACCAGAGTCCTTTTTTTTTGGTTAGAGGAGGAGGATGGGTGGGAGACACTACCCGAATAGTGTTGCGGGTAAAGTAACCGCCCAAATATGTAACCTCACTTATCCAGCAGTCCCCTGGTCCGCCGAAACAAAAGGTAATTAACTTTAACTTTAAACTGAAACTGACCTCTCAGCTGTTAGCTCTTTCGCACTATCAGCTCCCGAAAAAAGCCGCTGTACCAAGTCAATAGCTATAGAACAGGGTTTGGAGCAGGGACCAAAAGCAACAGCTTCAGTCTTTCCAATATCTTATTGGAGGAAATTTCTCCTCATCCAATACTGGATGTCGAATCAGCAGTCTGATAATTTAGCAACAGTGGAAGAGTCAAAAGAAGGGGAGCTGATGGTGTAGTGGTAATGTCACTGGACTAGTCATCTAGAGTCCAGGCTAATGCTCTGGGGACATGGGTTCAAATCTCACCATGGTAGATGGTGAAATTTGAATTCAGATAATAAATCTGGAATTTAAAGCTAGTCTGATGATGACCATGAAACCATTGTCAAATGTTGTAAAAACCCGTCTGGTTCACTAATGTCCTTTTGGGAAGGAAATTGCGGTCCTTACCTGGTCTGGCCTACGTGTGACTCCAGACCCACAGCAATATGGTTGGACACTAAAATACCCTTTGAAATGGCCTAGCAAGCCACTCAGTTCGAGGGTAATTAGGGATGGGTGATAAATGCTGGCCTAGACAGCGATTCCCACAAACAAATTGGCATCAGTATACATGTGAAAACTAATGCTGCGCTTAGGATGTTGCCGAGGGGAAGCATGTAGGTGAGAAATAGGAGGGGGCCAAGGATAGATCCTTGAGGAATACAAGAGGTAACTGTGTGGGAGCAGGAAGAGAAGCCATTGCATATGATTATCTGTCCACAATTAGATAGAAAAGAATGGCACCAGGGGCTGGATTTAATTTCTGCGCCAGGAGTCACAGCAACAGGCCAGATGGTGGGGAGGCGACTCTGGTTTGGGCCTTTATCGGACCCCTGGCTGAATTCAATAGCAGGCAGGCATTCAACTGCCCACTGTCAGCTGTCCCCTTTAAGGGACAAGAGCCTGTCCCAAGAGCTGCCAGCCAATTAAAGGGCTGGAGGCTCAGCAGTCCCAGTAGTGCCACTGGGAGCGATGAACACTGCAGGACGCCCAGAGCATCAGCCATGGAGAAGGCCTTAGTGAGTCTCTTAAGTCGCTTAATTGGCCTCCCAATGGACTTCCTGTCTGCATGGTGCCTGCTGTAGACAAATTGGCATTGGAGCCGGACCTTGTCAGGCATGCCACTCCATGCCATTTTGTCTACAACCACCACCACCACCGCCCCCCCCCCCCCCCACCCTATCACCAAGAGCAGGATAAAACCCAGTCTCAGGTGATAGCAGTCCCATCCAGCTGGGCAATGGTGGAGAGGCATTGGAGGAGGATGATGGTGACTGTTGTATTATCTCTACTACAAATGAAACTGAACGGCAGCATAGAGATAGAACACAGAGCTTTAATGGAGATTTATTGCTTCAACTTGTGCTAACTGACTGTGCAAGAGAACTGAATCACGAGAAATTGCATCACTTTCTGTGATGATATATAAATTAGCATCAACATATCTTTAAATGATTATATTTAACATACTAAGAAATATACTATCACAACATGGTCAACCATGTCAAAGGATGCAGACAGGTTGAGAATGACACAAAAGAAAAGTTTACATTTGTTGCACTCAAATAGGATATCATTTGTGACTTTGATAAGAGTCCCATTAACACCACAATGATTATTGAATGCACTTGTACTACTCAGTGTGATTGTATGTTGAGATTCTTATATCTACATTTATCACCTATTCATCTACATGATCTGCCACCTCAAAACTTAAAAATACTCCATGTATTTTAATCAAAAGATGGAAATTTGAGTATTGCTTAAAATAGAGACATGTTGTTGAAGCTTTTCGTCTTGCTCTCATCAGGACAATTCGCAAGAATACCAATCTAAGGGAAGGCAACAACTTTATATTGTATGAGAAGAGAGTGCTGATTGATTGGCAAGTGGCAACTCCCAGAGGACAGGAGAATAGCCAATGTTGTTCCTTTGTTTAAGAAGGGTAGCAAGGATAATCCAGGAAATTATAGGCCAGTGAGCCTTATGTCAGTGGTAGGGAAATTATTAGAGAGGATTCTTCGGGACAGGATTTACTCCCATTTGGAAACAAATGAACTTATTAGCGAGAGGCAGCATGGTTTTGTGAAGGGAAGGTCGTGTCACACTAATTTGAGTTTTTTGAGGAAGTGACAAAGATGATTGATGAAGGAAGGGCAGTGGATGTTATCTGCATGGACTTCAGTTATGCCTTTGACAAGGTCCCTCATGGCAGACTGGTACAAAAGGTGAAGTCACATGGGATCAGAGGTGAGCTGGCAAGGTGGATACAGAACTGGCTCAGTCATAAAACACAGAGGGTAGCAGTGGAAGGGTGCTTTTCTGAATGGAGGGATGTGACTAGTGGTGTTCCGCAGGGATCAGTGCTGGGACCTTTGTAGTATATATAAATGATTTGGAGGAAAATGTAGCTGGTCTGATTAGTTAGTTTGCGGACGACACAAAGGTTGGTGGAGTTGTGGATAGTGATGAGGATTGTCAGAGGATACAGCAGGATATAGATCGGTTGGAGACTTGGGCGGAGAAATGGCAGATGGAGTTTAATCCGGACAAATGTGAGGTAATGCATTTTGGAAGGCCTAATGCAGGTGGGAAGTATACAGTAAATGGCAGAACCCTTAGGAGTATTGACAGGCAGAGAGATCTGGGCGTACAGGTCCACAGGTCACTGAAAGTGGCAACGCAGGTGGATAAGGTAGTCAAGAAGGCATACGGCATGCTTGCCTTCATCGGTCGGGGCATAGAGTATAAAAATGGGCAAGTCATGCTGCAGCGGTACAGAACTTTAGTTAGGCCACACTTAGAATATTGCGTGCAATTCTGGTCACCACACTACCAGAAGGACGTGGAGGCTTTGGAGAGGGTACAGAAGAGGTTTACCAGGATGTTGCCTGGTCTGGAAGGTATTAGCTATGAGGAGAGGTTGGATAAACTCGGATTGTTTTCACTGGAACGACAGAGGTGGAGGGGAGACATGATAGAGCTTTACAAAGTTATGAGCGGCATGGACGGAGTGGAAAGTCAGAAGCTATTTCCCAGGGTGGAAGAGTCAGTTACTAGAGGACATAGGTTTAAGGTGCGAGGGACAAAGTTTAGAGGGGATGTGCAAGGCAAGTTCTTCACACAGAGGTTGGTGAGTGCCTGGAACTTGCTGCCGGGGGAGGTGGTGGAAGCAGGTACGATAGCGACGTTTAAGAGGCATCTTGACAAATACATGAATAGGATGGGAATAGAGGGATATGGACCCTGGAAGTGCAGAAGGTTTTAGTTTAGGCAGGCATCAAAATCGGCACAGGCTTGGAGGGCCAAATGGCCTGTTCCTGTGCTGTACTGTTCTTTGTTTTTTGGACTCTGGTACAGTTGGTGCCGTGGAGAATGCACCAGTTTATGGTGACTGACAGTTAACTGCCAAGTTTTGTTTGAAATTTAAACCAGGCAGCTTGATTCTGATAGGTCAGGGCATTGTCCTAAAGAATGAACCAGCGAATGGCTGTCACTTATTTTGCTTAGCTGAAACAGGAGCAATGTGTGTACATGTTCTTTCTGTGTGCAAAGAACAGGCCCTGTGTATTAATATACCTAGCTTCCAGTACGTGCAAATGAGCCACAGTGCGAGCCCAATTGACAATCGTAAATTGGTTGTCAGCGTAATTCTTACTACACTGAGGATTATTTAGCAAATGTTGTCCAAATCGCGGAATCACATCTAATGTTGGACACTGTGTTTTGATTTTTGCAAGCACGGGTTGGTCGGGTACGGCCTGTATCTTGCCCGTTGCGAACAGCGGAAGGGACATGTCGTCTGATACGATCTTTGGGACATACAGCCTATATACCTCACATCACACTAGCATTGAAATTCATATATCACATTACTCATTTGTGTGATAGCAGGATGTCTTTTTGGCTTGATGGCCGCATTCTGTTGGTAGCGAACACCGCACGCATTGCGACTGCATAGTAGCAGCGTGAAGCAGCTAGCTTCACCTGTTGCACAAATTTTTGGGATACATTACCTTTCCAGGGTAGTTTGAGGTAGACTGGGCACTTTTCAGGGCCAAAAGTGACGGCCTTAGGCCCGTTCATAAGTTTGTGCGATATACAGCGAGAAATGATCTGCTCAGTGTAGCCATTGTCACGCAGGATGCCCTTGATTCGCCCGATTTCAGCATGAGGCTTGCATAGTGAGGTTGCCAATAAGGCCAATCTTATAGCGGTGGAATTGTAAGAATCCCAACACGTGTATTGATGGAAATTTCTTTCTCTCATCAGCCTCTGAGTTACTTTTGAGAATCTGCTCTAGTCCCACACATAGAAAGGACTAAATGTTATTTTATTTTAATAAAAAGTTATTTTTGGATTTTCAGAAAACTTAATGACTTATTCTCGTTGTATTCACATTACTTGTAAATATGAGGGAGGATGCAATTTGTAACATGATAACATTTGTTGATGACAAGAAGATTATAAGAGTGATTGATGTAATTTAGAAGATTTTGGATCAATTAAACAAATGCTGACTATCCCTAATCAGACCTTGCCTTTCCAAATGCATATAAATCCTGTCTCTCAGAATCCCTTCCAATAACTTTCCCACCACTGATGTAAGGCTCACCGGCCTGTAGTTCCCTGGTTTATCCCTGCTGCCCTTCTTAAATAAAGGCACAACATTAGCTATCCTCCAGTCTTCTGGTACCTCACCCGTGGCTAATGATACAGAACTCTCTGCCAGGGCCCCAACAATCTCCTCCCTTGCTTCCCAGAGCATCCTAGGATACACCTGGTCAGGCCCTGGGAATTTATCCACCTTAATACGCTTCTTTATAATGTTGATATGCTCCAGGATATCCGGTGGATCATTTTTGTTTGTGCATGGGATGTGGCCTTCTCTGGCAAGACCAGCATTTATTGCCCATTCTGAACAGCCCTTGAGAAGGTGCTAGTGCACCAGCTTCTTGTAAACAATTGAGTGGCTTGCTAGGCCATTTCAGAAGGCAGTAAAGAGTCAGAAATCTTTATATCCCTTTGTAGTATCAGGGTCAGAAAATGTTAATGTTTGGGATAGTGAGAGCAACACATCCCACTGTGATGATGACATAAGAGATTACATGTGTAATAGGCTTTGGAGAAGCCAGAAGCATCATGAGTAGCAAAAGCTAAACAGGCTTATGGAAAGTGTATATAGTCCATCTAAGTGTAATAAATGAGTTGCTGTTTAGATTTACAACAACTCCGAGATCTCTGTAAACCAAGCTCAACCTAGTATCTGAAATGCCAGCAACAATATACAACACCTTAAGGTGCCCATGCTGGTTGTTGATGAGATAGCTTATTGAGTAGCTAACTAACATTGCATACAGAAAGCTTCACATATTGGACTGTCACTTCAGTGACACTATAAAGATCAACTAGAGTGGACTGAACCATGTTTGTGTAAAGAATTTGACTTTTGGAGTTGTTCTTCAACCAAACAGAGGCCAGTATTTGACAACGTCAGACAATTGGTTCAGCCAGATCTGGCTGGACCATGTACAGCATGAGCAGGCCTGCTGTCATCTGCCAAAACTGCTCACTATTCCAGGATCATCCTGGAAAGCAAAGATAATCTTCATCTTCTTTTCTCCAATGCAAAATGCCTTCTTAAACCCCTTTCAACATAAATAACTACTTGTATTTATATAAGGTTAAGACCAAGGTTGGAGAAATGCACTGTTAATTCAGTCCCACTACTCCACAAGTCATAGCATATCAAATAAAGTTTCCCACCTACCAAAGAATAGCCAAATTAAACACTTTATTTGTCCCCCAGAATAAATCACACCAAACCAAGTTTCTTGAAACAACAACAACATTAACTATTTATTAGAAAAGAAGTAATAAGTCTTAACTATTAATGAGATAAATCTATAGATATGAAAAACTCCTTATTTCCTTAATCCTCTTGCACACCCATATACAAAGAACAGTACAGCACAGGAACAGGCCCTCCAAGCCTGAGCCGATCTTGATGCCTGTCTAAACTGAAACATTCTGCACTTCCGGGGACCATATCCTTCTATTCCCATCCTATTCATGTATTTGTCACGATGCCTCTTAAACGTCGCTATCGTACCTGCTTCCACCACCTCCCCCGACAGCAGGTTCGAGGCACTCACCACCCTCTGTGTGAAGAACTTGCCTCACACATCCCCTCTAAACTTTGCCCCTCGCACCTTAAACCTATGTCCCCTAGTAACTGACTCTTCCATCCTGGGAAAAAGCTTCTGACTATCCACTTTCCATGCCACTCATAACTTTGTAAACCTCTATCATGTCGCTCTCCACCTCCGTTGTTCCAGTGAAAACAATCCGAGTTTTTCCAACCTCTCCTCATAGCTAATGCCCTCCAGACCAGGCAACATCCTGGTAAAGCTCTTCTGTGCCCTCTCCAAAGCCTCCACGTCCTTCTGGTAGTGTGGCGACCAGAATTGCACACAATATTCTAAGTGTGGCCTAACTAAAGTTCTGAACAGCTGCAGCATGACTTGCCAATTTTTATACTCTATGCCCTGACCGATGAAGGCAAGCATGCCATATGCCTTCTTGACCGCCTTATCCACATGTGTTGCCACTTTCAGTGACCTGTGGACCTGTACACCCAGATCTCTCTGCCTGTCAATACTCTTAAGGGTTCTGCCATTTTACTGTATACTTCCCACCTGTATTAGATTTTCCAAAATGCAATTCAATACATTCAATAAAAACTGGTTAAGTGGGGAAGAAGGATTTTTGGTTTGCAGCTGTTTCTTAAGAATAAAAAGGAAAAAATAAAAATAACTGAGTTTATCACATTCTGGTAGGATGTTTTTGGTACAGTGAGGTGTCCCAGAGTCGAATAGTCAGATGCCACTCAAAGTCTCGCCAGGCAAGGTTGATGAACAGTCCATGATGGGTTGGCGTTTACAGAAATTTAACTGCAGCAGGCGTCACACAGGTCTTTCAGCAAAGGTGTAGCAACAGGTCTGCTTAGGTTTTGAAGCAGCAGTCTAGCAGTGGAAGCTTTCTTGTGATTTCAGGATCTCCCAAAACACAGGAGGCAGCAGGATGTAGACTGGATGCAGGGATTCTTCAAAGACAGGAGGCAACAGGAATTTGTCACCTTTCAAATACAGGGTTTCTTCATAAGAGATGTAGGATTCCACCACAGAGAGAGGTCTTTTTCTCTGGGTCTTGCTGTGTTGCTCCAGGCAGAGCAAAGATTTCAAATGCCTGCTCTTTCTCCAACTCACTGGTTTTTTAAAGGGTCCAAAGTGAAAAAAACCTTCCTGAGCATGGTCATATATCCAGACATTGAGTCTCCCCCTGTCATTCAAAAGCTGCTCTGAGGAAGATCAAGCCCCCGTGATTTCCTTGAAATTGTTTGCTTTCCTGTCCTTGTACAACTTCAACTTTTTTTTCAAAGCATCCATAAAGTTCAACGTTTGTTATGAACTTCCTTTCAAAACACTGCAAAGATTTAAATTATTTGCAGGTGTCTTCCACTGAACAAAATTCCTTTCTCAGTTTTTAAAACACATAAAACTCTAAGATCTGAGTACAAAAAATAAAACCTTTGTAACAATAACACCTTTAATAAAATGTCCCGAGTCACATCACAGGAGTGTCGTAAAGCAAAATTGGACACCGAGCCACATAAGGAAATATGAGGGTGGATGGTCAAAAACCTGGTCAAAGAAGTAGGTTTTAGGGAGTGTCTTAAAGGAGGAAGGAGAGATAGAGAGATCTAGGGAGGGAATTCTAGAGCTTAGGGTCTAGGCAGCTGAAGGTGCAATCACCAATGGTGAAGCAATTAAAATTGGGATGCTCAAAATGCTAGAATTAGATGAGGACAGATATCACAGAGGGTTGTGGGACTGGAGGAGATTACAGAGATAGAGACAGGAGAGGCCATGGAGAAACTTGAAAAGGATGACAATTTTAAAATCGAGGCATTGTTTGACCGGAAGCTAATGTAGGTCTGCGAGCATAGGGGTGATGGGTGAACAGGACTTGGTGCGAGTTAGGACATGGGCAGCAGAGTTTTGGATGACCAAGTTTACAAAGGGTAAAATATGGGAGGCTGACCAGGAGTGCATTGGAATAGTCTAGAGGTAATGAAGGCGAGGACGATGGTTTCTGCAGCAGATGAGCTGTGGTGGGAGTAGAATCAGGAGGTGGAAATGACGGTCCTAGTGATGGTATAGATATGTGGCCAGAAGCTCATAAGGTTGCGAACAGTCTGATTCAGCCTGAGACAGTTACCAGAGTGTCGAGGGAACAGAGTTTGTGGTGGGAACCGAAGACAATGGCTTTGGTCTTCCCAATATTTAATTGGAGCAGTGACTGCTTGAAGACATGGCTACTCTCTGAAGATGTGGCTGATGACACCTGTCAGGAGCCCTGTCAATGAGAGAAGGGGAGGTACAACAGGAGAACATCACCACAAGGGAAATCATTGAACAAGCCATTGGTTTGCTGAAAATGAGATTCAGGTGCCTTAATAGATCTGGGAATGCTCTTCAGTATGTATCAGCAAGGGTCTCCAAAATGGTGGTGGTCTGATGTACCTTACACAGCATCATGCTGCAGAGGGGAATGAAGTTGCAGGAGGAGGAAGTTGCGTACCACTCATCATCTTCTGATGAGGAGGAGCTGGAGGAAGAGGAGTGTAATGTGGCCAGGGCAGCTTCAGCCGCACATCTGGCTTCCAGAGAAGCGCTTGCCAGCCTCATAGAGGCAAGCTTCAGATAACAAACAAGCCTAAAGCCATATGGAACTGTAACCCTGGATGCTTTCCCCATTCCGCACCCCCCCCCCCCCCCACACCAATCCCCCAACCGAGCACAAAGCATTTCCACCGTCATAGATCATTCCATCGAAAGCATGCAGTCCGCATGTACACCACTCTGGGTGTGCCATTCTGATGAAGTCTTTTGTTTATTGAGGAATCAGAATGCTGCAATGAAGAGGGCAAGACAAATAAAAATACTTTCTTCATTTACTATTTGACAAATAAAACATCATTTGCATAGTTACAAGCACCCCTTGTGCAACTATGAAGTCTTACACTTACTTTCACTTTTACAGAGTACCCTGTGGCTTCAGCTGAATTGGAGGCAGGCTGATCATTCCCCTGCTCTGACAAATAAAGGTGCATTTGCTGGATGTCCTCTGGACTTTGGAGCCCCTGAGGCTCCTGGCAAAGACTGCCCCACCTGCATCTGTACAGGAGCAGTCTCAGCCATCAGGACAGGAGCCCACATGTTGGCCTCTGTCTGCGGAGGGGTGGGGGGGTTTGGGATATGAGGGCAAGGGATGAGAGGTGGGAGTGCCTTGAGAAGAGGTATGCATGCAAGGTGCCCTTTCTGCACTTCCCTGCCAGCAGAGAGCAGGATGATAATTTCTGAGGTTTTAAAGGTGCTGTTTTAGTGAAGCTGCAAAACAGTTTTACCTTCAATTGGAATATAAATTAAAAATGCACTGACTTCAAAGAGAAGCAGTGTGAGACCCATAGAAGGAGATAGCCGCAAACCATTGGAATTTCATACTGCAAATTGTAACTCCAGTGCAGTGTCAAACTGGGTTTACAAAGGAGCTGACAGGTCTCTTCAATCTTCTGAGCATTTTAAAAGCTACCTGGAATTAAACCAGGCAGAATTACAGTTCCAGCCAGGCAATGTAATAAGAGAACTGTGTGGCTCAAACCAATAGTACAGCTAGCAGTCTGAGCTGCTGTCTAACTGCAGGCATCACTGCAACAACGTTACTGCTATGAGTGGTTATAGTGTTTTAAACAATGAAGAAATAAAGACTTGCATCTCGCGCCTTTCACAACTACTGGACATCTCAAGGCGTTTTACAGCCAATGAAGTACTTTGGAGTGTCGTCACTGTTGGAATGTAGGAATGGCAGCAATCAATTTGCACACAGCAAGCTCCCACAAACAGCAATGTGATAATGAAGAGATAATCTATTTCTGTGATAATTGAGGGGTAATATTGGCCAGGACACCAGGGATAACTCCCCTGCCCTTCTTCAAAATAGTGCTATTGGATCTTTTACATTTACCTGAGAGGGCAGACAGTTTAATGTCTCATCCAAAACAACAGCACCTCCTACAGTGCAGCACTCCCCTGGAATGCTAGCCTAGATTTTTGTGCTGAAGTCCTGGAGTAGAACTTGAACCCACAACCTTCTTTTTTTTGTTGTTTTTTAATTATTTCCAAATATACTTTATTCATAAAAATCTGTAAAAAAAAAAATAATACATTACTAAACCGTTTCAAACAGCACCAAGTCAAAAAAAACAAACAGTGCAAGGGTGATCAGTTTCCTTCAATACAATCATGAGTTGCCTCACAATCCTTCCATTTCATTTGTCATGCCATTAACATTTTTACATTTTACAGCAAATGAAAATTTTCCCGATACAGTTCGAGGGGTTTCCCATGGATCCAGCCCCTCCGTTCAGCTTGGTGGGGGGACCTTACACAGTGGTCTTTCCCCATTGAGCCTTTGCTGCAGCTGCCCCAAGCTTTAGTGCGTCCCTCAGCACGTAGTCCTGGACCCTGGAATGTGCCAGTCTGCCACATTCGGTCGTGAACAACTCTTTGCGCTGGAAGACCAGCAAGTTTCGGGCAGACCAAAGGGTGTCTTTCACCAAATTGATAGTCCTCCAGCAGCAGTTGATGTTTGTCTCGGTGTGCGAGCCTGGTAACAGCCCGTAGAGCACAGACTCCTGTGTTACAGAGCTGCTTGGGATGAACCTCGACAAAAACCACTGCATCTCTTTCCACACCTGATTTGCAAAGACACATTCCAGAAGGAGGTGGGCAACTGTCTCTTCCCTGCCACAGCCACCGCGAGGGCAATGTGTGGAGGGGGTGAGACTTCGGGCGTGCATGAAGGATCTGACGGGGAGGGCTTTTCTCACCACCAGCCAAGCTACATATTGGTGCTTGTTTGAAAGTTCTGGTGATGAGGCATTCCGCCAAATGACTTTGGCGGTCTGCTCAGGGAACCATCCGACAGGATTCACCGTCTCCTTTTCCCGTAGGGCCCAGAGGACATTCTGTGCAGACCACTGCCTGATGGATCGGTGGTCAAAGGTGTTTTTCCGCAGAAACTGCTCCACGAAGGATAGGTGGTACGGCACAGTCCAACTGCATGAAGCGTTCGCGGCAATGTGACCAGGCCCATCCTTCGCAACACCGTGGACAGATAGAACCTCAGCACATAGTGACACTTGGAGTTTGCGTACTGGAGGTCTACACACAGCTTGATGCAGCCGCACACGAAGGTGGTCATCAGGATGAGGGCGACGTTGGGTACATTTTTCCTGCCCTGATCCAGAGGTTTGAACATCGTGTTCCTCCGGACCGGGTCCATTTTGGATCCCCAGATGAAGCGGAAAATGGCTCGGGTGACTGTCACAGCACAGGAGTGGGGTATGGGCCAGATCTGCGCCACGTACAGTAACAACGTGAGCGCCTCGCACCTGATGACCAGGTTCTTACCCACAATGGAGAGAGATCGCTGCGCCCACATGCTCAACTTGTGTTGTACCTTGGCTACTCGCTCCTCCCAGGTTTTGGTGCACGCCCCAGCCCTTCCAAACCATATCGCCAGCACCTTCAGGTAGTCTGACCTGACGGTGAAGAGGACAAAGGATCGGTCAGCCCAGTTCCCAAAGAACATGGCCTCTCTCTTGCCGTGGTTAACTTTGGCTCCCGAGGCCAGTTCGAACTGGTCGCAGATGCTCATCAGTCTGCGCACAGACAGCGGATCCGAGCAGAAGACGGTGACATTATCCATGTACAGGGAGGATTTAACCTGAGTGCCTCCACTGCCTGGGATTGTCACCCCTCTTATGCCCGCATCCTTCCTAATAGACTCAGCAAAGGGTTCAATACAGCAAACAAACAAGACCGGGGAGAGAGGACAGCCCTGTCTGACTCCAGATTGGATCGGGAAACTTTCTGATTCCCACCCATTGATTGAGACTGCGCTACTGATTGTGTAGAGCAGTTTGATCCAATTGCAGATTCCCTCCCCAAACCCTATTTTGGAAAGCACGTCCATCATGTAGGTGTGCGATATCCTGTCAAAAGCCTTCTCCTGGTCCAGGCTGATGAGGCAGGTGTCCACCCTCCTGTCCCGTACATAGGCGATCGTATCCCTGAGTAGCGCGAGACTATCAGAGATCTTCCTGCCGGGTACAGTACAGGTCTGATCAGGGTGGATCACCGACTCCAGAGCAGACTCGACTCGACTGGCTATGACTTTGGACAGAATCTTGTAGTCAACATTAAGCAGTGAGATGGGCCGCCAATTTCTGATTTCTGCCCTCTCCCCCTTCCGCTTGTAAATGAGCCTTTCCTCATGGATTCTGACATGCTGCCGGCCAGGAGCATACTCTCGTATACTTCCAGCAGGTCCAGGCCGACCCAGTCCCACAGGGCCGAATACAACTCGACCGGTAAGCCGTCACTTCCGGGTGTTTTACTCATCTCGAAGGACTCGACGGCCTTTGTCAGCTCGTCCAGAGTTAACGGCTTGTCCAGTCTCTCCCTCGTGCTGTCATCTAAGACCTCTGTGATAGATGACAGGAAGGACTGTGAGGCTTTGCTGTCTGTGGGCTTCACGTCATACAGCCCAGCATAAAAGGATTTTCTGATCCTTCGTATGTCGGACTGCGAAGACGTTACCGAGCCATCCTCTTCCTTCAGGCTGTTGATAACAGAGCTCTGTGTGTGTACCTTTTGGAAGAAATAACGCGAGCACGTCTCATCCTGCTCAATGGAGTGGACTCTGGACCGGAAGATGATCTTGGAGGCCTCCGTGGCAAAGAGCGAGGCCTACTGGCTCTTCACCTCTTGGAAGTCCTCCTTGACCTCGACCCCCATCAACTGCAGCCGGAGCAGATTTTGCATACTTTTCTGGAGTCGGGACATTTCTCTCTGTCTCTCTCTCGCCCTCTGAACCCCTTTGCGGATAAAGAACCTCTTGATGTTCTCCTTGATCGCTTCCCACCAGTGAACTGGAGACTCAAAGAGGGGTTTCACGGTCCTCAACCTTTGTAATTCCTTTTGAGTTCCTCAACGTTCTCTGGGGTTAGCAGTTTCGCGTTGAGCTTCCACGTCCCCCTGCCACCCCGCTGGTCATCCTGTACGTGACAGTCGGCCAGTAAGAGGCAGTGGTCGGAGAAGAACACCGGCTTGATGTCGGTGGATCCGACCGTGACAGCACGGGACACAAACAGGAAGTCAATCCTGGGACGGGCAGACCCATCTTATCTTGACCAGGTGTATCTACGCTGCGCTCTGTCTGCAGGTTTGCTGAAGACTTCGTGCAGTTTGGCATCTTTAACTGTTTCTATTAGGAATCTGGACGTAGCGTCCAGTTTGCTGTCATCACTGCCGGATCGTCCAGCTGCATCGATGATGCAGTTGAAGTCACCGCCTAGGATGACCGGCCTGGACGTCACCAGCAGCAGTGGGAGCTGCTGGAAGACGGTCAGCCGCTCGCTGCATTGAACCGGGGCGTACATGTTGATCAACCGGAGCGGAGCGTTGTTGTACATTGCATCTGCTTCGAGGAGACGACGGCCCACCACCTCCTTAACCTCAGGGATGGTGAAGTTACCTCCCCGCAGCAGAATACCCAGGCTGGAGGAACGGCAATCATTACCCCCTGACCAGATCGATGGCCTGTGGGACCACCATCGCGACCACTGCCTGTAGGTGCTGAGGTGTGGTATTCCACACACCTGCAGAAACAGTAGGTTGGCTTTGACCTTGGCTAGGTAATCCAAGGTTGAAACACATCGCGTAGTAGATTTAATGCTACGCACATTAATGGAAGCAATCCTTATACCCACAACCTTCTAATTCTGAAGCTGCTACCACATGATCCACAGCTGATACTACTACCATATCCTTCACTCACTAGTGAGGAGCAAAGCACTTTATGGTATCCATCAGAAAAATAATTCACCTGAATTATTTTGCAGTACTGTTATTGTTATTAGTACTGAGACAAAAGTACTTCCTATCAGGCTAGGGAGAGAAGACATGAGCTTAGTAGTTATCAAAATGTGTTAGTATTTTTCCCCTGATTGGTGTGAATAAATGCAAGAAAATGTTTCCTTATCTGTAGTTTTCTAATGAAGCCAACACTTTACAATATTTGAGGCTTTCATTTCTTTTGTTTCCTGGTGTGCAGCATACACATGTAAAATTGGCTAAAATCTGCACAAAAGTATGAATGGCTAGATTCTGGATCTAAGTAATACCACTTTATAAAGGAAAGTATACCAATGTCTTCTTGACCAACTTATCTACCTGTCCTGTTACCTTCAGGGAGCTGTGGACATGCACTCCAAAGTTCCTCTGTTCCTCTGCACTTTTCAGAATTCTGCTATTTATTGATTATTCCCTTGTCTTGTCTGTCCTCCCCAAATGTATAACCTCACACTTCTCTGGACTGAATACCATTTGCCACGTTTCTGCCCACCTGACCAGCCAATTGATATCTTCCTGCAGTCTACAACTTCCTTCCTCTCCATCAATCACGCAACCAATTTCCGTATCATCTGCAAACTCCTTAATCATGGGCCCTACATTTAAGTCTAAATCATTAATATATATATATAGATACATACAATGAACAGCAAGGGACCCAGCCCTGTGGAACCCACCTGGAAGCAGCAATCCAGTCACAGAAACACCCTTTAGCCATTACCTTTCGCTTCCTGGCACTGAGTCAATTTTGGATCTAAATTGGACCTATGAGCTGTTAATTTTCTAACCAGTCTGCCATGTGGTACCTTATCAAAAGCCTTGCTAAAATCTGTGTAGACCACATCAATTGCACTACCCTTATCGACTGTCCTTATTATCTCACCAAAAATAACTCCTGTAACACAAAAACATGGCTGTTATCAACCTGCCCTCCTTTGATCTTTGGACAACTAAACAACCGAGACCAGATTTCAGCTGCTGAGAGTTCTGTTGGCTTTACAGGGGTATTATGCATAATCCCAAGAATTCCTCTCATAAGTATGCCCAGACTTGCTGTTTTGATGTAGCAGGGCTGGGAAAAGGAGTCACCTGCTCCTCCATACCAGAATTTAGAACACAACTTAAATTGGGTGGAAAACATGTGAAACCTGGTTTTTCCTCCAATGACAGACCTGACAGTGATGTGCCTATTCTCTATCCTTAATGGCCGCATGAATTTCTGGCTATCCAAGTTTCTAAATGAATTCAGATTCACTGTCCTAGAAATCCGATCACACCACGCCTGTTTTTCAGGTGCTAAATGGGTGCATAAGTTTCCAGTATGGCAGTCAAGAAGTGTCCGCATTATGATCCAAAAGTATGAAACTGGAGGGGGGAAAAGTGCCAGTATGAGACTAGAGGAGTAGTGGAGAACACAGTTCAATTGTGGGGAAGCAGAGAAGAGTGTCAGCAATGTGGGGAGGGGAGAAAAGTGTCAACTTGAATTGGGAGGAAGGACAAGAATGCAAACTCTTTTTGCGAGTAGGGTAATGCAATCTGAACTGGATAAAAGGGAAAAAAATGCCAAAAGTGGGAGCAGAAAAAGAAGAATGGAACCTTGAACTGGGGGGAAAGTGTCATAACATCAAAAGAATGCAAAAGGGGTATAAACCCTTGGCGCAAAATCTAAACCCAAAACCTAAAGAGATTCCTACTGTCAGTGTTGTAGGAAGAGAACAATTTTTTAATATATAAATATACAGGGGGTCCATGATAAACAGCTAAGTGCTCCAAGACTGTTCTGTGCTACACTTCTCCCTTTGCCTCACTAGGAGTGTTAGAACCTTTGACCATCTACACTCTGGAACTCCCTCCTTCCCTCGCCTCACCATCTCTCTCTCTCTCGCTACCTATCAAAAAAACTTGTCAAAGCCCATCTCTGTAGCCAGGCTTCACCCATCTTCACCCCCGTCAACCTAAATCTCTCTCTCCGTGGCTCAGTGCCCATTTTCCAAATAGTTATTGTGAAGTACCTTGGAAGATTTCTTTGTGCTAAAGTCATTCTATCAATGCAAGTTGTTGTATAATTTATTGCTTGCAATATTAGCAAACAAATGCTTAATGTGCTCATATTCAATTCCCCCATCCATTATTTTAATTGAAGTATTAATCTGGTATGATACCATAGCCTGGGTCCTTTCTGCTTTGTAATTTTTAATGGCTTCCTTGATTTTTCCTCTGCTACATTTGTTGTGTTTGCCTGCAAAGGAATTTTGCAGGTGGAATATTTGGGTTGATGCATGAGTGGAACAATCAATTGAATGGAATTCCTTTCTATCTTGAGTTCATAAACTTTAAACAGGCATTTAATAGTGTAGATTACTTTGTAGAATTTAATAGGACACCGTGGAATACTAGAGAAATTTATTAGCATAACCCAAAAAAAAAACAAAATACACATTCAAAATAGTATACAATGGAATCCTCACAGAATCTTTTAAAGTAGAAACTGGAGTACGACAGAGATGTGTGTTGTTGCTTTTCTTATTTCTCAGTGATAGACTAGATAATACAAAGGATAACAAAGTGCTTCAGCATGCAGTGAACATTTCTTACCCAGCTAGATTTTAACTTTGCCACTGACATTGTCCTTCTATCACATAACCAACAACATCCACAGAACAAAATCAATAGACTAGCAGTAATAGCAGAAGAAACAGACCTCAATAAAGATAAAACTAAAGTTACGGATATAAACAGCAAAAATTTTCACAAATAATCTTGGACATTTGATTTTCAGAGATCATCAAAAATTAGGAACTGTTGAAAAAGAAAACTGGACAGGATTAGAGTTGCAAATAAGATGGTGAAAATTGGACATACCCATAGAAAACCTTAAATCTGTGACGCGAGCCTATCATTGGAACGGAATTCCCAAGGAAAATGAAGATCAGGCTGACCAAAAACAATTGGTGTAGAACTGTAGATGCTGAAGTAAAATGGCCAGGCTACACAGGGGTCAGTTGGATGTGGTTTCACAAAACAGAGTTCAATGGTGAAAACTAACAGAAGTCTCATATGCCATAAGGAATAATAGGAATGAAT
The DNA here is from genome assembly GCF_036365525.1 of Heterodontus francisci. Classification (NCBI taxonomy): domain Eukaryota; kingdom Metazoa; phylum Chordata; class Chondrichthyes; order Heterodontiformes; family Heterodontidae; genus Heterodontus; species Heterodontus francisci. The sequence goes on from NC_090375.1 coordinate 97,116,953, forward strand.
GATGAGGTTGATAATGATGATTTGTCAGTTCACAGAAGCTTTCTTTTGAAGCACTTTTCCATAATAAAGTTGGCCTTAGTGTTGAAACATTGAGCTGATTACCATTGCTCAGAATTTGACACTTTGCAATGTTTTCTCTGGTACAAAGAACACTAGGACATCCAATTAGACACATATATTACCTGCATCTCATTTACATCAACTTAATTTGAATACTGATATCTATTTTGATTATTTTATACATGTATTAATTGATTATGATTAGATTAGATATACAGCACTGAAACAGGCCCTTCAGCCCACCGAGTCTGTGCCGACCATCAACCACCCATTTATACTAATCCTACACTAATTCCATATTCCTACCACATCCGCACCTGTCCTTATATTTCCCTACCACCTACCTATACTAGGGGCAATTTATAATGGCCAATTTACCTGCAAGTCTTTGGCATGTGGGAGGAAACCGGAGCACCCGGAGGAACCCACGCAGACACAGGGAGAACTTGCAAACTCCACACAGGCAGTACCCAGAATTGAACCCAGGTCGCTGGAGCTGTGAGGCTGCGATGCTAACCACTGCGCCACTGTGCCGCCCACAATTATACAGGTATACAAACTGAAAGAGAAACTTAAAATGTGGCAGAAATACTGTAGTCATACTTTGTCATAAAAGATACTAGAGAAGGAAAAAATGCAAACCATAATCTGAACTTTGAGATTGTGAGATCATATTTTAATATCCTCCTTTTATTGTTGATATACAAATTTCATTTTCAGTGGTTGAATATTTACACTTTTAAACTGAACTTAAATTGAAAATGGATTTGACACGAAAATTGAGAATTTCTTATGTTTTAATTGTGATAGCATGGTATCTTCTTAATATCAAGAGTCACATTACTCTTGGCAAAGTCGGAAGCATTTTCTCTATTCTACAGCTCTCCCAATTGCAGTCCATCGATCCATCCTGCTGAGGTGGCAATAGAAGAAGTCCCCCAACCAGTCAATGTGGAATGAGATACTTTGGAAACACAAATAACTATGTATTCCTTTGGCTCTCAGAGGTTGGAAGGCAAGAGAGATTAAATGACAAAAGGGGATGATGGTGCAATGCAAAAGGAGATGGTAATTTAACCTCTTTTGCCTTCCACCCCATTACAGACCTTCCTTATTGTTCTTCCCCCTCCCTGCTTTCCCTGCCTCTATACTCATTTAACCTGTTACACCTCTAATTTTTTCCAGATCTGATGAAAGGTCACAGACTTGAAACATTGGGCTGAATTTTACCTGCCCCTTGCACCGTGGGTTGCGGCGCAGGGGCTGGTAAAATGCTGCGGGGAGAGGCCCGCCTCAGCCCGCGACGTCGAGAAGGGTCCGCAGGATAGTACCGGTGGTGGCGGGACCTCTGTGCGGCCCCCCCCCATCCTGCCGCACAGCGGCGGCACCACAATTAGCATATGGTAACGAGTACTTACCTTTGTTGATTATGCAGCCTGCCGCCTCTCCACTGACACTTCCAGATTTTTCGCTGAACAGGCGGCCATCACGTGCTGTCCCATTCACGATTTGAAAAGCCAGCAGGTTCACAGAGGCAGAGATTGTTGTTGGTGAAGGTAAGTTCTGTTATTCAGGGGTCTAACTCTGCATTCTTAAAGGGAGGAAGGAGGGAGATATTCAGGGTCTCACTCTGCATTCTGAAAGGGAGGAGGGGGGATACACAGGGGTCTCACTCTGCATTCTGAAAGGGAGGAGGGGGGATACACAGGGGTCTCACTCTGCATTCTGAAAGGGAGGAGGGGGGATACACAGGTGTCTCACTCTGAATTCTTAAAGGGAGGGGGTCTGGGATTCCTGGAGGAAAAGCTGTGCTGGCATGAAGGGAGGTACTGTGTACCATCCCTCCATTAACAGTGTATGATCTGTGTTTGTGAGGGGCATTGGCACACTGGGCACCCTGTGTGTGGGGAGGGTGCCAGAAAGGGCAGGAGCATTAAGGTTATATGGATGGTGAGGGCAATGGATTCAGCTGGTAGGATCTTGATGTGGTCATGTGCCACTCGGAGTGTTGGCCAAGATGGGCAATGCCATGGCATGCCACATAGTTCATCCAGGAAAGCAGCTGATGTACCCGTCAACATCAATCCATGCCCTGTTAGGAATGTTTGAATACATGCAGGGTTCAACTTATCACATGGACATAGGTATGGCTTATCCTACATTGTGTGATCCTCTGCACTTGAGGATCCATATGCGCCAGAGTCAATACCAACAGGCAGGTACGATCCACGTAGAGGCCCCCAGCCGTGAGCAGCGGTCCCCAAGGGGAGCCTGCCATTATGTTTACCGTGCAGCAACAGGCCCCACATGACATGCCGTCGGGATGTCAGAGCACCAGTGTCAGAGGCGATTGTGCATATAGAGAGGGGGGTGACATGTCTCTGTGCTCTGCTCAAGGATGACCTGCAGCCCATGGGCTCCGATGGACATCCTATGCCTTTGTTCCTTATAGTGGCAGTGGTTCTGAAGCCTGACACCTGTGCAGCCTTTTAGGGGCCCACCAGAAATCTTTGTGGGGTTACACAGTCAGCAGTGCACTGCTGCATCAGGGAGGTCACCAATGCCCTGCACCGGAGGGCCAGCGAGTATGTCTGCTTCAGTACGGACTCTCTCAGCCAGACCCAGAGGGCAATTGGTTCTGGCACCATTGCCAGAGAACCGTAGGTTGCAATGTTCATAGACTGCACTCATGTGGCCATCAGCTCTACTGTCAGGTACCACCTGCAGACATCACCATTAAAGGAGCCCTCTCAATCTAGGTGAAGCTGGTATGTGAACATCGCAGATGCTTGCAGCAAATGTGTGATCGATTCTCAGGCAGCTGCCATGACACCTGGGTCTTGCGCCAGTCCCGGCTGCCACTGCTGTTCACTGAACTGGCTCAGATGAAGGGGTGGCTTCTTGGAGATAAGGGCTATCCTTTGCGGACACGACTCCCGACACCAGTGAGGGACTCCACCACTGCTACAGAGGAGAGATACAACGACAGCCACTGAGCTACATGGGCCACCATTGAGCAGGAGATCGGCATGCTGAAAGTGTGCCTCATTGTCTGGATTGATAGGGTGATGCCCTGTACTAAGGGCCGAAAAGGCCAGCTCCTTCCTTTGCTGCTCTGCACAACTAAGCACCCAATAGGGGACAGGCCTAGAATGATGAGGAGAGATGTCAACCGGATTCCTCCTCGGACTATAAGAACGCTGAGGACCTACAAGATGAAAGACGCACGGGAGGGCAGATGGCACCCAGACTCTACACACAGGGCTAACAGTGAGGTAGGGATGTACGGAAGTGGCTTATCAGACAAAGGCTCTCTGCACCATAGGAACCGACACGAGCTCTGCAAACCACACATTACCTTCGCTCACCTGTTGTGCACCAGTCTACATCTGCAGCATCCCTGTGTAAACCATTAGAGGCAGCAGCCGACTGAGCCAATGTCCATGTCACTGCATCCGTGGAGACGCTCATGAGTAATGGTGGCATGGCAATGATATTGCATATGTTGGCTCTCCTGAAGGGCCAAAGTGCAAAGGGATGTGACATTGGTGCTACATTCTGGCACAGAGAAAAGGACACAGATGTTGGTGAAGAACATTTAGTGAAAGGCGGAGCGCGGCGCCTCAATAAAATTCAGCCCATTCACTCTATTTCTCGCTCCACAGATGCTGCTGGACCTGCTCAGTACTTCCAGCATTTTCTGTTTTCATTTCAGATTTCTAGCATCTGCTATATTTTGGTATGAGGAACCTTCCTTGTCAGGAGCACTTGTAGGAAATCATGGACATAATATTCTGTCCATTATCATTAAGAATACACACATGATTTCTTGATTCATGCTGCTGGCAGGTGAGGCTCCATGCTGGGTGTGTGCTTTGTAAAACTGTTCCTGATGTCTTGTAACCAAAGAACTATTGCAATATAAAAAAGGGGAAAATAGACTGAATGTTAAACCCAAAGTGATCTAATTGCATTGCAGAAAGTCAAAATTTGTCGCAATTTAGATTTTAGAGACTTTGGCTTAGCTGGTTGCTTAAAAACAAATGAGTTTCCACTTTGGGCGCAAAAAGAAATTTCACCCAAAATTGTGCTGGTTAGTTTACAGTTCAAATTTCCGATAGAATTTATTTGCATAATCACAAACATAATGTCTGCATTGAACGAGTGCAATTGGGCCGAGTAATAGAATGTAATTGTTTCTTTTATTTCCATTTAAAAAACATTCATTGATGAATTTCAGAGTGGTAACCGGGTGCAATTTTATTAATACATCTGAAAATGGGTTGATCAAAAATGAGCACTTTTATTAAGTGTCCAGTCCTGCACCTGTGAGTGACCTGATTTTAAGATTAATAAAAATTACTTTAATCAACTGTACTAAATCAATTACTAGTTTCATTAGTATACACCAGTCATTTTCTCAGAAAATTAAATATTTTTTGATATGAAAAACTTTTAAAACATGCCTACTCGCGCCTATGTATCTAAGAAAATGAGTACAATTTGAAAAACCTTTTCTAACCAGTGAAATCTGCGTAATCGTGCAATTTTGACCTGGGGGAGGGGCTAGTTTTGTGGGCGGGGCTTGATCTGGGTGCATTGAATCAACAACTTGCATAAAAGATCACATAAAAAAACACAAATGTATGTGGTTTTGTGTGAAACTCTTTTCCGTTTAAAATTCCCAATCCTTTGCTCTGGATCAGTTGATTTTGCCCAAATTGTGCTGATAATTACCAGTGAATAAAAAGGACCCAATGATTCAAGCTGAAGGCACTTGAGCATTTTGGACGTTTTGCCATGACAGGTCTTATGGTACAGATTGATTTACATTGAAAAGGACAAATGTTTCTGTTTCATACAAATTGAGAAAAATCAGTTGAATTCAAAATTGTTGCTTTTTGATTGATTGGAATGACAATTCTAAGCTTTTTCGGCAGGCCAACCATTTTTAAAGAAACAAAGAACGGGATAGTTCTGTCACTGAGGCAAAACATCTTTTGCATTCTTCCGTTGAACAGATAGTACTGTTATTCTGCACTGTGAATACCAGAGACATCTTTTGTATTATTTCATGAATATCACTGACAATAGTAATCTCATAGCACCTATTGTCATGAGCAACATACTTGGTTGGGCATGGTGGGGGGAGGTGTGGGGGTGGGGGTGGTGAAAGTGGGTGTTATTTTGGCTCCTTTCACCATTTCCACTGGAGGTGTGGATACTCTGGACCTCTTGCTGGTACACAGTGCCAGGTTACAGGATGCCTCAAGAACCAAGGGGAAGTGGCACTGGGGTTCCTGCTGGAGGAGTTCCAGAGGAGGGGGGATGTCCAGCAGAAAGGAAGGAGCCTACCTCACACTCCTGTTCCTCACACCTGCAGCAGCTGGTGCTTCTCTGCCTGGTTATTCCTTGTCCAGACCAAGTGGGACCCCCAGCAAGATGCCCATGGCCAAGCATTGCCTTTAGCCTGGTGAGGTCTATTATAAGGCAGTTCTGATGAAAGGTCATCGACCTGTAACGTTAACTCTGTTTCTCTCTCCACAGATGCTGAGTATTTACAGCACTTTCTGTTTTTATTTTAGTCCTATAACGTGTGCAGTAAGATGGAGTAGCACAGCACCTACTCTTTTTAAGTGAAGGCCTCAGAGAATTTCTGGAATAAATGTTGCTCAAATGTTTGTCCAGACTTGACAAAGTGTTCCAGAAAATCTCCTGATGTGTTTCAGAGGTTTCACTTCACTGCTTCAGCAGCAATGACCATGAAATGGCGAGTATCCTTTAAGTGAGTGCCCCTTTAAATAGGGCTTGAAATCGCCATCAATGCCAAGTTTTCTTGCAAACAGCTGATTGCTGTTTGGAGAGGGTGTTAGTTGAAATGCTATACTGCAAAATGCCATGTATTCTCTTTAATGAGCTTTAGCAGGCATTTTAAGTGGCAATTAGATGTTAATGAGAATCAGAGTGCCCATTCTGGCGCTGGCTTCAACTCCTTTGTCAAGGTGGAACCTTTCACTAAATGTGGGCTAAACTGTCATTTCAGTTTAAGACCCTATTTTGGCCAACTCTTTACCTTTTTAACTTTTTACCTCTTAAACTTGACTATTCCAATGCACTCCTGCCCGGTCTCCCATGTTCTACCCTCTATAAGCTTGAGGTCATCCAAAACTTTATTCCCTGTGTCCTAACTAGTACCATGTTTCATTTGCCCATTATTCCTGTCCTCGCTGACCTACATTCGTTCCCAGTTAAAGAAAACCTCCATATTAAAATCCTTATCCTTGTATTATGCCCTTGCCCCTCCCTATAATCTTCTCAGCCCCAGAACCCTCTGAGATATCTGTACTCCTCTAATTCTGGCCTCTTGAGCATCGCTGGTGTCAATCGTTCCACCATTGGTCACCATGCCTTCGACTACCTAGACCCTCAACTCTACAACTCCCTACCTAAACCTCTCTGCCCCTCTTTCCTTTGATGCTCCTTAAATTGCCCCCTTGGAATTACTAACTCAATTACTGCCTTTTTGAAAACATACTTGATATTTATTATGTAAAATTAAGGATTAAAGAGAGAGCATTAATGGTATAATTCAGTCCCTGCCAATATTCACAAACCTCACAAGCTGAGCTCCCGCAGTTTATGGTGTTATCAACTCAATAACAGCTTTGTAACTCCCTCCACAGTAATTACTCCACACAGTTGGAGGGAAACAATTGCAAATTATAGACTGATCTATTAAATGCAACACACTCAATTCTGCAGTCCATTCTGCAGAAATGAAGATGTCAGCTATTTTATTTTTGGATGTATTGGTACAGTACATATCAATAAATCTTAATTGTTTTCTTATGATGAAATTTAGTCCGCTAACCTTTGATATTCATTTTGAGGCTGAGAAACTAGGTTACTATTGTTGACAGTGTCCATTATGTTACAAGCCTGAAATATACCCACATAAGGAATTTAGCATTCATTAAGGAAGTATGCCTATATGATGGATGTCTTGCTCTAAGCCAACCTGTAATCCTGACAGCATGGACCATTGTTATTTATTACATGAAGTGAGTTATTTTAGGCGTGAGTCATTACCTATACACACATTGTGTGAGTCAGTAAACTACTACTACGTGATTGAAAAATTAGCCCTTGTATCCTTCGTGTGCCCTGAGTTCTGAAGGAAGTTCCAAAAAGAAATTGATGTTTATCTGCACACCTTGTGCACAATGTTTTCAATTTCATAGAAGGGTCATCTCTATTCTAACAAGCCAAGAATTGTTGATTCAAAAACATCTGAATTAAATTGGAAGTAGAAAAAACATTATTCAGTCTTCAAAGCATCAGTTGTTTAAATTAAATTCTGTTAAATAGATATTGGACACATGTTTCACAAAATAAGCTCAATTTTAGGATAGTACCCCAAAACCCCAATTTAACTTTCTATATATTAATCACAGACCTGTGAGGCTGCAGTGGCTGCATATACAGTCTAGTTCAGGCTTCTATTATTAGTTTTGGTCAGAAAGGACTAAATTTTGCAGTGACTTAATTAACATGTTAAAGCATTTAAAAATAAAATGAAAGGATGTGATTTCTTGGACTAAGAAGGATGTTACTTCTTCAGATGCCAGCTACTACAAGAAGCAATCAAAACTATAATAACAACAGAAAATACAGGAAACACTCAAAAGGTTGGGCAGCATCTCTGGAAAGAACAGACAAGATAACATTTCAGGTTTGAACCTACTGCAAAGAAAACATTTTTTTCAAAGAATATTGGGACTGACAAATACCTACCAATGTTATTCTTTGGATGAAGTATTATTGTGACAGTGATCAATCAACTCCATTGTCATCATCACTGATTCAGATGCCAGTGAAATGAACAAGTGGATCATGCAGACTATCCTCATAAAACCTCAATGAAAACAGGGAGCTATGTCCAAAAAGAATGTTACATTTATCTTACAGAAATGCTGTGAATGATAAGCCTGATATTGATGGCAGCACTACCGGGTAAACACAGTGACATCTGCTGTCCCTAGAAGTTCTGGGACCACATAAAGTAATGGACCTGACTGGCACTGTTAAAGGCAACAACACTGCCAGCCAGAAATATAACATAGGAACATAGGAAGATCGGAACAGGAGTAGGCCATTCAGCCCCTCGAGCCTGTCCCGCCATTCAATGAGATCATGGCTGATCCGCGGCCTAACTCCATATATCTGCCTTTGGCCCAGATCCCTTAATATCTTTGCTTAAAAAAATCCATCTATCTCAGATTTAAAATTAACAACTGTTCTAGCTTCAACTGCTGTTTGTGGGAGAGAGTTCCAAACCTCTACCACCCTTTGCATGAAGAAGTGCTTCCTGACATCTCTCCTGAACGGTCTGGTCTTAATTTTTAGACTATGCCCCCTCTGAACTTGAGGCAACAGTGACATCACAGGAGAGCTGCAAGGTGATTGGTTGGTGAGTAGCAGCTGTTAAAATATCTTTTTTTAAAAAAAGGGGAAAGTTTTTTTGTTGAAAATAAAACCTCTGGTGATAAGGTGAGTACTACTAAAGTTTTTTTTTTAAGGATTTTAGATTGAAGTGGGTAGAACAAGGCCCCTAGTATAATTAGTATTTTTTAGTTAAGGGAGTAACTAATTAACTTAAGGGTAAGTCATGGCAGGAGAGCTCAGCCCCGTGATCTGCTCCTCCTGCGCTTCCAGTGTCCCTGACGACGATGTGTGCAGGAAGTGTATCCATCTTCAGTTACTGGCTACCCGCAATACAGAGCTGGAGCTGCAGGTGGATTCACTGTGGAGCATTCGTGATGCTGAGGAAGTCGTGGTTAGGCATTTCTGTGGCCACAAACGAGATTCCAGGATGGTATGTTGCCTCCCTGGTGCTAGGGTCAAGGATGTCTCGGAGCGGCTGCAGGACATTATGAAAGGGGAGGATGAGCAGCCAGAGGTTGTGGTCCATATTGGTACTAACGACTTCTTTCTTTGGGCCTCCTTATCTCGAGAGACAATGGATACGTGCCTGGAGGTGGTCAGTGGTTTGTGAAGCAGCGCCTGGAGTGGCTATAAAGGCCAATTCTAGAGTGACAGGCTTTTCCACAGGTGCTGCAGAGAAATTTGTTTGTCGGGGCTGTTGCACAGTTGGCTCTCCCCTTGCGCCTCTGTCTTTTTTCCTGCCAACTACTAAGTCTCTTCGACTCGCCACGCTTTAGCCCCGCCTTTATGGCTGCCCGCCATACTAACGACATATTAACGACAGAGGCAGGAAAAGAGATGAGGTCCTGCAAAGTGAACATAGAAAGTTAGGCAGAAGGTTAACAAGCAGGACCTCTCGGGTTGTAATCTCAGGATTACTCCCTGTGCCACGTGCAAGTGAGGGTAGGAATAGGAGGATTAGGCAAATGAATGCGTGGCTGAAGAGCTGGTGTAGGCGGGAGGGCTTCAGCTACTTGGATCATTGGGATCTCTTCTGGTGCAGAGGTGACCTGTACAAGAAGGACGGGTTGCATCTAAACTGGAGGGGGGAAAATATCCTTGTGGGGAGGTTTGCCAGCACTACTCGGGAGGGTTTAAACTAGTCTTGCAGGGGGGGTGGAACCCAAAGTAGTAGTCTCTCAGATGAGATAGTTGAGGCAAATGTAGAGGTTAAAGCAAGCTAGTCCAGGAGGCAGGCCGGGCAGGGGCAGGACAGGGAGCGTGGAAGGTCTGGTAGGCTAAACTGCATTTACTTTAATGCAAGAAGCCTTACAGGTAAGGCAGATGAACTCAGAGCATGGATCAGTACATTTTCTTTTGGGCCTCCTTATCTCGAGAGACAATGGATACGCGCCTGGAGGTGGTCAGTGGTTTGTGAAGCAGCGCCTGGAGTGGCTATAAAGGCCAATTCTGGAGTGACAGGCTCTTCCACAGGTGCTGCAGAGAAATTTGTTTGTTGGGGCTGTTGCACAGTTGGCTCTCCCCTTGCGCCTCTGTCTTTTTTCCTGCCAACTACTAAGTCTCTTCGACTCGCCACAATTTAGCCCTGTCTTTATGGCTGCCCGCCAGCTCTGGCGAATGCTGGCAACTGACTCCCACGACTTGTGATCAATGTCACACGATTTCATGTCGCGTTTGCAGACGTCTTTATAACGGAGACATGGACGGCCGGTGGGTCTGATACCAGTGGCGAGCTCGCTGTACAATGTGTCTTTGGGGATCCTGCCATCTTCCATGCGGCTCACATGGCCAAGCCATCTCAAGCGCCGCTGACTCAGTAGTGTGTATAAGCTGGGGGTGTTGGCCGCTTCAAGGACTTCTGTGTTGGAGATATAGTCCTGCCACCTGATGCCAAGTATTCTCCGAAGGCAGCGAAGATGGAATGAATTGAGACGTCGCTCTTGGCTGGCATACGTTGTCCAGGCCTCGCTGCCGTAGAGCAAGGTACTGAGGACACAGGCCTGATACACTCGGACTTTTGTGTTCCGTGTCAGTGCGCCATTTTCCCACACTCTCTTGGCCAGTCTGAACATAGCAGTGGAAGCCTTACCCATGCGCTTGTTGATTTCTGCATCTAGAGACAGGTTACTGGTGATAGTTGAGCCTAGGTAGGTGAACTCTTGAACCACTTCCAGAGCGTGGTCGCCAATATTGATGGATGGAGCATTTCTGACATCCTGCCCCATGATGTTCGTTTTCTTGAGGCTGATGGTTAGGCCAAATTCATTGCAGGCAGACGCAAACCTGTCGATGAGACTCTGCAGGCATTCTTCAGTGTGAGATGTTAAAGCAGCATCGTCAGCAAAGAGGAGTTCTCTGATGAGGACTTTCCGTACTTTGGACTTCGCTCTTAGACGGGCAAGGTTGAACAACCTGCCCCCTGATCTTGTGTGGAGGAAAATTCCTTCTTCAGAGGATTTGAACGCATGTGAAAGCAGCAGGGAGAAGAAAATCCCAAAAAGTGTGGGTGCGAGAACACAGCCCTGTTTCACACCACTCAGGATAGGAAAGGGCTCTGATGAGGAGCCACCATGTTGAATTGTGCCTTTCATATTGTCATGGAATGAGGTGATGATACTTAGTAGCTTTGGTGGACATCCGATCTTTTCTAGTAGTCTGAAGAGACCACGTCTGCTGACGAGGTCAAAGGCTTTGGTGAGATCAATGAAAGCAATGTAGAGGGGCATCTGTTGTTCACGGCATTTCTCCTGTATCTGACGAAGGGAGAACAGCATGTCAATAGTCGATCTCTCTGCACGAAAGCCACACTGTGCCTCAGGGTAGACGCGCTCGGCCAGCTTCTGGAGCCTGTTCAGAGCGACTCGAGCAAAGACTTTCCCCACTATGCTGAGCAGGGAGATTCCACGGTAGTTGTTGCAGTCACCGCGGTCACCTTTGTTTTTATAGAGGGTGATGATGTTGGCATCGCGCATGTCCTGGGGTACTGCTCCCTCGTCCCAGCACAGGCATAGCAGTTCATGTAGTGCTGAGAGTATAGCAGGCTTGGCACTCTTGATTATTTCAGGGGTAATGCTGTCCTTCCCAGGGGCTTTTCCGCTGGCTAGGGAATCAATGGCATCACTGAGTTCCGATTTGGTTGGCTGTATGTCCAGCTCATCCATGACTGGTAGAGGCTGGGCTGCATTGAGGGCAGTCTCAGTGACAGCATTCTCCCTGGAGTACAGTTCTAGGTAGTGCTCAACCCAGCGGTCCATCTGTTTGCGTTGGTCAGTGATTATGTCCCCCGATTTAGATTTGAGGGGGGTGATCTTCTTGATGGTTGGCCCAAGAGCTCTCTTCATGCCATCATACATTCCTCTGATGTTTCCGGTGTCTGAGGCCAGCTGAATATGACTGCATAGGTGTTGCCAGTAGTCGTTTGCGCAACGCCTAGCTGTTCTTTGTGCAGTACTTCTGGCTGCTTTAAGTGCTGCGGATGTTAAATCGCTGGGGGCTTTCTTGTAGTTCAAAAGTGCAATGCGCTTAGCGGCTATGACAGGTTCCAGCTCTTCATTATGAGATTGAAACCAGTCTGCATTTCTCTTCGCACTTTTGCCGTAGGTGGTCAAAGCTGACTCATAGATGGCGTCTCTGATGTGGGCCCACTTGGTCTCAGCATCCCCTGTGGGAGTGTTTTGAAGGGCTGTTACAAGTGAATTTAGAAATTTTTGTAACAGCTGTGGGTGAGAAATTCTGCTCGTGTTGATGCGCGGGTGGCCCTTCTGCTTGGAATGATGCAACTTCTTTGGTCTGAGTCTAACCTTGCTGCACACCAGGGAGTGGTCGGTGTCGCAGTCCGCACTGTGGAAGCTGCGTGTGATTTGAACACTGTTTAAGGCGGCTCGCCTTGTGACAATGAGGTCAAGCTGGTGCCAACGACGTGATCTTGGGTGCCTCCATGAAACCTGGTGACAGGGTTTAGTGTGAAAGAACGAGTTGGTGATGCAGAGGTTATGATAGGTACACAACTCAAGCAGTCTCTGCCCGTTCTCATTCATCCTTCCAACGCCATAGCGCCCAAGGCAGGAGGGCCATGAGTCATGGTCGGCCCCAACCCTGGCATTAAAGTCCCCCAGCAGGAATAGGTGTTCGGTGTTGGGGATGCTGCTAATGATGTTATGGAGTTGTTCATAGAACTGGTCTTTAGCTTCAGGTGCGGAACAGAGTGTTGGAGCATAGATGCTGAGTAGGTGTACTGGACCAGAGGTGGTGAGCAGTCGGATGGACAGTATGCGTTCCGAGCCATTTGAGGGAGGCTCTATCATGCTGAGCAAGGAGTTTCTGATGGCGAAGCCCACTCCATGCTGTCTTGGTTCTTCAGGATCCCTGCCCTGCCAGAAGAAGGTGTAGTCTTGCTCTGCTAGAGAGCCACTCGCGGGGAGGCGAGTCTCCTGAAGTGCTGCAATGTCCACATTGAGTCTACTGAGCTCGTTGTTAATGATGGCGGTCTTCCGAGAATCGTTGATTTGTGTAAGGTCTTCCGACAGGCCAGGACACATAGTTCTGACGTTCCAGCTTGCAAAGCGAAGGGCTGGTACCTTCTTTCCTTTTTTCATGTTGTTTGGTGCGGTGTATCAGTCCACCTTTCGGGCAATGACCCTGAGCTCCAAGCACCCATTGAAGCAGGCAGACTGTGGCGGGACAGAACCTTATTGACCGGGGGCTGCCCGGTTTGAGGCGGGCGGTAGCTGTCCAGTGAGGTGCAATGACCTCTCCCACCGACAAAGGCAACCCGTGGCGCCCAGTTTCTACGCCAATTTATCTGGACTTATAACCCGTAACTGCTGCCTTCCGTGTTGTTTCAGTCGCTGTGAGGCAACTATGGAGTGACCTCTCCATGGCGCATGCCTGGGCAAATTTATGGAGGTTGAGAGTTGCCCAGTCGTCAAAACCCCCCTCTCGGCCTTTCTGGTGGGGTCCAAAGGAGTGCAGGACACGACGTTTGGCACCAGTATGGCTGCAGGAACTGCCGGAAACATGCCAAAGGTGACACATGACCGCCTACGGGGTTCCGCTCCGGATTTTCTGTTAGGGTTTACTCCCTTAGCCTTGGTCTCTCCCGAGACGCCCACAAGGCAGTGGGGTTGTTGGGGCCCCTACACAGGTGTAGGATGGTGCCGGTGGGAGGAGGGGATGCAAGGGGGAGGGGTAGAGGGAGGGGGTGGGGGGGGGTGCAGGGGAAGGGGGTGCGGGGTGAAGATGGTGCGAGGGGGGTGCGGGCTGGGACGGGGTTGTGAGGGGGTGAGCTGAGAGGGTGGAGCAGGGAAGGGGACGGGGGTGGGGGATCAGTACATGGGATTGTGATATTATAGCTATCATGGAAACGTGGTTGAGGGATGGGCAGGACTGGCAGCTCAATGTTCCGGGGTACCGATGCTTCCGGCGTGACAGAGGTAGAGGTAAGAGAGGAAGGAGAGTTGCAGTATTGATTAAGGAGGACATCACGGCACTACTTAGAGAGATACCCGGGGGGAATGTCCAGCGAGGCCGTATGAGTAGAACTTAGAAATAAGAAAGGAGTGATCACTTTGATGGGATTAGACTATAGGCCCCTCAATAGTCAGAGGGAAGTGGAGGAGCATATATGTAGGGAAATCACAGATAGGTGTAGGAATTATAGGGTTGTAATCGTAGGTGATTTTAACTTACCTAATATTGACTGGGACTGCCTTAGTGCTGAGGGATCAGATGGGGAAGAATTTGTTAAGTGTGTCCATGATAGTTTTTTGAAGCAGTATGTGGATAGCCCTACTAGAGAAGGGGCGACACTCGACCTCCTCTTAGGAAATGAGGATGGGCAGGTGGTTGATGTGTCAGTGGGGGAGCACTTTGGGACCATTGACCATAACTCTATTAGCTTCAAGATAGTTATGGAAAAGGATAGGACTGGTCCTCAGGTTGAAGTCCTAAATTGGGGGAAGGCTAATTTCGATGGCATCAGACAGGAACTCTCAAACGTTGAATCGGAGTGGCTGTTTACAGGTAAAGGGATGTCTGGCAAGTGGGAGGCTTTTAAAAGTGAGAAAAAGATTTCAGGGCTGGCATGTTCCTCTTAGATGAAAGGGCAAGGCTGGCACGTTTAGGGAACCTTGGTTGATGAGGGATATGGAGGTATGGTCACGACAAAGAAGGAGGCATATGTCAGGTATAGGCAGCTGGGATCGAGCGAGTCCCTTGAGGAGTATAGGGGATGTAGGACTACACTTAAGAAGGAAATTAGGAGGGCGAAAAGCGGCCATGAGATTTCCCTGGCAAATAAGATAGAGGAGAATCCTAAAAGATTCTATAAGTATATTAAGAGTAAAAGGGTAGCTAGGGAGGGAGTAGGTCCCCTTAAGGATCAGTGTGGCAATCTTTGTGTGGAGCCACGGGAAATGGGCGAGGTCTTAAATGAATATTTATCATCCGTATTTACCGTGGAGAAGGTCATGGAAGCTAGTGAGTTCAAGGGAGGGAACACCGATATTCTGGAGCATATCAACATTACAAAGGAGGAGGTGTTGGAGGTTTTGAAGCGCATGAAGGTGGATAAATCCCCAGTGCTTGACCAGGTGTATCCTAGGATGCTATGGGAAGTAAGGGAGGAGATTGCAGGGGCCCTGGCAGAGATTTTTGTATCATCGTTAGCCACGGGTGAGGTACCGGAAGACTGGAGGATAGCTAATGTGCCTTTATTTAAGAAGGGCAGCAGGGATAAGCCAGGGAACTACAGGCTGGTGAGCCTTACATCAGTGGTGGGAAAGTTATTGGAAGGGATTCTGAGAGACAGGATTTTTCTGCATCTGGGAAGGCATGGTCTGATTAGGGATAGTCAGCAGGGCTTTGTGTGTGGGAAATCATGTCTCACGAATTTGATTGAGTTTTTCGAGGAGGTGACCAAGAGGATTGATGAGGGCGGGGTGATGGGCGTTGTCTACATGGACTTTAGCAAGGCCTTTGACAAGGACCCGCATGGTCGGCTGGTCCGGAAGGTTCGAACACATGGGATGCAGGGTGAGCTATCAAATTGGATAAAAAATTGGCTTGGTGATAGGAGGTAGAGGGTTATTTTTCAGATTGGAGGCTGGTGACCAGTGGTGTGCCGCAGGGATTGGTGCTGGGCCCTCTGTTGTTTGTCATATATATTAATGACTTGGATGTGAATATAAGGGGCATGATTAGTAAGTTTGCAGATGACACCAAAATTGGTGGTATAGTGGACAGTGAAGAAGGTTGTCTAAGGTTACAACAGGATATAGATCAACTGGGAAAGTGAGCAAGGGAGTGGTAAATGGAATTTAATGTATACAAGTGTGAAGTGATGCATTTTGGGAAGTTAAACCAGGGCAGGACATATACAGTGAATGGCAGGGCCCTGGGGAGTGTTGTTGAGCAGAGAGACCTTAGGGTGCAAGTACATCGTTCCCTGAAAGTGGCAACACAGGTAGACAGGGGTGGTGAAGAGGGCGTATGGCATGCTTCTCTTCATCGGCCGAGGCATTGAGTACAAAAGTTGGGACGTCATGTTCCAGTTGTGCATAACGTTGGTTTGGCTGCATTTGGAGTACCAAATGCAGTTCTGGTCGCCACACTACAGAAAATATGTGATTAAGCTGGAGAGGGTGCAGAAAACATTCACGAGGATGTTGCCTGGTTTGGAGGGCTTGAGTTTTCAAGAGAGATTGGATGGGCTGGGTCTGTTTTCCCTGAAGCGAAGGAGGCTGAGAGGGGACTTGATCGAGGTATATAAAATGGTGAGAGGCATAGATAGGGTAGACAGCCAGAGTCTGTTTCTCATGGTAGGGGTGAGTAAAACTAAAGGGCATAGATTTAAGGTGAGAGGGAGGAGGTTTAAAAGAGATCAAAGGGGTAAATTTTTCTCACAAAGAATAGTGGGTATCTGGAATGAGCTGCCTGAGGAGGTGGTGGAGGCAGGAACAGTAGCAACATTTAAGAGGCATCTGGACAGGTATTTGAATGAGCAAGGCATAGAGGGATATGGAATTAATGCAGGCAGGTGGGATTAGTATAGTTAGGCATTATGGTCGGCATGGACGCGGTGGACCGAAGGGCCTGTTTCTATGCTGTCCGACTCTATGACTCTATGACCATTGACCAGCCATATAAATTTTGTGGCTGCAAGGGCAGGTCAGAGGCTGGGAATTCAACAGCGAGTAACTCACCCGCTGACTCCCCAATGCCTGTCCACCGTCGACAAGTCACAAGTTAGGAGTTTGATGTAATACTCTCCACTTGCCTGGATGAATGCAGCTCCAACAACACTCCAGTATCTCAACACCATCCAGAACAAAGCAACCCACTTGATCAACATCCCATTCACCACGTTAAATATTCACTCCCTCTACCACCGGCACACAGTGGCAGCAGTTTGTACCATCTACAAGATTAACTGCAGCAATTCCCGAAGGCTCCTTCAACAGCTCCTTCCAAACCCTTGAGCTCCTCCACCTAAAAGGACAAGGACAGCAGATGTGTGGGAACACCACCACCTGCAAGTTCCCCTCCAAGCCACACACCATCCTGACTTAGAACTATATTGCCGTCCATTCATTGTGGCTGGGTCAGAATCCTGGAACTCCTTCCTCAATCGCACTTTTGGTGTACCTACACCACAGGCACTGCAGTGATTGAAGAAGGTGGCTCACTAGCACTTTCTCAAGGGCAATTAGGGATGGACAATAAATATTGGCCTTGCCAGTGACACTTGCAACCAATTTCAGAAAAAAAGTTGCAATCTGCTTTGGGAGGTTTTGGAGTCATGCAAGGAGCTATATAAATGCGAGTCGTCTTCTCTTTCTTTCTTAACCTCGTTCGGAAAAACGTGCCAAAATAAACGTATGCTATAAAATTCCAACCACTGAACTCCCTTCATGGCTTAGTGAGTGATTGTGCTCCATAGTTTGGTATTGCCACTTAGGGATGAAATTGATTAGAGCCCAACATGTTTCCGGTGCCTGACGCACCTCCAGAGGAAGCTTACCTGTTTGAGAATTTCCAATTAGAGTTGGCTGCTCTACAGGCATGACATTGAGAGGGGGAGGAAAACGGGAGGTTGTGCAGCTGGGAGAAACATTCCTGCTCTGTCTGATTCCATGCCAAAATGTACAATTTTTAAAATATGTACCTGTTTATTTTTGACGACTGGTTAATCAACACTCAATCTCAGCTCTACGCTGACACGATGTTGGGAGCTCACAGGACACCAGTCTGGTGTGCACTCTGTCTTCAATGAAACGGACTGTAATGGCTGCCCCCAGTCAGAGTGCCTCATGGTAGAGGTCACATGACTACAGAAAGCCAGGAGGCACATTTGTACAGTATTGCATTTCTACCCCAAACACCCACCTTCTCACTGTGTCTGCTTCCCTTAATTGGATGCCAAATGCTGCAATATCTGAGTGACGTCAGCCCAGCATCTGCTTCATTTAGCTATGCCCAATATCTTGAATGGGTCCTTAAATTGCCATTAGGTCTCACGTAAACATATGCTTGCTTAAGGCAGCCAGTCGCCAACCTAAATATTTTCCAAGGCCAATGTGACAACAGACATACTTCAGGTATTCTTAAGACATGGGACATAGCCCTGCAAAATTGGTCCTTTTTGTTCCCATTTTCCCCTAGGATACTGGGTGCAATGAGAACCAATTTATACTCAAAAGAGACTAGCCAGGTGCCAGACCCAGTCATTTGTTCTCAGTTATCTGATCACAGCTGGCACTACAATTAGCCTCGTGTCTTCAGAGGAAAGAGATGAAGTAGTAAGCCAGCAGTTTAATTCCTGATCACTATCCAGTAACAGAGTTGTACATATGGAGGAGAATGTAGTCTCTTTGACTTCAGCTATAATATTCCACATTCCTCTTCAGGGCTTCAGCAAAGATGGTCACACAAAACGCACGGTGAAACAACAAATTTGATTTAAATATTCCTGAAAGTGCTGAATGCTAGTTTCTAAGCTGAATAAAATAAATTTTCAGCATCTTGGTACTCAGGATTACATGTACCTTGGCTGCTGTTGGCTCTACTAAATGTGAAAAAAAAACCTTCCCACACAATTCCACAGAAACAATTGAAATCAAATTCCTTACATTCTGGAAGTATAACCTTGTGGTGGCTCAGATATTTTGATTAAAGACAGAATGGACATTTTTCACATGAATATGAAAAAAGACAAAGAAAAGGATTGAGGTGGGTTAGTGAGGTGTAAAATTCTGTTGACTATCTTCAAGGCATCGAAATTAAACTTGCAGGAGTAGAATTGAATTTTAGTGGTAAAGCAGTTTAGATTAGATTAGATTAGATTAGAGATACAGCACTGAAACAGGCCCTTCGGCCCACCGAGTCTGTGCCGAACATCAACCACCCATTTATACTAATCCTACACTAATCCCATATTCCTACCAAACATCCCCACCTGTCCCTATATTTCCCTACCACCTACCTATACTAGTGACAATTTATAATGGCCAATTTACCTATCAACCTGCAAGTCTTTTGGCTTGTGGGAGGAAACCGGAGCACCCGGAGAAAACCCACGCAGACACAGGGAGAACTTGCAAACTCCACACAGGCAGTACCGGGAATCGAACCCGGGTCCCTGGAGCTGTGAGGCAATGCTTATTTAAGCTAATCGAAGATTAAAGTAAAAATATGCTTAAAATAACCCTTTCCTGAGGTAAATACCATCATTAGAGAATAATCAATAAAAAGTTCGGCAGTGCAATGGAACCTACTTAATTCACATCTACAATTATAAAAAAAAGATTGGCTGTGGAAAAAGTTGCTTGGTTATTTCACAGCTGAGATGCCATGATCTTTATGTAGCTCGGAATATTTTCCAAAAGTGAAGGGTCATAAAAATATCAAAAAGATGCATTATTATGAACCAAAAAGGTAACTAAGTATGATAGAAACAACAGTCAAACGTGTATAGAAACACTCAGCAGGTCAGGCAGCATCTGTAGAGAGAGAGAGAGACAGAGTTATGAGCTGGATTTTCATTTCAGGGTTGGAACCCTGATACCGGGACCATTTCCGGGTCCCGACCCTTGCTCCACGCCTGTGCCTGACGACCAACGCAATTTTCAAGGAGGCGGCCAATTAATGGGCCTATGGCCTGTTTGCCATCCAATTAAGGGAAGCAGACACAGTGAGAAGGAGGGTGTTTGCGATAGAAATGCAATACTGTACAAATGTGCCTCCTGGCTTGTAGTCATGTGACCTCTACCATGAGGCACTCTGACTGGGGGCAGCCATTACAGTCAATTTCATTAAAGACAGAGTGCACACCAGACTGGTGTCCTGTGAGCTCCTAACATCATGTCAGAGTGGAGCTGTGATTAAGTGTTGAAGAGCTGTTTACAAGCACAGCTACAGAACAAAGGCCACAGGAATGGTCAGAACTGCTAAAAGCTTCTAAAAGCCGCAGGAAGTCACAGAAAAGGAACAAAGAAACAGCTGAAAGCACAGGGTAAGACAATGGCTGCAATTTTCCTCTGCCTGCGCCGGTCGAAGTGAAAGGTGATATAAAACCGAACTGGCAGTTCTTCCACTCGCATTGGAAAAATTATGAAATTGCAACAGATTTAATTCACAAATCAGAGCAGCTACGAGTAGCTACACTTTTATCACCGTTGGGGAGAGACTTATAAAGTGTATACCACCTTAAATCTCTCTGAAGAGCATAAAAAACAGAGAGCAGAGATTTTCAACGCCTTGAAGGTATGCTTTGAACCCCAGGTGAATGTAACCTATGAACGTATGTATTCACTATTCGGGTGACAAAGAGTCCATTGATCAGTCTGTGCCTGCATTAACACAGCTCGCAGAATCCTGTGAATTTGCACAACTAAAAGATGATCTAACTAAAGACAGAATTGTATTGGGCATAAGAGATCTGCAGTGAGCGCACGTCTACTGAGAGAGGCAAAACTGACTCTTCGGAAACCAGTCGATGTGTGCAGAAACACTGAGGTTGTAAATCAGCAGCTAGAGCATATTCATGGCAAAACAGACCAAGCCTTGCATTGTGCTGATAGACATTCCAGGCCGAAAGGGCAGTAAGATCACGGACAAAGGGCAGGATGCAAATACTGCGGAGGATATCACACAAAGGGAAAGAAAGCATGTCCAGCGTGGGGAAATCAATGTTCTAACTGCAAGAAGCTGAATCGTTTTGCACGCGAGTATTTGGCTGGAATGAAGGACAACAAGCAGGTACAGATGGCCATCGGAGAGTTATCAGCTGAAGATTTTGACGAATTGCTATACACCATATAACGGGTTGTTTCAGTCAGGTCGATAGGTAACAAATGGTTTGTGACTGTTGGAATGATGACTGCAGAAGGAGAACATCAAGTCAACATAAAGTGTCAGGTAGACACTGGTGCATCATTAACGTCAAAGTACACACCAGACTGGTGTCCTGTGAGCTCCTAACAAAGGGAGTTAGATATGGCGGGCCCGAGTTATAGGGCACCCAGCAGGCCATTAATGCAAACTCCAGATTCTTTGGAATGGCAAACAGCAGAGAGTAGTGGAACTGCCGCATGTCAGGTACCCGTGGAAGGGTGGCTCCACGATTTTACCTGGTGGTGCTTTTAGAACTGGTGGCAGCCTATGGAGTGTCCTATTTTGAAGAGCGGCAGGAGAAAGCCAACCAGCCAGACCAAACAGGCATGACTGAAGGTGACTCAGGAGGTGAGCAGCCACAGTGGTGTCAGCAGGATGTGGGTGCAGTGCAAGAAGCACTTCCATGGCCTTCTGAGTTCTGGCAAGGTGGGTGCCATGACACATCCAGATGACAAGCCTTCAGTTGTGTAGCCACCAGCAGACGCACGAGCCGAGCACCCAAGAGTGAATAATGCTCAGGAATATTGAGGTTATCTGTGCCCAGGTGCAATCCTGAGCTGTGGGCAAAGCTCACACCACAAGCACTTGTGGAGGAGCTACACTGGAGATCGTGACATCACGTGAGAGAACTGCTGGATGCAGTGAAGGAGGGTGCCATGGTCTTAATTCTCTCACTGTTGATGTTGCAGGAAAAAAGAGCATACATCACTTGAGAAAAGGGTCGGTCCAGTGGTGAAATGGCACATCTCCCTATTCTGACGTCCATGGAGGAGGAGGCCCCTGATATTGCTAGTGTGGAAACTTATCAGGAAGTGGGGAGGCCGTGGTGTAATCATAGTGTCACTGGACTAGTAATCCAGACCCCCAGGCTAATGCTCTGGGGATATGGGTTTGAATCCTACCATGGCAGATGGTGAAATTTGAACTCAATTAATAAATCTGGCATTAAAAAGCTAGTCTAATGGTGACCATAAACCCCATCTGGTTCACTAATGTCCTTCCGGGAAGGAAATCTGCCATCCTTACCTGGTCTGGCCTGCATGTGATTCCAGATCCACAGCAATGTGGTTGACTCTTAAATGCCCTCTGAAATGTCCTAGCAAGCCGCTCAGTTCAAGGGCAATTAGGGATGGCAACAAATGCTGGCCTCGCTCTTGACGCCCACATCCCATGAACGAATAAAAAAAAAAGTCGGCGATGGCAAGATGGGAGTCAGTCCAAGACAGGTTGAAAGAATATGACCATCTCCAGCTGATGGGGTGGTACTCCCTCCTCTGTTTACTCATTGCCGATACACAAGCTGTAATGGCCTACTGTGGCTCTGCAGAAACAGCTGCTGAAAGAGGAGAGCTTTCCTAACCAAAATCTTATGTCTCCTGCAGGACCATTTGTGGAGGGGGAGCCTCAGCTAGCCAGTGTGACAACAGCATCCACTTCAGAAAAGGAAGATGCATCCGAGGCAGCACAGCCACATCAGACAAGCATTGACCAGTCAGTGGCATTGATGCCACAAACATTAATGGAGTGGCTGCCAGTTGCACCCCAGCCTCTGTTGCATGGCCTTGCTGTACAGATGGTGCCTCAGTCAGACAGGCCAAGGGGGTGGCTGATGGTGCTCCATGAGGGGTGGCCCCCCAATATCATCGCTAACTGATCCACCCCTTTCATGGTGCGCATACATGTCAGAGGAAATCAACAGCTGGGGCGCAACTGGAAGCCCCTCCATACATTTTTGTGCCATCAATGCCATTGACTGGCACCCTTGTATCAGTGCAGATGGGGCAGGCTGTGGCGGTGCCCCCACTGGCACTGCAGTGCCGAGGACGGGCACCATGGGTCTGTCAAGTGCATGCAGGCACACGTGAGCAGCTTGCCTCCACTTTTGCCTGAGCCACAGGGGGAGCAACCCATAGGAGGCATCATATACAGACTTTGCCAGGTCAGTAGTTTCACTTTTTGGTGCACTTGGGTGACTTATGTTATGGCTTGTTCAGTCATAATGACTCAATGTAATGAAATGATTGAAGATTGAATCCAGACTTCTGTGATTCTAATGTTTTGATGATATTAAGGCACCAGAATGATGAAGCTGGTGTGCAACGCAAATGTGGTAGTTGGGGACATTGTGTGGCCGGTGGTGACTTGTCTTCCAGGCATTGTGAGATAAAGGGCATGTCTCTGCATCATATGCATCTTGGATGCACTCGCTCGTTGTGAGAAAGCTGAGCTTCTGAGCCAAATGCCCTCCAGGATGAGGCACCCTCAGAAGAAATGTCTCTGTATTAGTGTGGCATGAGCTTCCCCGCCATCATGGTTAATGACTTGATGCCTCAACTGGACCTGTGGAAGGCCTTGCAATGCAGCAACACCATGATCCACTACGTTTTCTTCCTCCTCCTTCAAAGATGTGTGTTGTTCCTCCGCATCTCCCTCTTCAAGGTCTACACCTTTCTGGAGGGCCATAAAGAGCAAGCACACCACAACAATGTGAGAAACTCTTGAGGGAGTGTACTGGAAGGCACCCACACAACTGGTCAAGGCACAGAAACCGTATCTTCAGCAGTCAGATGGTCTGCCCTACGGTGGCCCTTGTGCTAAGATGGCAGGGGTTGTAGCATCTCTGTGCTTCCATGCCTCCATTGTAGGGTTGCGCATTGGTGTCAGCAGCCATTTCTTCAAGGGATAGTCCTTGTCCCCGAGCAACTATCCACATTGTCCCTGTGGTGGCATGAACAGCTGCAGCACCTACAATTGCTTCAGGATGAAGGCGCCATAGCAGCTGCCTTGAAGCTGTGCAGACACCTGCAGAAAATGCTTGTGGTGGTCGCACAACAACTGGACATTGAGGCAGTGGAATCCCTTCCTGGAAAAGACTGCACCTGACTGCTCAACCAGGGCCTTGATGGTAACCTGGATGCAGTAGATAACCCCTGTACCTGATGGAATCCAGTGATGGAGACAAATCTTTGTGTCTATGTTACCCCATCAGTCTGGAACTCAATGTACTCTGAAGCTCTCTCATACAGGGCATCCATCACCTGCCTGATGCAACGATGGGCAGCTGCTTGCAATATGCCATTCAGGTCTGCTGTCCCCCTTTAAGATGACCCAGAAGCAAAGAAGTTCAGGACCACTTACAATTTCACGGCTACTGGCAGGGCATACCTACACGACTGGTGAGGCCTGAGGTGCTCCTAAAAGAGGGCACACAAGTCAGCTACCAATTGCCTTAGTAGGCACAGCCTCCAGCGACACTGATGCTCTGACATGTCTGGGAAGCTGATTCTTTGACCCTATGGTGAGCATATTGCCTTCGTGCCCTCCTGCCCTTCGTGCATCACTTCTGCATCTCTCGGGAGAAAGAGGCTGCATTTACTGTTGGAGCCACTGCTGCTCATCACCAACTCCGAGTAGTGGAGCCCCATGTCCAGAGATGGCCTCCCTAGCCACCGGCTGCACTGGAATGGATGCCTGGACCCCACTGCTGTACCCCACTAATGACTGCAGGTGCACTCCCACCCCCCTGCCCCTCCACTTCCAATTTCCCTACTGCCGACAAATAAAACTCTCTGCGAGCTCTGTTCACACAATGGCCACTGTGTGCTAATGCATGACGTGTTCTCTGCTCCTTCCCCCTTTGATTAGTAGTGATATATGAGAGTGACTGCCTTTGACATCAAGGCAGCATTTGACCAAGTTTGGCATCAAGGAGCCCTAGTAAAACTGGAGTCAGTGGGAATGAGGAGGAAAACTCTCTGCTGGCTGGAGTCATGCCTAGCGCAAAAAGGAAGATGGTTGTGGTGGTTGGAGGTCAATCAGCTCAGTCCCAGGACATCATTGCAGGAGATCGTCAGGGTAGTGTTCCAGGCCCACCCATCTTCAGCTGCATCAATGATCTTCACTCCATCATAAGGTCAGAAGTGGGGATGTTCGCTGATGATTCAGCAATGTTCAGCACCATTCGCAACTCCTCAGATACTGAAGCAGCCCATGTCCAGATGCAGCAAGACCTGGACAAAATCCAGGCTTGGGCTGATAAGTGGCAAATAACATTCATGCCACGCAAGTGCCAGACAGTGACCATCTCAAACAAAAGAGAATCTATCCATCTCCCCTTGATGTTCAATGGCATTACCATTTCTGAATCCTCTGCAATCAATATTCTGAGGGTTACCATTGCCCAGAAACAGAAGTGGACCAGCCACATAAATACTGTAGCTACAAGAGCAGGTCAGAGGCTAGGAATCCTGCGACGAGTAACTCATCTCCTGACTCCCCAAAGCCTGTCCACCATCTACAAGGCACAAGTCAGGAGTGTGATCCCTTGCCTGAATGGATGCAGCTCCAACAACACTCAAGAAGCTCTACACCATCCAGGACAATGTAGCCCACTTGATTAGCATCCCATCCATTGGCATCCAATCCACCACCATCAACATTCACTCCCTTCACCACTGACGCACAGTAGCAGCAGTGTGTACCATCTACAAGATGTACTGCAGCAACGCACTAAGGCTCCTTCGACAGCACCTTCCAAACCAGTGACCTCTACCACCTAGAAGGACAAGGGCAGCAGAGACTTGGGAACACCACCACCTGCAAGTTCCCTCCAAGCCACACACCATCCTGACTTGGAACTATATCACCGCTCCTTCACTGTTGCTGGGTCAAAATCCTGGAACTCCCTCCCGAACAGCACTATTGGTGTACCTACACCCCAAGGACTGCAGCGGTTCAAGAAGACAGCTCACCACCACCTTCTGAAGGGCAATTAAGAATGGGCAATAAATGTTGGCCTAGCCAGGGACGCCCACATCCCATGAACGAATAAATAAAAAATTCATTGTTCAGAATTGCTGCCACCCCTATGACTAGCTCCCCGCTGTGCTCCTGCCTCCTTTCCATGGATGTACTTGTGACCCAGTGTATTTCCCATAAATGTCCTCTAAAATCTCATTCTGCCCTTCAATGAACGCTCAATTGGCTTACTTGCATCCTCTATTGATCACTTTGGGACGGGTGGCCGCCACCCACTATACAACACCTCTACCAAAAGCACTGGGAGGCGGGACTGTGTCGGAAGCTGGCACTCTGCTCAGTGATGCGAATTTACTGGGATGTCTGCCTCTGGTCCCAGCTCACTGTGCTACGAAAATTCAACTCAGCATTCCAGCTAAATTACTTTTTGTCAGAACTGTTCTGATGAATGGTCAGCAAACTGACTCTAACCCTAACTCATGTGCTCTCTCCACGGATGCTGTCTGATCTGCTGACTGTTTCCAGCATCCTCAATATTTTGCTTTTGTCAAAAGATTGCAAGACTGTTTCTGATGTTTTCACAGATAATGTTTTCACCAAGGTAATACCTTGAATATGCACTGACAGGGCAGAGAAGTAGACTGGGAGTAGTGTAATTGCACTTCTGAAAACTGACAGGAATAATTCTATACCATTATTAGCAAAAAAAAGTACTATTTTCCACAAAGACTGCAAATGATTATTACTTCTTAAAAGCTGTTAGTCGTCTGTTAAGTTTATGATGAATGTACTTAATCCTCTCTGATGGTGCTATATCTTCCAGAGACATAGGCTATTATCATGACGATTAGGTTGCATTGGCAGCTAAGAATGCAGCTGTTTTAGAAGTTAATTAAAAATACTTCAGGACTTGTAAGTATTTTCTATAGCACCACACAAACATGCAATACTCAGCAGGGATTTGTTCAAGTAATCCTGTCTAGTCTAATTATGTTTGAATTGCACTTGCAATACTGGCATGGTAAATCATCTTATTGGTAGCATGGATTGCAATTGTAACAAATACGTCTAATTGGCCTTTTAATATCATTCAGTATTAGGCATGCCTTTAACTTAGCCAGCTTGGGGCCACTGCTTCAACTTGGTTGAACTGAATTCCATACTCCTCTGAGTCACTTCACTTCAGCTGATGTTGCAGCTGTCCATCTTATCATTGTTTCTTAGAGTTGGTATTGGTAAATCTTACCATGTCTGCTGATCAAATTTGCTATGTTCCCCCCGATTTTTTTCTGTATTTAATTTGGGTGACTCATTAAATTGTTTACAACCCCTGTTGATTTTTGTAGTTGCCAATTTCTTCCTTATACAGCCATCTTGAGCAGGAGTTTTAATTTTCCAAATAACTTTAAATTAAGGAGATGAGTTAAATAGAAATCCCTTTCCATAGTTGTAGCGGTAGCAATATAGAAGAGCCGTTTAATTTGTGTAGTTAGATCTTCTGTTATTTTAATCTCAAGGTAAGAAAAGATTATAACAAAAACAAAAAATGCTGGAAACACTCAACAGGCCAGAGGAAATTCTGAGAGAAAACAAATTCAATGAGTTCACACCTGAAAACTTATCTGTTTCTCTCTCCATAGAAGCTGTTTGACCTGCTATATACTTCCAGCTTTTTTGTTTTTGTTTCAGATTCCCAGCATCTGCATTTTTCTTTAAATCCAAAATTCTGGTTGACTAATACTTAAAACGTTATTTTTTCCCAATAGACAATGGCAGTTTCATGCAGTTTTAATGAAAAATTGTGTACTTTAATGAAGAATAGTTATAGAGATGGTCACAAGAGAGCTGAGAGAAATCCTGAAGTGAATCCATCAAATATTGTTGGCACCCTTTGCTATTACAGAGCAACAGTGCGTAATGCTCCATTGGAAAAAATCTCCATGAAATTGTTTTCACAGTCTGACATGATCATGGTTTGTATAGACACTGGATTGGAATTTCTCAGATTGGATAACAGTAATGAAATAGAGTAACTTCCACTGCCTTAACATTAACAAGGTCATACAGAGGCTTTGATATGTTAAATGTGAAATCTGTTTATCCAAATAACTACAAGAGAATTTTCTGAAAGCTGCGAGGTTTACTGTAACTGCCCATATGATTTTGTTTGTTGTTCAAATCTAAAACTTTCTTACCCTGTGGCTGGCTAGTTCAACTGGACCAATTAATGTCTGGAAAGTTGAATATGAACTGATCTTTCTGAGGCAGAAAGAATATTCTTGAAGAAATTGCTGTTCCTGTTTATCATTGCATCAGCAAATCAGGTATGTACCGAATGCTATACTGCCAATGAATCCAAAGAATACTTATTGCTAGAGTAGCAGGAAATTGGATAGATACACTATTTTTTATTCTTTCATAGGATGTGGGTGTTGCTGGCAAGGTGAGCATTTGCTGCCCATCCCTAATTGCCCTTGAACTGAGTGGCTTGCTCGGCCATTTCAGAGGGCAGTTAAGAGTGAACCACATTGCTGTAGGTCTGGCGTCACACGTTGGCCAGACCAGGTAAGGATGGCAGATTTCCTTCCTTAAAGGACATTAGTGAACCATAATGGTTTTTACAACAATCCAGGGTGGTTTTATGCCACCATTACTGAGGCCAGCTTTTAATTCCAGATTTAATTAATTGAATTTAAATTCTACCAGCTGCCGTGTTGAGATTTGAACCTATGTCGCCAGAACATTAGCCTGGGCCTCTGGATTACTAGTCCAGTGACATTACCACGAGCCCACAACCTCGCCAAACATTCCTTTAAATCAATAGAAACACAGGAAAATCAGGAAATTAGACTGAGATAAATGGATATAAACCCCAAATCGATATGAAAATCAATGCGTCAACATTCAAAAAGCAATCTGCATGCCTGGACTCAACTGAGCAGGAGGAAGTGAGAAATATGGAAGCAGGTCCTCACAGTGATAAAGTGCGTGTGCAAGATTCAGCTCAAGATAAAACACTGCACCCCACATTTGGTCCGCAATGTCCATCTCTCCCTGGATGACAAATGCTAAAGGGACTGTGATCAGAGGACTGTACTTCTGCAACGGGTCCTACCCTTCATTAATGCATTCTGGACAACAGTGCACAAGGCCACACAAACCCTTCAAATCTGCACATATGCTTGGTGCACTTGCCGACCAATGGGCACATTTGCGTAACTGTCACAGCTAGCTGCAAGACATTAGCCAGGAATTTCCTCAATGGTATTCTCGTTCCACTGCCGTAGCTTTGCTGGCGGCCCTATTTACGTGTGTAAATGAGATTTCTGCCATACCTCTTTTTAAGTGTGGGAGCAACTCCAAGAAAATTCCCAGCCATAATGGTAGAGCAAGTTTCTAGAGGAAACATCTGTGGGAGAAAACCAGTTAAGAAGGGTCATGCATGGAATCTACTTGGAGCTAAGGAAATGCTGAATTATCTGAAACTCATACACAGAAACCCACAAAATCCAGATTCCCCCCATACAATCTGGACCACCTCAAAAAAGCCAAAAGAAGGGACAAAATTGCAATCATTCCACTTCTCCTAAAAAGGTCACTATATTTTCAGGATCTATAACCTAAAGCACATAGCTGCTAGACTGGGTATGCGGTAGGTGGTGAGGAAATCAACAAGAGGGAAAACATACTTGTCCTCACCAATCTGCCTGCCACAGATGCATCTGTCCATGAAGTATTGGTTGGAGTGACCACCGCACAGTCCTTATGGAGATGAAGTCCCGCATTCACATTGAGGATACCCTCCATCGTGTTGTGTGGCACTATCACCATGCTGAATGGGATAGATCTCGAACAGATCGAGCAATGCAAAACTGGACATCTGTGAGATGTTAGGGGGCATCGTCTAAAAATTAGGACCAGACCATTCAGGAGAGATGTTAGGAAGCACTTCTTCACGCAAAGGGTGGTAGAGGTTTGGAACTCGCTCCCACAAACAGCAGGTGTGGCCACACCAGAGTTTTGTACAGCTGCAGCATGACCTCGTGGCTCTGAAACTCGATCCCCCTACTAATAAAAGCTAACACACCATATGCCTTCTTAACAGCCCTATTAACCTGGGTGGCAACTTTCAGGGATTTATGTACCTGGACACCAAGATCTCTCTGCTCATATACACTACCAAGAATCTTCCCATTAGCCCAGTACTCTGCATTCCTGTTACTCCTTCCAAAGTGAATCACCTCACACTTTTCCGCATTAAACTCCATTTGCCATCTCTCAGCCCAGCTCTGCAGCCTATCTATGTCCCTCTGTACCCTCCAACTTCCTTCGGCACTATCCACAACTCCACCGACCTGCGTGTCATCCGCAAATTTACTAACCCACCCTTCTACACCCTCTTCCAGGTCATTTATAAAAATGACAAACAGCAGTGGCCCCAAAACAGATCCTTGTGGTACACCACTAGTAACTAAACTCCAGGATGAACATTTGCCATCAACCACCACCCTCTGTCTTCTTTTAGCTAGCCAATTTCTGATCCAAAGCTCTAAATCACCTTCAATCCCATACTTCCGTATTTTTTGCAATAGCCTACCGTGGGGAACCTTATCAAACGCCTTACTGAAATCCATATACACCACATCCACGGCTTTACCCTCATCCACCTGTTTGG
This sequence comes from Heterodontus francisci, assembly GCF_036365525.1. Lineage (NCBI taxonomy): Eukaryota > Metazoa > Chordata > Chondrichthyes > Heterodontiformes > Heterodontidae > Heterodontus > Heterodontus francisci. The sequence goes on from NC_090375.1 coordinate 97,147,281, forward strand.
ACACCTTCTCGAAAAACTCAATAAGGTTTGTGAGGCACGACCTACCCGTCACAAAACCGTGCTGACTATCTCTAATGAACTTATTCTTTTCAAGATGATTATAAATCCCATCTCTTATAACCTTTTCCAACATTTTACCCACAACCGAAGTAAGGCTCACAGGTCTATAATTACCAGGGCTGTCTCTACTCCCCTTCTTGAACAAGGGGACAACATTTGCTATCCTCCAGTCTTCCAGCACGATTCCTGTCGACAATGACGACATAAAGATCAAGGACAAAGGCTCTGCAATCTCCTCCCTAGCTTCCCAGAGAATCCTAGGATAAATCCCATTTGGCCCAGGGGACTTATCTATTTTCACACTTTCCAAAATTGCTAACACCTCCTCCTGGTGAACCTCAATCCCATCTAGCCTAGTAGTCTGTATCTCAGTATTCTCCTCGACAACATTTTCTTTCTCTACTGTAAATACTGACGAAAAATATTCATTTAACACTTCCCCTATCTCCTCTGATTCCACACACAACTTCCCACTACTATCCTTGATTGGCCCTAACCTAACTCTAGTCATTCTTTTATTCCTGATATACCTATAGAAAGCCTTAGGGTTTTCCTTGATCCTATCCGCCAATGACTTCTCGTGTCCTCTCCTCGCTCTTCTTAGCTCTCCCTTTAGATCTTTCCTGGCTAGCTTGTAACTCTCAAGCGCCCTAACTGAGCCTTCACGTCTCATCCTAACATAAGCCGCCGCCTTCCTCTTGACAAGCGCTTCAACTTCTTTAGTAAACCACGGCTCCCTCGCTCGACAACTTCCTCCCTGCCTCACAGGTACATACTTATCAAGGACACGCAGTAGCTGCTCCTTGAATAAGCTCCACATTTCTATTGTTCCCATCCCCTGCAGTTTCCTTCCCCATCCTACGCATCCTAAATCTTGCCTAATCGCATCATAATTTCCTTTCCCCCAGCTATAATTCTTGCCCTGCGGTATATACCTGTCCCTGCCCATCGCTAAGGTAAACCTAACCGAATTGTGATCACTATCACCAAAGTGCTCACCGACATCTAAATCTAACACCTGGCCGGGTTCATTACCCAGTACCAAATCCAATGTGGCATCGCCCCTGGTTGGCCTGTCTACATACTGTGTCAGAAAACCCTCCTGCACACACTGGACAAAAACTGACCCATCTAAAGTACTTGAACTATAGTATTTCCAGTCAATATTTGGAAAGTTAAAGTCCCCCATAACAACTACCCTGTTACTCTCGCCCCTGTCAAGAATCATCTTCGCTATCCTTTCCTCTACATCTCTGGAACTATTCGGAGGTCTATAGAAAACTCCCAACAGGGTGACCTCTCCTCTCCTGTTTCTAACCTCGGCCCATACTACCTCAGTAGACGAGTCCTCAAACGTCCTTTCTGCCGCTGTAATTCCCTCCTTGATTAACAATGCCACACCCCCCCCTCTTTTACCCTCTTCTCTGTTCTTTCTGAAACATCTAAATCCCGGAACCTGCAACATCCATTCCTGCCCCTGCTCTACCCATGTCTCCGAAATGGCCACAACATCGAGATCCCAGGTACCAACCCATGCTGCAAGCTCACCCACCTTATTTCGGATGCTCCTGGCGTTGAAGTAGACACACTTTAAACCAAGTTCTTGCTTGCCAGTGCCCTCTTGCGTCCTTGTAACCTTATCCCTGACCTCACTACTCTCAACATCCTGTACACTGGAACTACAATTTAGGTTCCCATTCCCCTGCTGAATTAGTTTAAACCCCCCCGAAGAGCACTAACAAATCTCCCCCCCAGGATATTGGTACCCCTCTGGTTCAGGTGAAGACCATCCTGTTTGTATAGGTCCCACCTACCCCAGAAAGAGCCCCAATTATCCAGGAAACCAAAACCCTCCCTCCTACACCATCCCTGCAGCCATCTTCCTATCTTCCTATGTTCCTGTGAGGCACTGTGCGCCATCAGCAGCAGCAGAATTGTTCTCAACCACAATCTGTAACCTCATGGCATATCCCCCACTCTACCATTACCGTGGCATATCAAGCCGGGAGACCAACCCTAGTTCAATGAAGAGTGCAGGAGGGCATGCCAGGAGCAGCACCAGGCATACCTCAAAATGAGGTGTCAATCAGTGAAGCTACAACACAGGATTACTTGCGTGCCAAACTGCGTAAGCAGCATGCAATAGACAGAGCTAAGCGATCCCATAACCAATGGATCATATCTAAGCTCTGCAGTCCTGCTACATCCAGCTATGAATGGTGGTGGACAATTAAAGAACTAACTGGAGGCGGTGGCTCCACAAATATCCCCATCCTCAATGATGGGGGAGCCCAGCACATCAGTGCGAAAGATAAGGCTGAAGCATTTGCAACAATCCTCAGCCAGAGGAGACGAGTTGATGATCCATCTCGGCCTCCTCCTGAAGTCCCCAGCATCACAGATGCCAGACTTCAGCCAATTCAATTCACTCCGCGTGATATCAAGAAACAATTAAAGGCACTGGATACTGCAAAGACTATGGGCCCTGACAATATTCTGGCAATAGTACTGAAGACCTGTGCTCCAAAACTTGCTGCGCCCCTAGCCAAGCTGTTCCAGTACAGCTACAACATTGGCATCTACCCAGCAATGTGGACAATTGCCCAGGTATGTTCTGTATACAAAAAGCAGGACAAGTCCAACCCGGTCAATTACTGCCCCATCAGCCAACTCTCAATCTTCAGCAAAGTGATGGAAGGAGTCATCGACATTGCTATCAAGCGGCACTTGCACAGCAATAACCTGCTCAGTAACGCTCAGTTTGGGTTCCACCAGGGCCACTCAGCTCCTGACCTCATTACAGCCTTGGTTCAAACATGGACAAAAGAGCTGAACTCAAGAAGTGAGGTGAGAGTTACTGCCCTTGACATCAAGGCAGCATTTGACCGAGTATGCCATCAAGGAGCCCTCGCAAAACTGAAGTCAATGGGAATCAGGGGGAAAAAACTCTGCTGGTTGGAATTGTACCTAGTGCAAAGGATAATGATTGTGGTTGTTGGAGGTCAATCATTTCAGCCCCAGGAAATCACTGCAGGAATTCCTCAGGATAGTGTCCTCGGCCCAACCATCTTCAGCTGCTTCATCAATGACCTTCCTTCAATCATAAGGTCAGAAGTGGGGGTGTTTGCTGATGATTGCACAATGTTCAGCACCATTCACGACTCCTCAGATACTGAAGCAGTTCGTGTAGAAATGCAGCAAGACCTGGACAATATCCAGGCTTGGGCTGATAAATGGCAAGTAACATTCGCGCCACACAAGTACCAGGCAATGGCCATCCCCAACAAGAGAGAATCTAACCATCATCCCTTGATATTCAATTGCATTACGATTGCTGAATCCCCCATTATCAACATCCTGGGGGTTACCATTGACCAGAAACTGAACTGGAATAGCCATATAAATACCGTGGCTACAAGAGCAGGTCAAGAGGCTTGGAATTCTGTAGCGAATAACTCACCTCCTGACTCCCCAAAGCCTGTCCACCATCTACAAGGCACAAGTCAGGTGTGTGATGGAATACTCTCCACTTGCCTGGATGGGTGCAGCTCCAACAACATCCAAGAAGCTCAACACCATTCAGGACAAAGCAACCTGCTTGATTGAAACCCTGTCCACAAACATTCACTCCCTCCATAACTGACGCACAGTGGCAGCAATGTGTACCATCTACAAGATGTACTGCAGCAATGCACCAAGGCTACTCAGGCAGCACCTTCCAAACCCACGACCTCCACCACCTGGAAGGACAAGAGTAGCAGATGCGTGAGAATATCACCACCTGCAAGTTCCCCTCCAAGTCACACACCATCCTGACGTGGAACTATATCGCCGTTCCTTCACTGTCGCTGGGTCAAAATCCTGGAATTCCCTTCCTAATAGCACTGTGGGTGTATCTACCGCACATGGACTGCAGCGGTTCAAGAAGACAGCCCACCACCACCTTCTCATGGGCAATTAGAGATAGGCAATAAATGTTGGCATGGCCAGCATGCACACATCCCATGAAACAAACTTACTAGAGACGCGGTTGCCATGGATTGCCGTGGCATCCAGGACCTCCCACATACTGCAGTTGCAGCACATCACCAGTCCTGCCATCCATATTGTGTTCAATAAATTTATTTTTCTGAATTAATTTATAGTTCCCTCTTCAGTGAACTCCGTCACTAATCAAACTCACTTCTTTACACTCTGTGCACTCAAGCAGCACTCATTACTTTAGTCTGCTGTTTCCCACTGCATGTTGTACTCTGTGCAGTGACTCCAGCCAGGAAGCATATAATGTTTCACTTTAATAGCATGCTTCCCAGAGGTCTGCACATATAAATTCCTAACCAATGGATACACCGGCCCTGAATTTCCTCTCTGCCGCTATGGGGGAAATCTTTGACCCATCCACTTGTTATTTGCCACATGACACTGGCCCACTTTTCATTTTCTGGATGGTTGTCAAGGCTATTTACAATGCAACCAGGGTCCCCTCCTTGGTTGGAAATTCTGTCTGTGGGCCAGCTGTGCCACCCACTGAATTAAAGCAAATTAATAAAGTGATCCATTTCAAATAAATATGTTTATGCGCTGTAGAAGTGAAATTGAGCTGTTAAATTTTAAATGCCTCCCTGATCTGCTTCTCTGACTCTACAGAGATCATTATCACCCTTTCCAGTCCCCTCTCCTTGGACTGGCATTTATGTAGTACCTTATCACACCTCAAAGTAATTTAATTTTTCTTCAAGTGCAGTTACTCATGTTCTCCCAGGTAGCTTCCCAGTGAGAATCACTTGACTATAGTGACATTAGTGTGCAGAGTTATATGGAGCTGAGTGGGAATAATTTCTGTCCCTAGCAATTAGTTTACCCTTTCAGTTTTGATTAGTGAATCAGGCTGACTGCCCAGTCATTCACAGTGTCTTCGAGTCCTCTTGACCTGCCTGGAACAGGTATTTTCAAGTATTAAATTATCAAGTCTGGTACGAGGGGTTGACTTGGTTTTAAACTACTGTCTCCAGGCACGCAACCTTCGAGCTAAAGAAATCTTACTTACCTTCCACCCCACAAAGAGGAATAGTCGCTTGTTGGTCTGTACTGTGTCAGCCTGACTTAAAAGTTCTTAGAGCAGACACAAAATGGATCTTTATGGACCAAATAATGATAAATGGCAAAATGGCCACACACCAGCTCCTGTGCATTGTTCCAAACACCTGATCCATTTAGCCTACAACTTGTCAGGTTTCTATTACTGTTGCCATCTTAGACTGGCCAAAACTTTTTGTCTTAATGTCAACCATGCTGATCTCCAGGATTTCATGATTATTTCTGTCATCCCTGTGCAGAACAGTGAAAAAACATTACAAAGTGTTTGTTACCATGAAAGCTGCTGCCTGGTGGGTGGATTTGTGTATGTCTGGCTGTGTCTCAATCCAGAAGCCACTTGCACTCTTGGTCCACAATTAATGATGCGGGTTAATGCCCTGCACTAAAAGTGGGAAAATAACAGGTTTGATTAAAAAAAAACAGTAATGGGCACAGGATGCCCTTGAAAGTTGAAAAAAAAAACTTAAGCCAAAAATAAGAGGATTTTATGCGTTTATGACAAACATCGGCAACTGTAATTCAGAGACTGGAGGGGCTGGGCGATCTCATTCAGGCCGATCAATTTTAAATCTTTTCTTTAATCCCTACCAAAAACTGATTTTAAATGGACTCGTCCTAATAAATTTCTTTGTTACGGTGTGTTAACATTTACAATTTCCCAAGCGTACAGCACTAAGTAGTAATGCACGCTGTGACATACTAACATAAGGCTGCTGGTGATCTCTCTGAAGTAGTTTTAGGTCTGTTCATATTAAATGGACAGTTTCTGGGCAAATGAATTGCTGAAAAGAAATCTTGGAGCAAAACATCAGTGCATAATTCTCCATGAAAAGTAAAAGCTGTTCAGATCCTGAAGCCTTCCATCTAGTCGCGTAAAAAAAAAAGATAGCATTGCAAGAGTGACAAGGTAGGGTTTTTCACAATTGTGATACCAGACTATGAATAAGTGCATTAACATATCACTATTAAAATATGAAATATTATGGTTATAAAATAATTGGAAAATCTATTTGAAATCAGTCATCTGAAATTCAGCATTGAAAAATCCCTAATTTGATTCCAGTGCAGGAAGTAACATTTGCAGCTAATCTCTCCCGCATTTTTTCCAGGACAAAGTATTTTTTTAATGTTGGGGAAATGCTGCATCACTATCAGTAAGTCATTAAGCTTCCACTCAGCATCTGACCAAATGCAGTTGATGAGATACAAGGACAGCAGGTTACCACTCTACAGCTCGAGTCACCAATTCTAGTTGGATCCATTCCAAAAAGTTTCAACACATGACCCCAACACATGAACTCCCTTCCGAACAGCACTGTGGGTGTACCTACACCCCAAGGACTGCAGCGGTTCAAGAAGGCAGCTCACTGCCACCTTCTCAAGGGCAATTAGGGATGGGCAATAAATGCTGGCCTTGCCAGTGATGCCCACATCCCCTGAACGAATAAAAAAAAACTGCCCCGTCACCACATTCCTGCCATTGGTCGTCCGGCATGTCCATCCTCGCAGCGCACTGCCTTCCCACACCAATTAGAAAGCAAATGGATTCTTCATTAGATGGATGATTCTTTTCTGTCAGTCAAACAGCCATTTGCTTCCCATCTCAATTATTTTTATAATGCATAAATGAATTCCACAATGGTTTTTTAGCCAGCTTGTACACAGTGATGCCCACGAGATTAACCTTTAATTCCTGGAATCTCCAGGATAATCCTGGGGGACGTCAACAGCACATAAATGGGCAGAATCTTGTTGAGCTCCATAGTGGGGAGGGTGGGGTGGGTGGGTGACCAGAAGATTGCAGTGGCCCGACACCGGAACTGCCGAGCCCGATCTACCCGGAGGTGACGAGGCTCTGTGGCAGCAGCCCGCCGCTCGGTGACGGGACCCAACTTTAAATATTGAAATAAAGGACATGAATAAATGAACGTACCATTCCCCGCAATGTTACCGGCAGTCCGCAATCCTCCATGTGACGGCCAGTACTCACACGCCTTCATTTTCCCGCCCAGGAAAAGCTGGCCCAACAAGGTGGGGAAGGGGGATCTTAGGATTTCTAGTGTAGTGGGGTGAGGCGTGGGGAAATGGGGTCAACTCTGCATTTCTAGTGTGGGGGTGGGGAGGGGTGACTTCTGCAATTTGTGCAGTGAGTGTGGGGGCAGGTCAACTGTTCAATTTAAGTGTTTTGGAGGGGTAACGGGGCTGCCATTTATTTTCTGTGTATTGGGTGGGGGGAGTGGGTCACACATTTATGTACAGTGTAGTGGAGGGTGGTTCTGGGGTTGAAGTTTGTACTCTCTATGTAGGTCTGGCAGCCCTTTAAAAAGGGCACCAGCGCCTGCGCAGAGGCAGCTGACGCCATTGCCGGAGTTGCAGAGCCCACCCCCGCCACATGTTGTGGGGGGGGGGGTTGGTGTGGCAGACCACCCTCCATATGGAAATGAGCCACCACGTGCTAGTCTGCTGTGGCATGACAGCACGTGGCTCAATTTTGTTCGCCCACTGCCACTCCCGGTGGTGGGAGGATAAAATTCAACCCAATAAGATTAGACTTCACTCTGTGTACATTTAAACAAGGTAATTTGAATCAAATAAATGCTTCTTTCACAGTACATCCTAAATTATTATCACCCATACTGTGTTGCTGCACAAAGGCCCTGAATTATAATCACCCATTTTCCCTGAAAGCCCATGGCTAAGGGGCCAGATTCAAGCACTGTGCTACCAGAACCTTTAATAGCAAAACCTGTCACTACACTATCTGAAGTGGATAGAAAAGGAGAATTTTAAATTGCATTTTAATTTTACCTGGGTTTTTCAAGCAAGGCATTATTAAAAAAGAAAGGCTGCCTCCCTAATAGTTACTTTCTTTTCAAATGACAAGCTTTTTTGTTTCTAATAGTTCCACCAAACTAATATTGAGATGGGAATTCTCAAGAAGCGAAGTAACCAGCTTGTGACCAGTAGTAACCTCAGTGGCCTTCCTGATTATCTGTTTTTCCTCTCTTGGTTGTGGGAGAGAACTGCTGGGAATTGAACTCTTGGATTTACTATTTATAACCTAATTGTTTTAGGCTACTGAACTACATGGTGTGGGAAAAGCCATAAGTTTCTGACTTTAAAGCCTTTTCTCTTTATTTCCTACTCTCTGCTAATTGACACCATTGGACCTATTTGCAGTTACTTTGGGAAAGGTATCAATAGATTTGACAATTTCCAAATGTTAGTGTTTTAAAAGTTCCAGTCCTCAATTTCTGCAAATTTATTGTTTTGTAAACTATTGCACAACTATTCATCTGTTTGAATGTAAAGACCAATGTTGTTACCTCAGTAATACAGAAACTCGTCAACAGATTTTAATCAGGAGTGTTTTATGGTATAAATAGTAAGTATCTTTCATATAAACAGTGAGTGGCTCAGACAAGAATTGTATTTGCTTTTGTGACAAGTTAGATAGATTGCATTAATTTTTTGCAGTTCTGTAATTTTCTATGTTCTTATATAATCAGCTTGTAAATTATCTGCAAGTACTTCTTGGCACATTTTTCAATGTGGTATGTAGTGCAGAGCTAACAGAATTTGCAGCAATAATGCAGATTCCAAAGGACGGGATTTTAAGATTGGATTAGTTAGGAGGGGGTGGGGTTTAAATTTTTTGAATTTTAGAGTGGGAACACAATCCTGTTCCAATGCACCCACTTCCAGGTTTAACATAGGCATCTCTCCTATCTCCTTACTATCCCAGGCCCCAAACACTCCTTTCACGTGAAGCAGCGATTTATTTGTACTTCTTTTCAATGTAGTAAACTGTATTCGCTGCTCACCATGTGGTTTCCTCTACACTGGGGAGACCAAATGCAGACTGGTGACCGCTTTGCGGAACACCTCCGCTCAGTCCGAAAGCATGACACCAAGCTTCCAGTTGCTTGTCATTTCAACACTCCCCCCTGCTCTCATCCTCACATCTCTGTCCTGGGATTGCTGCAGTGATCCAGTGAACATCAACACAAGCTCGAGGAACAGCATCTCGTTTACCGATTAAGCACACTACAGCCTACCGGACTGAACATTGAGTTCAATAATTTCAGAGCATGACAGGCCCCCCATTTTACTTTTATTTTTAGTTATTTTTTCTTTTTAATGTATTTTTTTGTGTTTATTTTATTTTATTTTATCTTAGTTTGTTCAGTTTGCCTACCCACTTTTTTTTCATGTTTGTACTTGCGGCTGTTCAGTTTTCAGTCCGTAAACACCCTATCTGTACTAATGCTTTGTCTTTCAGCACACTATTAACATATTGTTTGCCTTTGCTCCATGACCTTCTGGTCGGTTATTCTCTATGACCTTGTCCTATCTACACCACTCCTTTGTATCGCTTGCCCCACCCCTGCTTTACTTGCTTAAAACCTTTCACATTTCTAATATTTGCCAGTTCTGAAGAAGGGTCACTGACCTGAAACGTTAACTCTGCTTCTCTCTCCACAGATGCTGCCAGACCTGCTGAGTATTTCCAGCATTTCTTGTTTTTATTTCAGATTTCCAGCACCTGCAGTATTTTACTTTTATTAACATAGGCGTATTTGGATACCGTTGAGAAATCTACCTGGCAAAGTCGGAGATTTAATAATTGGATGCGAGTTGGTGCTTATTGAAGCAATTAACATCTAGGGGTGGGGCTATTGAGGTCCTTTCAAATTGTGTGTAAACTGGCTTCAAACTTAACTTAAGTAGTATGGGTTTCCAGGGAAATGGAGCTGAGTTTGAGCAGCAGTTCAGGTGGTTATTTAAATCTTCCATTGTCCCGTCTAAATTTCAAATGAGCAAGATTATGATGGGAGGTGCCTTGATCGTGTTTGTCAACACATCAGAAGAGGAAGACCATCACCATTCATGGCAGCAATGACGTGCTGTGCTGGGATCCGCATATGCTCAGGAGGGAGGTGCTCAGGGGAGAGGTGCAAAGGTGGGAGGTGCTCAGGAGAAAGGTGCACAAGATAGAAACTGAGGTTGCAGGAAGCGCATATGTTCCTATTGCTTCTTTGTCGTGCATCCCGTATGGCTTCAGCAGAGACAGAAACAGGTTGCTCAGATCCCTAACATAACTGCTGTGATGCTTGGGCTGATGACCTCTGAGATTTTGAGAACTTAATAGCCCCGTCAAAGACTGCTCCACCTGTATCTGTGCAGGGGCAGTTTTGGCCATTGGGAGTCGAAGCAGCATGTGGGGTTCTGTCTGAGGTGGGGTGGCAGCAACAACTGAGAGACAGGAACGCTTTGAGTGGAATCCCAGCTTCCACGTCTACTTTCGGTATCATCCCTCACCTAGGCCAGCACTACATCGTTCCTGCCACTCTGCTGTGGACCAGCTTGGTGGAGAACAGTGACACATTATAAGGCCATGGATTCAATATCTGCCATCCTGTGTAAGGTGGCAGACAAGTTGGCAAGCAAAGTCTGCATGGCCGATGTCATGATCTGCACGGACTCATTTGATAGCCCTGCTAAAAACTCCGTGGAAGCACCCGCTCTAACCATGACATTCTCATAATTCTCTGCACCACCAAACCACTAATGATCAATTTGGACTCTTCCAACCTCTCTGCTGCTGTGGAGAGTGTGTGTGCTGTTGGGTTTGCTGGGTTAGTATTAGTAGCATTGTAGAGCATTCTAGAGAAAGTCTTAGACTCCAGTAAAGGTTAACTAACCACTCTTTATTATTGACAGTTACGATATACAATCTCCACAAGCCACCGAAACTAGCATCTTTCATGCTGCTATACTATGCCTTCTTCTACTCAAGCCTATCTCATGTGACTGATATATCATCTCTTGTACAGTGGGAGGAGTCTCTCACTGTCTTTGGTATTAACTATTTACATCCTTATACTACATGTGTGGCACATCTGTCAGTACCTGGCTAAGTTCCTGATGCATCCAGGTTATTCTCCTACTCAATGATAGCCCCCCGGGCTCTGAATCTGGGTCCAGCTGAGAAGAGCTCGGAAAGGATTACCCCCCTTTTGTGGACCCAGCCCTGCCTCCAATGTCTGCTTGTGCTCGCTTGTGATGTGTGGATTGCCAGGTAAAAACTCAACTGTCTACGTGGGCCCACTAGAGTGATACTATCTGTGGTGTTCCATAATTTTATGTCCGGTGATGGTGTACTCTCAGAAAGAATGAGGTCTCTGAGGAATCATCCTGATGGATGCCCTGAGATACTTGCTGCAGCTGTGAAGGTCCGAGAAGGCAAAATAAATGGTTATGATTCAGTCATGGTTAGGTCATGAAACTGCTTCCAACATTACATCTTAGTCTTGGGAACAATGGTCCTGCTGTTCACCTCCCCAGCTACCTGCAACCATGGGCGGTGCAGTGGTTAGCGCCGCAGCCTCAAGCACCAGTGACCTGGGTTCGGTTCTGGGTACTGCCTGTGCGGAGTTTGCAAGTATTTTTTTATTCATTCAGGGATGTGGGCATCGCTGGCGAGGCCAGCATTTATTGCTCATCCCTAATTGTCCTTGAGAAGGTGGTGGTGAGCTGCCTTCTTGAACCGCTGCAGTCCATGTGGGGTAGGTACACCCACAGTGCTGTTATAAGGGAGTTCCATGATTTTGACCCAGCAACAGCGAAGGAACGGCGATATAGTTCCAAGTCAGGATGGTGTGTGACTTGGAGGGGAACTTACAGGTGGTGTTCCCATGCATTTGCTGCCTTTGTCCTGCTAGTTGGTAGAGGTCACAGGTTTGGAAGGTGCTGTCTGAGGAGCCTTGGTGCATTGCTGCAGTGCATCTTGTAGATGGTACACCCTGCTGCCACTGTACGTCGGTGGTGGAGGGGTGCCAATCATGTGGGCTGCTTTGTCCTGGATGGGGTCGAGCTTCTTGAGTGTTGTTGGAGCTGCACCCATCCAGACAAGTGGAGAGTATTCCATCACACTTCTGACTTGTGCTTTGTAGATGGAGACAGGCTTTGGGGAGTCAGGAGGTGAGTTACTCGCCTCAGGATTCCTAGCCTCTGACCTGCTCTTGTAGCCATGGTATTTATATGGCTACTTCAGTTCAGTTTCTGGTCAATGGCAGCCCCTAGGATGTTGATAGTGCGGGATTCAGCGATGGTAATGCCGTTGAATGTCAAGGGGAGATGGATGGTTAGATTCTCTCTTGTTGGAGCTGGTCATTGTCTGGCACTTGTGTGACACGAATGTTCCTTGCCACTTATCAGCCCAAGCCTGGATATTGTTCAGGTCTTGCTGCATTTCTACATGGACTGCTTCAGTATCTGAGGAGTCACGAATGGTGCTGAACATTGTGCAATCATGAGCGAACATCCCCACTTCTGACCTTATGATTGAAGGAAGGTCATTGATGAAGCAGCTGAAGATGGTTGGGCCCAGGACACTGCCCTGAGGAACTCCTGCAGTGATGTCCTGGAGCTCAGATGATTGACCTCCAACAACCACAACCATCTTCCTTTGCGCTCGGTATGACTCCAGCCAGCGAGGGTTTTCCACCTGATTCCCATTGACCTCAATTTTGCTAGGGCTCCTTGATGCCATACTCAGTCAAATGCTGCCTTGATGTCAAGGGCAGTAACTCTCACCTCACTTCTGGAGTTCAGCTCTTTTGTCCATGTTTGAACCAAGGCTGTAATGAGGTCAGGAGCTGAGTGGCCCTTGCGGAACCCAAACTGAGCGTCACTGAGCAGGTTATTGCTTAGCAAGTGCCACTTGATGGCACTGTTGATGACACCTTCCATCACTTTACTGATGATTGAGAGTAGGCTGATGGGGCGGTAATTGGCCGGGTTGGACTTGTCCTGCTTTTTGTGTACAGGACATACCTGGGCAATTTTCCACATTGCTGGGAAGATGCCAGTGTTGTAGTTGTACTGGAACAGCTTGGCTAGGGACGCGGCAAGTTCTGGAGTGCAGGTCTTCAGTATTACTGCCGGAATATTGTCAGGGCCCATAGCTTTTGCAGTATCCAGTGCCTTCAGTCGTTTCTTGATATCACGCAGAGTTAATCGAATTGGCTGAAGTCTGGTATCTGTGATGCTGGGGACTTTAGGAGGAGGCTGAGATGGATCATCAACTCGGCACTTCTGGCTGAAGATTGTTGCAAATGATTCAGCCTTATCTTTCACACTGATGTGCTGGGCTCCCCCATCATTGAGGATGGGGATATTTGTGGAGCCACCTCCTCCAGTTAGTTCTTTAATTGTCCACCACCATTCATGGCTGGATGTGGCAGGACTGCAGAGCTTAGATCTTATCCATTGGTTATGGGATCGTTTAGCTCTGTCTATCGCATGCTGCTTACGCAGTTTGGCACGCAGATAGTCCTGTGTTATAGCTTCGCCAGGTTGACACCTCATTTTGAGGTTTGCCTGGTGCTGCTCCTGGCATGCCCTCCTGCACTCTTCATTGAACCAGGGTTGGTCTCCTGGCATGTTGGTAATGGTAGAGTAGGGGATATGCCGGGCCATGAGGTTACAGATTGTGGTTGAGTACAATTCTGCTGCTGCTGATGGCGCACAGCGCCTCATGGATGCCCAGTTTTGCATTGCTAGATCTGTTCGAAATCTATCCCATTTAGCACGGTGGTCGTGCCACACAACACGATGGACGGTATCCTCAATGTGAAGGAGGGACATCGTCTCCACAAGGACTGTGCGGTGGTCACTCCTACCAATACAGTTATGGACAGAAGCATCTGCGGCAGGCAGATTGGTGAGAACGAGGTCAAGTATGTTTTTCCCTCGTGTTGGTTCCCTCACCACCTGCTGCAGACCTAGTCTAGCAGCTATGTCCTTTGGGACTCGGCCAGCTCGGTGAGTAGTAGCGCTACCGAGCCACTCTTGGTGATGGACATTGAAGTCCCCCACCCAGAGTACATTTTGTGCCGTTGCCACCCTCTGCGCTTCCTCCAAGTAGTGTTCAACATGGAGGATTACTGACTCATCAGCTGAGGGAGGGCGGTAGGTGGTAATCAGTAGGAGGTTACCTTGCCCATGTTTGACCTGATGACATGAGACTTCATGGGGTCCGGAGTCGATGTTGAGGACTCCCAGGGCAACTCCCTCCCTACTGTGTACCACTGTCCCGCCACCTCTGGTGGGTCTGTCCTGCCGGTGTGTCAGGACATACCCAGGGATGGTGATGGCACTGGGACATTGTCTGTGAGGTATGATTCCGTGAGTATGACTATGTCAGGCTGTTGCTTGACTAGTCTGTGGGACAGCTCTCCCAACTTTGGCACAAGCCCCCAGATGTTGGTAAGGAGGACTTTGCAGGGTCGACAGGGCTGGGTTTGCCGTTGCCGTTTCCGGTGCCCAGGTCGGTGTCGGGTGGTCCGACCAGATTCATTCCTTTTTATTGACTTCGTAGTGGTTAGGTACAAATGAGTAGCTTGCTGGGCCATTTCAGAGGGCATGTAAGAGTTAACCACATTGCTGTGGGTCTGGAGTCACATGTAGGCCAGACCAGGTAAGGACAGCAGATTTCCTTCCCAAAGGACATTAGTTAACCAGATGGGTTTTTACAACAATCGACAATGGTTTCATGGCCATCATTAGAATAGCTTTTAATTCCAGATTTATTAATTAAATTCAAATTCCACCTTCTGCTGTGGTGGGATTTGAACCCATGTCCCCAGAGAAATACCCTGAGTCTCTGGGTTACTAGTCCAGTGATAATACCACTACGCCACTGCCTACCCTCCAAGTTCTCTCTGTGACTGCGTGGGCTTCTGCCGGGTGCTCCGGTTTCCTCCCGCAGCCAAAGACTTGTAGGTTGATAGGTAAATTGGCCATTGTAAATTGCCCCTAGTGTAGGTAGGTGGTAGGAAAATGGTGGGGATGTGGTAGGGAATATGGGATTAATGTAGGATTAGTGTAAAAATGGGTGATTGTTGGTTGGCACAGACTCGGTGGGCCGAAGGGCCTGTTTCAGTGCTGTATGACTCTATAAAAAAAATGATTTACTGTTGTGAGCACTAGGTTTCTTGCTCCCATTGCTGGGGAAAAGTCTATCGCTCCTTCTCCTCCTGATTGCATGCAGCAGTAATTCGAGCAAGGGCATCGTTAAAGCTGGGTGCTGCCCTTGCTCTCTGTCCACAACCTGAAAATCTTCAATTTCCATATGTGCACTGTCTCTCTATTTTTGTTTGCTGGCTGGCAAGTGGCCTTTTAAGTTGCTTAATGATGAAAAGGAAGAAATGAATTGACAGGAACAGATGTGGAACTGTGAAGTGGATGGTTGTTTGTTTGCAGGACTGCTTTGTGTTCGAGGCAGGTTTGGGGGGTAGGAAACTGTCTGTTGTGAGATAGGTGCATTAGTAGAACCAAGATGAACCTTGCAATAATCAGGGCATCCCTGACATCCTGGACAGTAATGTGAGCAGCTGGTGGTGCATCACCTTCCTCCTCATCACCTTCCTTCTTGGAATCATCCAAAGATGATCTGAGGTCTGCACCTGTTTCCCCCTGCAGGCCCAAAATCTTGCTGCCATTCTCTGCCTTTCCCTAGTATTCTGCACTCTCTTCTGCAAGCAGGGAAAGAACTGACCTATGAGTGAGTGTAATGTGTTCATCCAATGAATGGAGATTATTTGGTGAGGGTGACCATCAGGAAAAGGCATGAAATTGCATAAGGATGAGGGTGAATGTCAGTCATGGATGGATGGGTACACAAGTAAGGTCTGTTGATAGGAAGAGTAATGTGTTGGAGTAGCTTGAGAAGGAGAGTGAGGGGGTGGGATGATGCGTGCAGCAGAATGTAGGTGGATGTGCCACTGTACTCATCTTTCCTGACCTGCTTAGGGCATTAAAGCACTTCCTGCACTGCATCCAGGAATGTGGCCCCTTCAGTTGATCTTGGCAACCTCTAACCATGCCCTCTTGGTCTCTGGTGCAAGTTTCTTCCTCCTATAGCTAGGGAATAATATCTGCCCCAGGCTCCTCACAGCCCCCAGAAGCACATCCAGGGAGGCATCATTGAAATAAGATGCAGCCTTTGAACATTTTACTTCCATTTCTCACCTTCCTGCTATCTTCTTCCCAACTCCAACTCCTTGAACTTATATCTTTGGATTGTCCATTTAAGTCACGCCATACAGGTCAACATCAGCTGCTGCTGACTGGACGGGAATCCCGGAAGAAAAATAATAATGAGGTGTCTGCATGAAAAAGCCATGGACACGTGCTGAATTTATCTCCAGCTTTCTCACACGATTTTGGACCTCCTACCCGCACTCCCAGTCCATCTCCCAAACAAGATTGGCACAAATGCTCCTGCTAATTTTTCATTCACTTTAGAAAATTCCTGAAATGATCATCTTCCCACTCGTTTCTCACAAATCAGTGTGCCATAAAATGTTCCCAGTACTTAGCAACAGCGGGCCAGAATCATTTGACTCACAGAAGAAAATGTGAAAGATGACTTTGGAGTGTATGGAAACAGGAATTATCATGCAGTCAACTCACTGCTGTTAGGAAAATTAAGTCAGAAAATGATTTTAAATATGATTTGTCAGATCAATTTTAAATAGCCCTTGAGGAAACAAAAATGGTTTAAATGATTAAAGTCAAATTATCGGAAAATTTGAGATAATTAAACAAAGTAAACTTTGATTCAAGTTAATAACTTGATGCAAACACATTTTATGATATCTTTAATTCACTGAATACTGTGAATTTTAAAGTACATAAGCCTTTTGGGAATGAAAGACTTTTTTTGCAGTTTGTATTTCCTTATAATACCAATATTGTTGCAATGTAATAGTATGTAATGTGTTTGTATCAAGTTATTAACTTTAATCAAAGCTTACTTTGTTTAATTATCTCAAATTTTCCGATAATTTGACTTTAATCATTTAAACCATTTTTGTTTCCTCAAGGGGTATTTAAAATTTGCTCATTTTAACTTGTGTTACCTGATAGTTGAATCCTTCACCAGAGAGAAGAATTTTGTGACATTGTCAACTTCGGAATACTTAAAACTTTGCGGATAATTTTAATCCAACCTGCCTGTCGTAAAACGTACAGGATCGCGTGGAACACTGATTTTACACCCACCTAATACTACTTTCCGCTGCTGTAGTTTCAGGGTGATAGCCGCTAAGCGCATTGCACTGTTGAACTACAAGAAAGCCCCCAGTGATTTAACATCCGCAGCACTTAAAGCAGCCAGAAGCACTGCACAAAGAACAGCAAGGCGCTGCGCAAACGACTACTGGAAACACCTATGCAGTCATAGTCAGCTGGCCTCAGACACCGGAAACATCAGAGGAATGTATGATGGCATTAAGAGAGCTCTTGGGCCAACCATCAAGAAGATCGCCCCTCTCTAATCTAAATCAGGGGACATAATCACTGACCAACGCAAACAAATGGACCGCTGGGTTGAGCACGACCTAGAACTGTACTCCAGGGAGAATGTTGTCACTGAGACTGCCCTCAATGCAGCCCAGCCTCTACCAGTCATGGATGAGCTGGACATACAGCCAACCAAATCGGAACTCAGTGATGCCATTGATTCTCTAGCCAGCGGAAAAGCCCCTGGGAAGGACAGCATTACCCCTGAAATAATCAAGAGTGCCAAGCCTGCTATACTCTCAGCACTACATGAACTTCTATGCCTGTGCTGGAACGAGGAAGCAGTACCCCAGGACATGCGCGATGCCAATATCATCACCCTCTATAAAAACAAAGGTGACCGCGGTGACTGCAACAACTACCGTGGAATCTCGCTGCTCAGCATAGTGGGGAAAGTCTTTGCTCGAGTCGCTCTAAACAGGCTCCAGAAGCTGGCCGAGCGCGTCTACCCTGAGGCACAGTGTGGCTTTCGTGCAGAGAGATCGACCGTTGACATGCTGTTCTCCCTTCGTCAGATACAGGAGAAATGACGTGAACAACAGATGCCCCTCTACATTGCTTTCATTGATCTCACCAAAGCCTTTGACCTCGTCAGCAGACGTGGTCTCTTCAGACTACTAGAAAAGATTGGATGCCCACCAAAGCTACTAAGTATCATCACCTCATTCCATGACAATATGAAAGGCACAATTCAACATGGTGGCTCCTCATCAGAGCCCTTTCCTATCCTGTGTGGCGTGAAACAGGACTGTGTTCTCGCACCCACACTTTGTTGGGATTTTCTTCTCCCTGCTGCTTTCTCATGCGTTCAAGTCCTCTGAAGAAGGAATTTTCCTCCACACAAGATCAGGGGGCAGGTTGTTCAACCTTGCCCGTCTAAGAGCGAATTCCAAAGTACGGAAAGTCCTCATCAGGGAACTCCTCTTTGCTGATGATGCTGCTTTAACATCTCACACTGAAGAATGCCTGCAGAGTCTCATCGACAGGTTTGCGGCTGCCTGCGATGAATTTGGCCTAACCATCAGTCTCAAGAAAACGAACATCATGGGGCAGGACGTCAGAAATGCTCCATCCATCAATATTGGCGACCACGCTCTGGAAGTGGTTCAAGAGTTCACCTACCTAGGCTCAACTATCACCAGTAACCTGTCTCTAGATGCTGAAATCAACAAGCGCATGGGAAAGGCTTCCACTGCTATGTCCAGACTGGCCAAGAGAGTGTGGGAAAATAGCGCACTGACACGGAACACAAAAGTCCGAGTGTATCAGGCCTGTGTCCTCAGTACCTTGCTCTGTGGCAGCGAGGCCTGGACATCGTATGTCAGCCAAGAGCGACGTCTCAATTCATTCCATCTTCGCTGCCTCCGGAGAATACTTGGCATCAGGTGGCAGGACCGTATCTCCAACACAGAAGTCCTCGAGGCGGCCAACATCCCCAGCTTACGCACACTACTGAGTCAGCGGCGCTTGAGATGGCTTGGCCATATGAGCCGCATGGAAGATGGCAGGATCCCCAAAGACACATTGTACAGCAAGCTCGCCACTGGTATCAGACCCACCGGCCGTCCATGTCTCCGCTTTAAAGACGTCTGAAAACGCGACATGAAATCCTGTGACATTGATCACAAGTCGTGGGAGTCAGTTGCCAGCGTTCGCCAGAGCTGGCGGGCAGCCATAAAGACGGGGCTAAAGTGTGGCGAGTCGAAGAGACTTAGTAGTTGGCAGGAAAAAAGACAGAGGCGTAAGGGGAGAGCCAACTGTGAAACAGCCCCGAGAAACAAATTTCTCTGCAGCACCTGTGGAAGAGTCTGTCACTCTAGAATTGGCCTTTATAGCCACTCCAGGCGCTGCTTCACAAACCACTGACCACCTCCAGGCATTTATCCATTGTCTCTCGAGATAAGGAGGCCAAAGAAGTAAAAGTAGTTTCAGGGTGAATATCAGGGGGTACTGGATTACTATTAGTTAAAGATGGGGTGTTATGCTATTACTATCAGTAAGTTATTGTATTACATTAGTTACGAGGGAAATCTGAATGTTACCAGTATGACTATTGTTTATCGGTGCAATTTCAGTGAGTTACTGTTAGTTACGGGTGGAATTAAAGCTCCTCCCATCTTTGGCTTCTCTACAAATCGCTTCCCGATCTTTGGTTTCCTCTTTTCGCCTGCTCACTTAGTTCTCTGATTTCCCGCACAACAGCTGCGAGCAGAAACCACCAGCAAAGATACTCAACTACAGGGCTCCCAACTTTTGTAAGGTAAATGCAATAACAGTTGCAGATATCATATGATCAGATAGCACGTGAAAGCCATGTGGTTAGAATGTCATGTGACCAAATCTCCAGGAATGCTTCCAATCAGAGTTGGCAACCCTAGCCACAACCAGGTTCGTCTTTGATGCATATTAAAACATTAAAAGCTCATTGCTGTAGGACAAATTGGCCTCGACTTTTTGTCTACCCTTTCCATCCATTGATTGGAGTACATCAGCAGAGGACCGGGTCTTTGTCGAGTCATGGAGATGTTCCCTGCACCCAAGGCAAAGACTCATTGAAGTACAGCAGATGAAGTTTAGTTGTAGATCTCCAAGGTCTGCTTCAGCATGGGGACTTCAGCAGACAATCGATGGTAACACCTCAGTGCAGTATTGAGGCAGTGCTGCACTGTTGGAGGTGCTGTCTTTCAGATGAAACATTAGACCGAGGTCTCTGGCTGTCCTTCAGATAGATAGGAAAGATTCCATTGCATGATTTTGAAGAAAAGCAGGGATGTTCTCCCTAGTATTCTGGCCAATATTTAAGGTGTCTGTCAAAGTCTTGGAAAGGCAGCAGAGGAAACTTCCTAGAATAGTTTCCAAATGATAACTGACTACACTTCTAAAGTACTAAATTGGGTGTAAAGCATTTTGGGACATTCTGAGGTTGTGAAAGACGCTGCATAAATGCAAGTCTTTTTTTATGGTACCAGTAATGAGGGACTTCAGTTATGTGGTGAGACTGAAGAAGTTGGGTTTTCTCCTTACAACAAAGAAGGTTAAGGGAAAATTTAATCAAGGTGTTCAATATTATAAGGAGTTTTGACCTGTAAATAGGAAGAAACTCTTTCCAGTGTCAGGTGTGAGGAGTTCAGACATAATGAGGGGTTATAAGGTTAAAAGAGTTATTTTCCTATGAATGAGGGATTAAAACATTTAAAAAAGGATTCATCTTCCTAAAAGGTTTAAAACGTTCATCTCTATAATACTAAATGGACTTATCTCTGTGTTAAAAAGCTTGTCTCATCTTAGAATCATAAAAGGCAGCTTTTAATAGGAGAGATTTTCTCCTAATGTCACGAACCTCTCCACACAGTAAAACATGGATAACATAGTTTTGCAAACTGTCACAAAAGCTACCACAGTGTAATAGTTGATAAGATGGTTTTATACTGATAGTCCGAAACCACAATCAACTGAATTATTGACAAAGCTGACTAAACCCAAAAACTGAATTATAATCTTGAAACACAGATGACTAATGAAAAATTGACCATCACAAAGCTTGCAGCTTGGCTTTCTTAGAAATCAACGTGGCTCGGACCATACCTAGAAATTAATAGTTATACAATCTTTCTCAGGAATCAAAGAGGATGGACCTTAACTAGAAATTAACAGTTATACTGCTTTATTTGGGAAATAAAGGGGGACGAACATACAGTTGATGTAACACACCCATACGTAAGAAATTTGTTATGCAACTTGAATAACTATAAATATTGGAAGCATGCATTAGATTTTTAGATTTATTGGACTCATTCCAACATGGTAAAGGTATGACTATTGGAGTGAGGCAATGATAGTTCACCCCTTAACTGGGACAGAGGTATCTTGTTAACTCTGTAGTCTTCTACTTGGGGATTGAAGATAAATGTCACTTTAATAATTGATGGATATCCTACTTAATTATTTTCCTGTCACAATATTTGGATTTAAAAATTGGATTCTCTACTAGAAATAAGATTGCATTTTCTATCTTTTCCCAGAACTATTAATGTTGCGATTGACTGTCTCACCAACTGTGAATTGCATGCTCGGTTCTTTAATAAACATTTATATAATTTAGAACTTATATTGTCTCACATAGTCTTCTGTATCGTTAACTTGTGAACCTGTCTCTGTACACTCTTTGGGGGTGGGGGGAGGTACATTACTGAGGAGAGATTCCCAGACCCTTATAATATCTGAGTTATTATAATCTGGCTGAAACTTGTTATAAAGGCTGTAATATTCTCATCCGGTTCCTTTCCTTTAGGGAGAGTTAGATCAGTCCTTCAGACCCATTCAGTGTCTTTAGAATCTGTCTTTCTCAACCTTAAGTTGAGAGTGATCATTTGAGAAGTACACCTGATCCGGGATGGTTCCAAAAAGGACTACTACACTGGAGGGTTGATAATCAGAGGACAAGGATGTAAGGTAAATGGCAAAAAAAAGAGGGGAGATGAGGAGGACATTTTTTTACACCGTGATTTGGAATGCACTGCCTGAAAGAGTGATAGAAGCAGATTCAATAATAACTCTCATAAAGGACTTGGATAAATATGTGGAAAAAAATGTAGAGGTATGGAGAAAGAACAGGGAAGTGGGATTATTTGGATAGCTCTTTCAAAGAGCTGGCACCAGCACAATCGGTTGAAGAGCCTCCTTCTATGCCCTCTGAAGCTATGTAGACCGAATTCTTCTGAGTGCGGTCGGTGCCAACTGCCCCAGGGCAAACCAGTCTTGCAGTGGTGTCTAAAACAGGCGGTAGTGCCCTTATTTACATATGCAAGGGGACTAATGCTCATTTCAGACATGAGCACTGGATGCTGATATTTTGCCAATATGTCGGTTGCGCACTTTCTGCTCATAATGAGCATGCCCTTCCTGCCCACCATATTGGAGACTTAGGCCATTTAGCACCCAAAACCGAGAACGGTGCTGGGAAATTTCGAGGCCTATGATTTTAACTGGTTATCTGAATGCATCATCTGGGCAATAGAAAGCTAGTGCTTACTAATATGAGCTATCAAAAACATAGGAGCCAAAGAAATTACAGGCTAAAAGTGAATAAAAAAAGCCATGTCACATGGGTTCATCATGGCACTCAGAGATGTTATTTGCACAGAGACTTAGACAGGAATCCATGATGCTTTGCTTTGAAATGTCATCCACAGTGTTAGTTTGTTTAAAAAGAATGAATTTAAATTAATTTGAATGTTTTGTGAGTGCCTGGACCTGGGCTGATACTGACTGATAGAAAATAGAGTTTCACAGTCTGAATACAGGTTTGTAATTCAGAACAACGGAAGCTATAATATAGAAAGAAAGATTCCGAGTCCAAATTTTAAAGTCACTGGTGACGCATAGCCACATTATTGAAAGGTAGGCAGAAAAATCTGAAAAACATACGTTCAGCCGCATCTGAATTTAACATTTAGATGGCCTTTTAGTGCTGGTTGCTATGACCAAATGAATTAGCAAAATTTGGACATAAAAGTCTCTTTTTTCAAACTACCTTTTGGTCAATTTCATAAAATATTAAATCAATGAACCAGGAATATTGTGGGATACTAAGTAAAAAATAAAATAAGCAAGTTGAAAGCCAGAAAGATTTCTGGTTGAGTGAATATGAAATGAACTTTGGCAATAGGACATAAAGGTGCCTGCTGACACAAGTAGTGTACAGCCACTGTTACTTCCGAAGATAAGTGAAATAATAAACAGCACAAAAACAAATCCATTACTTTAAATATAGCATGATTTTTAACTCTTGGGCAGAAAGTCGAGTTTGGGGATGGGGGCGGAGTTTCTGAATTTCCTGCCTGGAAATCCCCAAGGGTGATCAGGCTGATTTTAATGTTTGGGTCTCAAGGACATTCTGCCAGCCAAATGCCTGGCTGAAACAAGCATAAAGAAGCAGCTATTCAGTTGGTTGCTGGCTGATGGGTGGCTCGGAGGTCACTCGCAGGCACTCAGGCAAGTTATGGGGTAGAGGGTGTGCGTTTAGCAGGTTTTCACAGTTGGAAAGCCCAGGGAGGCAGATGCCTAGATATTTCTTGAGGCCCAAAGGAACATTCTTGCTCCTGTTCCTTTTGCCTCTGCAAGGAAAAGTTTTTTACTTGCCTTTTGAGGTCTCTGCTGGATGTCCAGCAGCTTCAGTGGTCGCTTCGGCCAGTACGTCATTAATATTGCTTCAGGATCCTATCTGAGGATTGGACCCTTATTTTAAGGATCCATAAGTTGGATTCAGGCTATCACTTTAGTTGCCAGATAGCAAAATTGAGATAGAACAGGAAAAAGCTGCTTGATTTTAATGCTGGTTTCCACCTGGCAAAAGAAGTTAGAATCCCTTTATGTAGCTCTTTATAAGTTATAAATTAGACTTTATACATCTATGAGAAAATCAGATGTTTTGAACTGATGTGAAAATAGTTAGCAAATACATTAATGGGTATTCAGTGCCATTAACTGTGCAACCCAATTAACACCAAATGCAATATTGAAGACTAGGCACTGAGTACTATTTATGTTACTTTGCATATTTCAGTGTAAATGTAATACAGTGGTAAATGCTTAAGATCATGGTGTTATTGCTGCCTAATCAGTAGAGCATATTGCAATTCGGAAAAGTCAGCTCCCAACAGCTCCAGGGCAGGTAAGTGACCTTGGCAATTTTAACTGCCCAGCCATGCAGTTTCCACAAGGCAGTTAGGTTTAAAATTACTCCCGGTGTCTTAAATAATTTGACTGCTAATTGTTCCTTTAAAACTACTTGAAAGTAGTTTTCAGTTTTTCAGTTATGACCCGTTTATCTGAATGAAATGGAAGTAAGTTATGTTTAAAGAGTTACTGCATAAGGTAAGAGCTCATGGTGTCAAGTGTAATATATTAGCATGGATAGAGAATTGGCTAACGAATAGAAAACAGAGTTGTGATTAATGATTCATTTTCAGATTGGCAAACTGTGACTAGTGGGGTGCCACAGGGATCAGTGCTGGGACCTCAGCTATTTACTATTTATATTAATGACCTGGATGAAAGGACCGAGTGTATTATAGCCAAATCTGCTGATGATACAAAGATAGCTGGGAAAGCGAGTTATGAGGAGGGCACAATAAGTCTGCAAAAGGATAGAGTTAGGTTAAGTGAGTGGGCAAAAATTTGGCAGACGGAGTATAATGTGGGAAAATGTGAGGTTGTCCACTTTGATAGGAAGAAGAGAAAAACAAAATGTAATTTATATGGAGAGACTGCAGAATGCTGTGGTACAGAAAGATCAAGGTCTCCTCAAACATGAAACACAAAAAGTTAGTATGCAGGTACAGCAAGTAACTTTTTTATTCTTTCATGGGATGTGAGCATCACTGGCAAGGCCAGCATTTGTTGCCCATCCCTAATTGCTCTTAAAAAGGTGGTGGTGAGCCACTTTCTTGAACTGCTGCAATCCATCTGGTTAGGTACATTCACAGTGCTGTGAGGAAGGGAGTTCCAGTGACAGTGAAGGAATGGCAATACAGACCGAAGTCCAGGATGGTGTGTGACTTGGAGGGGAACTTGCAGGTGGTGTTCCCATGCGTCTGTTGCCCTTATCTCTCTAGGTGGTGGAGGTCATGGGTTTAAAAGCTGCTGTTGAAGGAGGCTTGGCGAGTTGCTGCAGTGCATCTTGTATATGAGCTGTTGATGTTCTGAGTACCAATGGGAGAGAGGATTTCTCTGGAGAGTGCAGTGAGAATCATGACCAGAGCAGGTGACTCAGCTGTGCAGGCAGGGAGGAGAAAAGACAGGAGAGCAATAGTGGTAGGAGATTATATAGTTAGGGGAACAGACAGGCATGGTTCCAGGATGGTATGTTGCCTCCCTGGTGCAAGGGTCATGGATATGGCCAAGCGGCTACAGTGCATTTTGGAGGGTGAAGGTGCACAGCTGGAGGTCATGGTCCACATTGGTACCAACGATATAGGTAGAAATAGGGATGAGATCCTGCAGGCTGAGTTTAGTGAGTTGGGAAAGAGATTAGCAAGCAGAACCTCAAAGGTAGTAATCTCCAGATTACTCCCAAGGCCACGTGCTAGTGAGTATAGAAATAGGAGAATACACCAGATGAATTTGTGGCTGCAGAGATGATGCAGGAGGGAGGGCTTCAGATTTCTGGGGCATTGGGACCAGTTCTGGGGAATGTTGGACCTATACAAGCCAGATGGTCTACACCTGAACAGGACCAGGACAAATATCCTTGCAGGAAGGTTTACTAATGCTGTTGAGGATGGTTTAAACTAGATTGGCAGGGGGTGGGAACCTGAGGGCAGTTTCAGATAAGACAAATTCAGGGCAGGGAATGGGTGGCAGAAGATTAGTGAGTGACTCTGAAAGACAGAAGAAGCAAAGGTTAAAAAGTTTGCAGCACAGGAATTTCTCTTCTTTGGCCTCCTTGTCTCGAGAGACAATGGGTAAGCGCCTGGAGGTGGTCAGTGGTGTGTGGAGCAGCGCCTGGAGTGGCTATAAAGGCCAATTCTAGAGTGACAGACTCTTCCACAGGTGCTGCAGAAAAATTTGTTTGTCGGGGCTGTTACACAGTTGGCTCTCTCCTTGCGCCTCTGTCTTTTTTCCTGCCAACTGCTAAGTCTCTTCGACTCGCCACACTTTAGCCCCACCTTTATGGCTGCCCGCCAGCTCTGGCGAACGCTGGCAACTGACTCCCACGACTTGTGATCAATGTCACAGGACTTCATGTCGTGTTTGCAGACATCTTTAAAGCGGAGACATGGACGGCCGGTGGGTCTGATACCAGTGGCGAGCTCGCTGTACAATGTGTCTTTGGGGATCCTGCCATCTTCCATGCGGCTCACATGGCCAAGCCATCTCAAGCGCCGCTGACTCAGTAGTGTGTATAAGCTGGGGATGTTGGCCGCCTCGAGGACTTCTGTGTTGGAGATACGGTCCTGCCACCTGATGCCAAGTATTCTCCGGAGGCAGCGAAGATGGAATGAATTGAGACGTCGCTCTTGGCTGACGTACGTTGTCCAGGCCTCGCTGCCATAGAGCAAGTTACTGAGGACACAGGCTTGATACACTCGGACTTTTGTGTTCTGTGTCAGTGCGCCATTTTCCCACACTCTCTTGGCCAGTCTGGACATAGCAGTAGAAGCCTTTCCCATGCGCTTGTTGATTTCTGCATCTAGAGACAGGTTACTGGTGATAGTTGAGCCTTGGTAGGTGAACTCTTGAACCACTTCCAGAGCGTGGTCGCCAGTATTGATGGATGGAGCATTTCTGACGTCCTGCCCCATGATGTTCGTTTTCTTGAGGCTGATAGTTAGGCCAAATTCATTGCAGGCAGCCGCAGGTAGTGTTAAAAGGTATTTATTGAAATGCAAGGAGTATAGCAAATAAAGCTGATGAGCTGAAGGCACAGCCTGGAGGAGTATAGAAAGTTCAGGGGTGAAGTAAAAAAGGAAATTAGGAAAGCAAGGAGAGGACAGATAGACACATGGTAGCATGATATCATTACTATAATGGAAATTTGGCTTAAAGAGGGGCAAAAATGGCAGCTCAACATTCTTGGATATAGAGTTTTCAGGCAGAATAGAGATGGGCATAAAAAAGGAGGGGGTGTAGCATTATTGGTTAAAGAATCAATTGCAGATGTGAGGAGGGATGATACTCTAAACAAATCATCAAACGAGGCTATCTGGGTTGAGCTCAGAAATAAAAAAGGGTCAGCCACACTAATAGGAGTCTACGAAAGACCTCCAAATAGTGAGAGGGAGATCGAAGAACAAATATGTAAGCAAATTTCTGAGCACAAAAACAGTAGGGCAATAATTGTTGGGGATT
This sequence comes from Heterodontus francisci, assembly GCF_036365525.1. Lineage (NCBI taxonomy): Eukaryota > Metazoa > Chordata > Chondrichthyes > Heterodontiformes > Heterodontidae > Heterodontus > Heterodontus francisci. The sequence goes on from NC_090375.1 coordinate 97,174,662, forward strand.
TCAACTACCCTAATATCAACTGGGATACAAACAGTGTAAAGGGCACAGAGGGCACAAAATTCTTGAACTGCATTCAAGAGAACTTTTTTAGCCAGCACGTAACTAGCCCAATGAGAGGGGGAGCAATTCTAGAGTCGGTCTTAGGAAATGAAGTTGGGCAAGTGGATGAAGGAGCAGTGGGTGACCATTTTGGAGATAGTGACCATAATACAGTTAGATTTAGCATTATTATGGAAAAGGACAGGATAGAGCAGGAGTAAAAGTTCTAAATTGGGGGAAGGCAAATTTTACAAAGCTGAGAGGTGATCTGGTGAAAGTGGACTGGATACAGATACTTCCAACACAGAAGTCCTCGAGGCGGCCAACATCCCCAGCTTATACACACTACTGAGTCAGTGGCGCTTGAGATGGCTTGGCCATGTGAGCCGCATGGAAGATGGCAGGATCCCCAAAGACACATTGTACAGCGAGCTCGCCACTGGTATCAGACCCACCGGCCGTCCATGTCTCCGCTTTAAAGACGTCTGCAAACGCGACATGAAGTCCTGTGACATTGATCACAAGTCGTGGGAGTCAGTTGCCAGCGTTCGCCAGAGCTGGCGGGCAGCCATAAAGGTGGGGCTAAAGTGTGGCGAGTCGAAGAGACTTAGCAGTTGGCAGGAAAAAAGACAGAAGCGCAAGGGGAGAGCCAACTGTGTAACAGTCCCGACAAACAAATTTCTCTGCAGCACCTGTGGAAGAGTCTGTCACTGTAGAATTGGCCTTTATAGCCACTCCGGGCGCTGCTCCACACACCATTGACCACCTCCAGGCGCTTACCCATTGTCTCTCGAGATAAGGAGGCCAAAGAGAAAAGTTCTAAATTGGGGGAAGGCAAATTTTACAAAGCTGAGAGGTGATCTGGTGAAAGTGGACTGGATACAGATACTTGAAGGAAAATCAGTGGGAGGCATTCAAAAACAAGATTCAACAGGCACAGTGTAGACATGTCCCAACAAAGAAAAAGGGTGATACTGCCAAATCTAGAGCCCCCTGGTTATCTAGAAGCCTACAGGGTAAGATAAAGCAGAAAAAGAAAGATTATGACAGTCACAAAAAACATAATACTTTCGAAAGCCTGGAGGAGTGTAGAAAGTGCAGGGGTGAAGTAAAAAAGGAAATTAGGAAAGCAAGGAGAGGACATGAAAAAATATTGGCAGATAAAATCAAGAAAAACCCAAAGATCTTTCATCAGTATATTAAGAGCAAGAGGATAACTAAGGAAAGGGTAGGGCCTATCAGAGATGTACAAGGTAAGTTATGCGTGGATGCAGAAGATGTGGGCAGGGTTCTTAATGAGTACTTTGTTTCAGTCTTCACAAAGGAGAGGGATGATGCAGACATTGTAGGTAAAGAGGAGTGTGAAATATTAGATGTGATAAGCATAATGAGAGAGGAAGTATGAGAGAGTCTGACATCCTTGAAAGTGGATAAATCACCCGGGCTGGATGGATTGTACCCCAGGTTGTTAAAGGAAGCCAGGGAGGAAATAGCAGATGCGTTGAGGATCATCTTCCAATCCTCATTAGATACAGGTGAGGTACCAGAGGATTGGAGGTCTGCAAATGTTGTACCATTGTTTAAAAAGGGTGCGAGGGATAGGCCAAATAATTATAGGCCGGTCAGTCTGACCTCAGTGGTGGGTAAATTATTAGAATCAATTCTGAGAGATAGGATAAACTGCCACTTAGAAAGGCATGGATTAATCAGAGATAGTCAGCATGGATTTGTTAAGGGAAGATCGTGTCTTACTAACTTGAATTTTTAGTAAGGCATTTGACAAGGTCCCACATAGCAGACTGGTCAAAAAAGTAAAAGCCCATGGGATACAGGGGAATGTGGTGAGTTGGATCCAAAATTGGCTCAGTGACCGGAAACAAAGGGTAATGGTCGGCAGACGTTTTTGCGAATGGAAAGCTGTTTCCAGTGGCCTTCCACAGGGCTCGGTGTTGGGTCCCTTGCTATTTTTGGTATATATTAATGATTTGGACTTAAATGTGGGAGGCATGATTGGGAAATTTGCAGATGACACAAAAATTGGTCGTGTAGTTGATAGTGAAGAGAATAGCTATAGATTCCAGAATGATATCAATGGTTTGGTTGAGTGGGCGGAAAAGTGGCAATTGGAATTCAATCTGAAGAAGTGTGAGGTAATGCATTTGGGGAGGGAAAACAAAGAAAAGAAATACACAATAAATGGAAGGATATTGAGAAGGGTAGAGGAAGTGAGAGACCTTGGAGTGCATGTCCACAGGTCCCTGAAGGCGGCAGGACAGTTGGATAAAGTGGTGAAGAAGACATATGGAATGCTTTCCTCTATTGGCGGAGGTACAGAATACAAAAGCAGGGATGTAATGCTGGAACCGTATAAAATGCTGGTTAGGCCATAGGTGGCGTATTGCGTACAGTTCTGGTCACCACATAATTGTTTTGGAGAAAGTACAGAGGAGATTTACAAGAATGTTGCCAGGGCTTGAAAATTGCAGCTATGAAGAAAGATTGGATAGGCCAGGGTTGTTTTCCTTGGAACAGAGGGGGCTGAGGGGTGACTTAATTGAGGTGTTCAAAATTATGAGGGGCCTCGATAGAGTAGACAGGAAGGACCAGTTTCCCATAGTGGAGAGGTCAATTACCAGGGGACACAGATTTAAGGTGATTGGTAGAAGTATTAGAAACCTTTTCACCCAGAGGGTGGTGGGTGTCTGGAATTCACTGCCTGGGTCTTTGGTGGAGACAGAAACTCATTTAAAAGATACCTGGACCTGCACCTGAAGTGCTGAAACCTGCAAGGCTATGGACCAGGTGCTGGAAGGTGGGATTAGATTGGGCAGCTAGTTTTTTCAGCTGGCACATACACGATGGGCTGAGTGGCCTCTGTCCATACCGTAAATCTTCTATGGTACACACTATTGCCACTGTGCGCTGGTGGTGGAGGGAGTGAATGTTTAATGTGGTGGATGGGGTGCCGATCAAGTGGGCTGCTTTGTCCTGGATGGTGTCGAGCTCCTTGAGTGGTGTTGGAGCTGCACCCATCCAGGCAAGTGTAGAGTATTCACTCACACACCTGAGTTGTGTCCTGTGGATGGTGGACAGGCTTTGGGGAGTCAGGAGGTGAGTTACTTGCTACAGAATTCCTAGCCTCTGATCTGCTCTTGTAGCCACAGTATTTATTGCTGGTCCAGTTAAATTTCTACATACGAACATACATACGATCATACGAATTAAGATCAGAAGCAGGCCATTCGGCCCCTCAAGCCTTCTCCGACATTCAATAAGATCATGGCTGATCTGTTTGTGTTTCGAA